>NC_137736.1:67439458-68039458 GCF_963264785.1 Psittacula echo | reverse complement strand
AAAAATAAAATATTGCTGGCTATGCGGTCAGTTGAGTTTATTCTCTCTCACACCTGCGAAGGCCAGATTCCTCCCTTCCTTGCAAAAGCAATCAGAAATTATGAATGGTAAAACAGAGTGCATAAGCAACCTGTTTATTGAGATAAAGGAAATTTATGATTTATTGCGTATAACAGAAAATCTTATTAATTCCTTCTCCCCCCAGCACTGCGGTACATCCATGACACAAGGGAAGAAAACACCTAAGGAGCAAACCATGAGAGGAGAAATAACACAGTACTAATCAATGTCTTAAGCTCTCAGATGTGGGAATGTATTTGAGAAAACGGTTCACACTCTCATACTGAAAACATTTAAAGATATAGTATATCATTACTGTGTCTGAAAAGAGCAGAAGGGCCTGCAATAACCATCTTCCAAGATGACCAGACTTCATAGATCCCATCCAAAGAGGAAAAGGAAATTATCACAAAATTACCTTTTTCCACAAGTAGGTAGGAGTGATGCCTAGATTACTATAAAACAGTGCAATTCCATAATTTGATCTGATTGAAAAGAACTTTGGAACTGGACAGCATACTCACCATCACTATTATGGAGGATGCCAAGAGCCATTTATAAGAAGCAGAAACAATCAAGACATGAAATGCTTTTATTTTGTTTCATCTGCTGTCCTAAGAGCTGGCTTAGCATTCAGTGTAAATTTTTAACACAGTTTATTCTGGCTAAAGACCGTTGTTTTCAGAGTCATATTTTTTTCCCAAGAAAATCTTTCCAATTTTGACAAAATTTTCTTCTTCCCTGTAACTACTCTGTCATTTGAATGGACTTCAAGTATTCATTTCTCTCTACTTGCTGATTATGTTGTCAGACATGACACATATTTTTGGCAAAATAACATTTCCAGAGACCAACACAGCTTTACATTTGGCATGATGGCTATTCAAAATTCAGGGATCACCTACTTGAGTCAATATATTTGAATATGCATCTAATGTCAGAAATTAGAGCTGACTTCTGGAGGGTAAATGAATTATCAGCAACACAGAAATAGAGCACTGAGGGAAATTGTAACAGTGATGATGCATATTTTCTTAAAGGGTATGTACTTGTACTTGAAAAATTTGGTATGACACATAAAATAAAACACAGATGTTTTGTATTGCACTATACAATCAATCACACACATTGAAACCAGTAAATCCAAGCATTACCGTTCCAGGTATGCATTTTCATTCAGAAATGTTGGTAGCTAACAAACAGGTAAACTTTCTTAGCACTGCGTACACTTAAAAGGAGAAAAATTGTGGCTCCACTATAAATCCTGAATATAAGATATTTCAAAGTGAATGTTATTAAAATTTGCTTGATTCTAAACTTAAAAGCTTATTAGAAAGTGGAGGTGTTGTCATATTTTATGATATAAGCTGCTAAATATCTTGATCATGCTAAACTGTGCCACATTACCCAAGCGCTCATCACAAAAACTCTTTTAAGTTGGCATAAGAATAATGCAACTTTTTTTTCTACAAAAGAATGAAACCAATAGAACAAACAGATTCATAAATGTTTGCAAATTTTTTTCTGACTACCTCAAGAATTTTGATGATTTTCAGATAAAATTTCTGACAAGTTATGAATGTGTTTCTGTAATTAAGACCTTGCAGTACGCAGAGGGTGAGAATATATACCTTATACACCAGACACAGCGGTCATACAGAATTTAATTCCTTGTAAACCATCAGCATCTCCAGTCAGCACCATTGTTTACACTGAGATATTTGGTAAACTGACAGTGAACTGGAGGATCAAGACTTACTGAAAAAAACCCACCACCACCACAAGAACAACAAAAAAACAAGCCCACACAAAACAAAACCCAACCCAAACAAACCAAAACCAAAACAACAACAACAAAAAAAGCCAAACCAAACCAAAACTGAAATAGTGATAAGAATGTCACTCAGGTCTGAGTATACAGACCAAGAACACGGCATGCCACATACTTTGTGGGAAGTTATGTGGTGTTACTTTACATCTCTCTTTAACTCACAGGACCAAAATGAGGAAGAAACTAGCTTGGCTTTTAACTTTGTTAAACACTCAAGAACTTCTTTCTGCAAGTACAATGCAAAGACAGAATTTGTTCCAGCACTTAACAGAGAAAATATACGAATTAAAATTTAACAAAGTATTGCTATGTTCTTGAAACTAACTCACATTTGCAGCACTATAGCCGCCTTAGAATCTAGACTTTCCTGATTACTTAGCTGTTTCAAACAGTATTTGGAAAAAATAGTCATAATATTACCATTACAGTTTTTTTACACTTTTTAAATTTTGACCTGTCAAGATAATATTTCTCAAGATAGAAAAAGAGAATATGTGCTCCCATCAGCAAGAATAATATATTACAAATATCCATCCATGGGCCAGAAAGGGAGAGAAGAAAACTGGTAAAAAATCAGGCTTATGGAGAGTTTATTATTTTACCCGAAACTGGAGAACAAACAAAAAAGTTTGAGAAGCCCCATTTTAAAGCATCTTCCAATAATCCATGGAATATAAGTCTTTTGGGTCCTCTCTTTGGCCTAAGAAGTGTATTGAGGCAAGCAAATATAGTTTTGACTCCTGTGGTCTGGCACTTTGATTTCCTGAGTTGGAAAATAACTTTTTTTTAGGTAAGCTATTAATTATCATTATTTTAATGAAATTCTGATTCCAACGCCTTTTTTTTTTTTTTTTTTTTTTTTGCATCAGTTATCACAAATGATGCCAAGCATTGATATTTGAGTTCATCAAGCTTTAAATGGAGACATCTTCTCCAAGTGCCTGTGCTAAGAGTGGGAAATCTCATAGGTACTGAAAACAGATAGACTGAGAGACTAACTTTAGGTATGCTATCTCTTTTCCATTAGACAATGCTGGATTTCTGTTTTACACACTGAAGTCTTCTAAGGTTGGAGGGAATAGGCCTGGCCTTTAACACATACATCTTTTCTTTGTGTGAATAAAGCGTACATTTAGAAAAACAAGAACTAGAAAGTTCCACTAACTACACTGATTAACCCTAGCTTTCAGTGTTCAGTGATTTGGAAATCATACTTTGGCACTCCTCTTACCAATAAACAATGAGGAATTCAATAACTTTAAATAAAATGCCAGGTAGTGTTCCTTTTATTACTGCCGTACATAGCTATGTCCTTGTCATGGTTTAAACCCAGTCAGCCATAAATCAGCCATGCAGTCTCTCTCTCAATCCCCCCCCTCCCCCCCCCCCCCCCACTCCTGGAAGGACGGGGAGGAGAACCAAAAGAATGCAACTCCCACGGGTTGAGACAAGAACAGTTTAATAACTAAGGTATAACACAAACCATTACCGCTACCACCACCACCAATGATAAAGGAAACAACAAGAGAAGAGAACACAACACCTCACGACCCGTTGACTGACACCTCACCCCCACCCAGCAGTGATCCAGCCCTTCCGGGCCCTCTCAATTCTACATCCTGGGAATGACGTGCTGTGGTATGGAATACCTCTTTGGCTAGTTTGGGTCAGGTGTCCTGTCTCTGCTTCCTCCCGGCTTCCCCTCCTTCCTGGCAGAGCATGAGACTCACAAAGTCCTTGGTCAGACTAAACATTTTAGCAGTAACTAAAAACATCGCTGTTATCAGCGCTGTTCCCAGGCCGAAAGTCAAAACCACAGCACTGCACCAGCTACTAAGAAGGAGAAAAATGACTGCTACTGCTGAACCCAGGACAGTCCTATGCAGTCACAGTTCACACAGCTGAACAGATACATTTAATTTTGAATTTATCCTTGAGCTGAGAAACTACATGCAGTAGTACACTAGACTGAACTTGAAGATAAAAATGTTTGAATACTGTTATGTACTGTGTTTGTAGCTGTTGAATACTGTTATGTACTGTTATGTACTGTGTTTGTAGGAAGAACATTATTTACTCATTCACTGTACAGGTACATTATGGTCTCCAGCATCAACACTAGCAAGATGAAAAGTAAGAAAGAGTACATCTCACACTTGCTGTACAGAGAAGAATTTGCTCATTATTGATTACATGATCTCCCAAAAGCAGTAAGTTAAACTATGGTAATTCTTGTAAGGCCATTTGACTCTGAAAATGTCAGTCACTGGGTGCAACCCATACAGTTCAGTCCTACCATGATCAGCCATTGTTTTGAAATTAGCATCCATGATCAAGAATTTTGCTAGTGACTGATAAACGGGTATAAATGAGAAAATACCTATTTTATTTCTTTTTAGAAATAACAGTTTAGAATGGGGTTGGCAGAGATTTCTCCATGGATGGTAAAACTTGTGCTGTGTGAGCTTCCAGGGCACAAGGAAAACCTTAGCTTTGTCCTTTCAGTACCTTTCAATGACACTATATAGCTGCTCTCTTTTCAATATAAATTATGTTACTGTCAAACAATCAACCTGAGATATATAATAACTTAGCTAAAAGGTTATGTTATCATGGAATTATCAGCTCTGGATATATAATAACTCAAAGGTGATTGCACAGTAGCATACTTATTGCACCCTTTCCTGCCACTACACACAGAACAACTGAGGAGGTTCAGTAATAGGAATTAAGAAAATTCTGCGTATGCTCCATGTGGCTTATGTGAAGTGTGAAGTTGAAATATAAGCAGAAAAGCAGGACAACATACTTTTGAAATACAGATGAAGGTTTCTCCATGATGAAGAAAACTGTGGTAAGTTATTCAGCAAAAAAAACCCTAGTTTAGAAGCAGTTTGAGATATGTGCTAGGGATGGATTACAAAACTGGATTACTCAGGCTGCTCAGGGACATTGGGCAGGCTCCACCCTTGCAGGTTTTTAAGACCCAACTAAACAAAGACCTGAACAGCCTGATCTGATCTCACAGTTAGTCTTGCTTTGAGCAGTGGTGCACCCAAAAGGTCCCTTCCAGCCTGAATAGTCACATGACACAATCTCTGCCTCCACCAAAGATATCTAGTCCCTTTTTTCCTAACCCTGTGCATAAAATGAAATTACTATTCCTTGTCATGTCTTATAGTACTGGATAGATACTATGTAGCATATAAAAATGAAAATGTATTGAAATAAAAAGTAATGTTAAAGAAAGAGTAAGTATAGATAAAATATATGCAAATATTAATTTGATTTTTTTGTTCTAGAAATGTGTGTAATTTCAGCTTCTGATGGATATTTGTGCAATGGATACTTGTGGAACATGGTTTCAAAATTTTGTGTTCAGATGTATGAATGGAAAACTAATTTTGCTCCTGTAATCAAAGACTATTTAATCCTTTTCTTATTGCTGTAGCTCAGCCACTAATACCCTTCCAACAGGTGGAAACCCTATTGGAATGTAAGTATTGGAAACTATCATATGGCTTGTCTCTTGAGGACTACTTGTCCCCATTACCTAACTCAAAACTCTCTGAGTGCTGAAAGATAAATTGTTGACAATACCATATCCAGGGAAATCTTATCCTACTTGCAGATATTCCAGAAGCAAAAAGAGTGGTGGAATTTATCAGATGAATTATTTATTGTGGGTTATTATTAACACATTATTATTGTTGTTGTTGTTATATGCTATTATTATATGTTGTGATATTGTTATTATTGTTATTATAATTATTTCCATTGTTCCATATTTCCATATGCCTCTTCACTGCTGGATGTCAGGTCCATATATTTAGTGGTGCACTGATTAAAGAGCTAATTAAGTTCCTTTTCCTGACAAAATCTTCCCATTCGTAAAAACACTTTCATCAAGTCATGTTAGAAGCACTGCAACTGCTGATAATATACTGTCAAAGAAGACAGAAAGTAAAAAAATTATTTGCTTGAAGATCCTTCCTCACTGACTAGTATAAGATATTAAGTAAGTTTCCATATGGTGGATTCAGGAAAGAAAACATAATTTTAGAGAATACAAAAAACCAGGCAGTTTCCAAGGTGATGGCCAGAGAATACTAACAGTTTATCACTTGCTAAGAATCATGAGAAAAATAACATAAAAAAACCCTAAAAGCAACTTCCCACAGCCCCTCAAGATTCTTGGAATTTCAACTGCAATGTTTGGCCCTCTCTACATGAATTACTTGAACTTGAAAGCATACAGTCACATTAGCAACTCAGTGCTAGTGACACAAATCATGTTAGATTTGTTGGAGGTATATCAATAACCTGACAATATCGATTAGAAGGGATACAAAGGTGAATAGAGACTTTTTCAGGTCAAAATGTCATAATCTTGTTTTTAATGGGAAAGGAGCCGAATGTAAATGGTGTAAGACCCATTATGGGATGCAGGGAAACAGCATTTTAGGATTGCACAAGAAACTACGGGATGTTTGGGAGGAACTGGAAATGGGGAAAGAACAGGATTGAGGTGGAACAAACATCTGAAAAGGAGGGATAAGGGTTTAGAAACATTGGTCACATTCAAACCATGCAGACAAGTGGCTGGTCAGGCCATGCCGTGTGCCCAGTCAATGTAGTTTGTCCTGTCTTCCCAGTGAATTACATTTCCGATTCCTTTCCTGCATGGGAAGACTACGTTCAGTGTACACGTGTGTATGGAGGTCTATATGCCAGCAGCTGGAGTTAGACCAAGAGGACTGTCTGCCTGTGGTGTCACCAACTACAGAGGTCAAAGAGCCTGCATGTTGAGTTGGTATGAGTGCACCAGTGTGTGATTGCTGGTGAAAATCAAAATGGACTAGTTGGCAAGTAGGATAATAGGTTTGGGAACCAAGTTCTGAAGCAACCATTAGTCTGGGCCAGACAGTGCAGAGACAAAAGGATCAGCAAGCTGGCTATTGGAAAAGCCAAAAGGTCCAAGTCAGCTAATGTGGAGACCACAGAGATAGAGGGTCACCACCTAGTAAGGCCATAGGTTTGGTCCAGCTATCGGCAAGACTTTTTGGTAAATGTGTGCATCCCTGTGTGTGAGGAGATGAGAGGATGAAGATATAGACTGCATGACTGAAGCAATCTATGGTGCATGGGAATATGTGTGTGTGTGCAGGTCTGAGTTATAGCAACAGAAGAGGGGCCATGGGCTTTAGTGGCTGGCATGCTGTGATGTCCTATTGCATGTGTGCATCTCCGTGGGAAGACAGTGAGGACCCAGGGGCCAGCTACTGAGGACTAAGCTTTCTGACTGGGGAAAAACAGAGTGTTTTGGGGGCAGCAGTAGAAGCAGAAGCAGGAAGGGAACAGACTCTTCAATTCTCCGTTAATAACATACTTTTTCCTCATCTCATGGCTGTGTCACAAGGGCTGAAGCTTGCCTCCTTCACCCCCTCACCACAAAGAAGATGGTGAGATCACATCGAACCATGGTGTGCGTGATAAAGCCAGAATTCCTCTTAATCCCCATGGTGGCTATTTTATGACATGAGAACTACAATTTTATTTTTGTAGTTGAAAAGCTATTATTACTCAACAGTTCTATTATAAAAGCACCTGCAGGCCCTGCTTTATGATTGGAGACTGGTTGTGATAAGCATTGCCTTTGTAGAGAGGCAGATTTACTTCCTGCCTAAAGAGACTGTGGTCAATGGACAGGCTGACAGCTGAAAAGAGCTATTACCGGACCCAAAATTATTTAACCCCTTTTCAAACAATCCAGTTTTGCCTTTAAGCACACAGAAGCCAAATGTGTGTTTCTAGGTATGATGAAAATCAAATCCTGGTTAGATCATTAATACTTATCTGTATATATTTACATGTAATGTTTTTGTTTCTGTATTTTTTATGATATACAAGAGCAAGACAAAAGAGGACCTGATTATGACTCATTGTATAATAGTCCATTTTCATTTAAGGATTCTAACATTTATTTTCTATAATATAGCTCATGATTTGCAAATATAATAAATATATATTGCTTTCTAAAGTCAGTTAACAAATTTGATGATGAATTATCTGCCATTATATTTTTCAAATTTGCACACTAATGTGCTACCAGTTACTGCAAAAAATAACACTTGAAATGAAATACTATAATTGTTTTATCATTGATAAATAGAGATGTTAGAAAAAAGGCCAAAAGAGCAGAGGAAAACAAAGGCGCTGTGGTGAACAGTGTAAGTCAGCAGCATGACAAACAGATAGGTGGGAAGCCCGTGCAGATTCTAAGAAGTACTTTGGATCGAAGGCCACAGGATGGGGGAAGTGTCACATGCTTAAGCAGGTGAACAGGCAGAGCTTGCAGAATGTGAAAACATCTTTAGATAGCTAAGAAATCCCATTAACAATCTCTCAGCTGCAGGGCTGTGAAAAGATGAGGTACAATAAGCACTGATGCAAAACCTCAGAAAAAAGAAATCAGAGGGAAAAATTAGTCTAGAGTGAGAAGTCAGATGACCCACTTGGTTGACAGTGTTTTAGCCTGCTCTCTTAAATAAATTAATGGAAGCAATAATTCATCATTGTTCTACCTCCTTGTCTCTCTTGTCAACCCTGCATGTATTAGAGCTCTCTGACTCTCTTCTGCATGATTGCATTAGGACATGGAAGTCTGATTATTCATGCAAGAAATGATTAATTTTTGTTTTAACTTATGGAATATCCTTTGCTGTGTCAATGCTGTGGCTAAAAAAGATCTTTACTGCATAAAGTAAATGTCTTAAACATGAGCATGCTATAATTAACACCTAAATGTGTACAGGTGTAAATGTACCAAACAGAGCTATGTGGCAATGATGCCATTCACACCAGCTGTCTGAACTGTATGGGTATTTTTTTACTTTTGTTCCTTTTTGCCTGCTCATGCAAATCAAATAATTCTATGAAAACTCCTTAGTTTTAAGAAAAAAAAATCATTGGAGTATTTTTCTTAGTTCCATAGTAAACAACTTTTATTCACTAAGACATTCTTTTACACATTAAACTTTCCTCCTCCCACCTGCATTCTTTTTTGCATTCCTAATGCTGTTGCTTAAGGCATATGTTGGCTGAACAGTATATTTTGGTCCATACTGGATTCCTGGTTGACTTTCAACAGAAACAGTTTGTTTTTTGTTTTTTTTTTTTTTTTTTTGGTGGGATGTGGAATATTTTCCTAGGTTCTTCTTTGTGAAGCAGTAAGAACTGACTGGGGAAAATGAGGTGAAAAATGTAATGCTAACACTTTCCTGATTATAAATGGACTGCTTAGTCACCAAACATTATAATAGACTAAGCTAGGGGAAAGCTATTTGCTATTAATCTTCAAGTGCTAGGAGAGTGTGTCTTTCCAAGAAACACAAACATGAATTTACATCACACAGATATAATTCTGAATAAGTAGACTTTTCCCTGAAAAAAATTAGTAATGTAGCTCTAAGACCCCTAGATAGTTTCCTGGGTGCATATGTGTGTGCGTGTGTTCACATATCTGCTTCATGTCTATTTGGAGGTTGGGGTTTTTTTTCCAAAAATCAACGTAACTACATGTATTAAATCCAAATCATGTTGTTCATTTAGATTTAGCAAAGAGAATTAATATGCTTCTGATTCCAGTGAAGGAAAAATTAGTAAAGAACTAGTACTAAGGAAAAACAATGGGTTAACTGGTCACTTTTGTTTATAATAAGAGGATCAAAATCAAGCCAGAACCTGAAATATTTGATGAACATTTATTTAGTTCAAAAAAGAAAGAAATCAATTTGCTTCCTTGTTTCTTGCCCCTTTAAATTTTACCACTAGATGAATCTGAGCAGCAAAAGATTTTAAGTTTAACTTTCAGCTGAATTATTTCAGATATTTGGTTTACTGCAGTTTCTCTAACACTTGGCACAGTGGAGAAGACAATAGCTTGTTACATGGATGCAGGAATGAGTGTCTAGCTGTTCTTAAAATGGCTTTTCTGCCAAAGAAAACACACTGTGGAATGACATCCTTAGATACCACACCTGAACAAGGATAAATAGAAAATGGGACACATTCTAATCTTAGTTGTCCAGTGTACATTTCAAAACATGCTGGTGTACTGAAATAGATAGAATTATGTCACAACATAACATGATGTAACTGAAACTTGATTTCAAACAACTGACATGTAAAACAGAATTTGCATGTTAACATTTAATTAGAAATTGAGTCTGTGAGCTGAAAAGAATTATTTTATTTTAAACTTTTGCTTGGCACAAAATCTAGACAATAAGACAATACATTTGTTCCACATAGTGACATGGAAAGACTAAAGACAGCATATACAATGCCATGACACAAATGAAGGAATGCGACAATAAATAACTTGTTTTGAGTAACACTTACAGAATACAGCAGCCATTGGAAAATTTTCATAGCCCATTGCTGCAATTTTAAAGATATTATCTTGATTAGTTTTCACTTGAACGACTCAGTAAGATATATCTGCCAACTTTATAGATGTATTTCAGCATATACTTGAACTTTTTTGAGTAAGACAGACTTTGTATAGGGAAAATCATAAAATTACATTGCTGGAAAAGGAAATATATTTTCATTATTTGAGTCTTTTTCTTAACTAAAAAGAAATCCCTAGACGAAGCTTAACTGCTTGATGTTTAACAGAGCAATAGATGGAGCAGCTAAGAGAATTGGCAGGGAGAATGGGAAGGGTAAAACAATCTTTTTTATGAATTCTGGTGGAGGTTATGAATTAGTCCTGTTGCGGAAAATCTTTATGTTATGTAGACATCAGTTTGTGACTTGTCAGTGGTGTGTGATGTTTCTCTAAGATCCACAGCAAGAGACTTACAGCTGTCCTTCAAGAAGGGATAGCCAAAATGCAAGGAAGCACTACTACAGAAAAAGACATGCTTTGATGAAATAGAACTTTATCAAACAGAATAACAAGCAGGATAAAGGAACAACAAATTAGAGAAAATTTTGAACAAGAAATTATTTTTTAAGTGTAAAGAATGCTAAGAAAAAAGAGTCAATGCATTCTTCAACATGTCTTTTATTTGTTTCCTAGCTCACAAATTCCTGAGCTATTTACTGTAAAAAGTGTTTTCTTTTGTGAACCTGTCCATACTTGTTTGCTACCACTATCAGACATTCCTGAAGATATGACTTGTAAACGCAGGAGGCCTACAAGTTTGGATTGCCAGAAAAGTTTGCAATTAAGCTACAATGAAGCCAAAGGATGAATTTATGAGAAAGTAAGAGGATTAAAACTAATCCCTAGGCTTAATGCATTTGTGAAAAGTTCCTGAAAAACCATAAAAGACAGCCCGCTGAGAGCAGAGGGCCAAGTGAAGTAAGAAGAAAATAGTGCAGAAAAATTTCTGGGTTTATGTATTTGGCTTGTTAAAACATTTTACTAATTCTTTTTGGGACAGTGCTTATGTGCTCCCAAAGTCGTGAATCAGTTAAGAAATGTTTGATTACAGTACATTCAGTGAAGCTCAAATATGTTGATAGTTCACTTAATGAGGGATAATAGTTACAGAAAAGGTCTATACTATGACTGGCCATAATGGCTTATTTTTTTCATGAAAAGAGTATAAATCCTTTGCATAATGCTAATTTAAATAAAGTTATGAGTGACATTTCAATGGCTAAGCAATGTGATGGTCAGTAAATACTTCCAAGGATTCTTAGGTACAATAGCTAGCTAGTTATGAATTGTTATGCTTATGAGGGGACAGTATATTAAAAAAAAAAAAAAACAAACAACCCAGTTATCTGCACTTCTGATTTCAGGAAATCTTGAATTCAGAAAAAACCAAAAGTGCTAGAGAATAAAGGTGCTCTCATGATCTGCATTAACTGATTTCCTTTCAGTTTATCTTTATTTTTAAAAGCTAACCCATAGCTCTGAATAAAGAATTGAAGGCTGCTTATGAACCTAACTATAAAACGATACTAATTTGCTTCAATCCCTTTTTAGCATGACAAAACTAGCTAAGCCCTTGGTGGCATATTCTAAGTCAGAAATTAAAGTACCATCCAAGAACAAGTTAGTATTTAATTTTAAAACTGTAAGCACATCATCCTTCTTTAGTACAACCTCCCCCTTGAAGTAATACTTGGAGAAACAGATTATGCTGAACCTGAGATAAACAACCTGTGAGCTTTATTGAGATCAGCTGTAAACATCACATTTCAGTGAAAGCTGCCACAGTTGAATGATTGTAGGGATCAACTTTTGAATAGAACCAATATCAAACTAGCCATTTTTTCCATTTGGACAGTGGAAAACACCACTATTTGGTGACCTTCTATGATGGGGCTACGGAACTGATGGACAGGGGTAGAGAAGTTGACGTCATCTACCTGGACTTGTGCAAAGCCTTCGACGCTGTCCCACACAACATCCTTGTCTCTAAATTGGAGAGACATCAATTTGATGGGTGGACCACTCCGTGGATAAAGAACTGGATGGATGGCCGCACGCAAAGAGTTGTGGTCAATGGCTCAATGTCCGGCTGGAGACCGGTAACAAGTGGTTTTCCTCAGGGATCAGTGTTGGAACCGATCTTGTTCAACATCTTTGTCGGTGACATGGACAGTGGGATTGAGCGCGCCCTCAGCAAGTTTGCTGATGACATCAAGCTGTGTGGTTCGGTTGATACGCTGGAGGGAAGGGATGTCATCCAGAGGGACCTCGACACGCTTGTGAGGTGGGCCGATGCCAACCTGATGAAGTTTAACCATGCCAAGTGCAAGGGGTCGGAGCACCTGGGTCGGAGCAATCCCAGGCACAGCTACAGGTTGGGCAGAGAAGAGATTCAGAGCAGCCCTGTGGAGAAGGACTTGGGGGTGTTGATTGATGAGAAAATGAACATGAGCCAGCAGTGTGTGCTCACAGACCAGAAAGCCAACCGTATCCTGGGCTGCATCAAAAGGAGTGTGACCAGCAGGTCAAACGGGGTGATACTGCCCCTCTACTCTGCTCTCGTGAGACCTCACTTGGAGTACTGTGTACAGTTCTGGTGTCCTCAACATAAAAAGGACATGGAACTGTTGGAACAAGTCCAGAGGAGGGCAACAAGGATGATCAGGGGACTGGAGCACCTCCCGTATGAAGACAGGCTGAGAAAGTTGGGGCTGTTCAGCCTGGAGAAGAGAAGGCTGTGTCGAGACCTCGTAGCAGCCTTCCAGGATCTGGAGGGGGCCCACAAGGATGCTGAGGAGGGACTCTTCATTAGGGACTGTAGTGAGAGGAGAACGGGTAACGAGTTAAAACTTAAACAGGGGAAGTTTAGATTGGATATAAGGAAGAAATTCTTTACTGTGGGAGTGGTGAGGCACTGGAATGGGTTGCCCAGGGAGGTTGTGCATGCTCCATCCCTGGCGGTGTTCAAGGCCAGGTTGGATGAGGCCTTGGGTGGCATGGTTTAGTGTGGGGTGTCCCTGCCCATGGCAGGGGCGTTGGAACTAGGTGATCTTAAGGTCCTTCCCAACCCTAACTATTCTGTGATTCTAAAAATAGAACCAGTGTGTTTCTATCCTGTCCAAGCTATGCTCGAGACACTGAATCATTTCCTATCAGAATTATTAACTTCAATCATTTCTAAATATATAAACCAATTTCAGGTAGTCCATTATCTGTTTGGATACTAGATAAGGAAATGAAAAAAACCTTTTTCTGTCTTTGTTCTTTATGGATGCACAGCCACAATCTGTTACTAGCAGTAGCTGTAGGAGACTCAACGAAATCACAGGAGAAAAAGAAAATTTAAATCTAGGCAGATGAGAGTAGGCTGATTATGCTTAACTATTTTATACTAGCAGTAAAGTGAGGAACACAAAGGATGTGGCAAACACAATAAGAAGCTAATTTATGTGGGGAAAAAGCTTAAAGTGATGCACTGTCTACAAAGCAAGGTTGCAGTTATTACTGCTGTTATAAAATGAAAGAAAATATTCCTATAAGAGATGCTACCAAAGCATTTGTAGTACCTTAAAAAGCCATTTCACTATTTGGTGCGCATGCTATGTATGAAAAAATTACATACATGCACCCTTAAGCTAATGCTGTGTTTGTCATGTGTTCCTGGTAGCTTTCATGTGAGGATGGAATTAATATTGATGGACATTTTAGTCAATTGACTATAAAACTAAGTAATAGTAATTAAAAGGATATAACTTCTATGGAAACACTCCTGAAAGAATGTACGGTGAAAAAATTGTATAAGGGGTAGATCACCTCTCTTCTACCACAGATATCTGCTTTTTAAAATCCATATTTTTTCCTCTCAATTTGCATATCTAATGCTGAGATAACTGAAATCTGAGATCAGCAGATTCTGATCTTTCTTGTGCTTTTCTAAACCTGAAGACAATGACAGCTATTCATTTGAGTATGAATATCACACTGTTATGAATATCTCTAAACATAGAGGAATATAGCACTGGTCTTAAAATCACTGTCAAGACAAATTTGTTCTTCATTTCTGAATATCAGAACACAAAATGGTTATCATTTGCAAGGTAGTAACTCTGAATCTCTTTTTGCCAAGCAGTGGTAGAATTATGCAATTATGTTGAATGAGGAGCCCAGGAAGATCACAGATTTTTAATTATTTTTTTTTTTTTTTAGTATGCAAGTCATTTTTCCTTATGATTGGATAAACAGAAATGTCCAAATATTTATTAATTAATTACTTGCATTTTAGGGGTAAATACACTGAGCTGTTTCAAAGGGATTTCTCTCTAAGATGCATACAATCCTTTGTTAAGTATTTTGATTTCCATTTTTATTTGCATGAAAGAAAAACAATTATTTAGCATAATGACTGGCATACTAGTGACAATTTCTCATTTAATTCATCCATGGTTAATATTTTCAGGGGCTACAGTTGTGATATTTTTAACATTCTTGTTTAACAGTAAATGGTGTTTTCCATCTTCCCACCCCTTTTTTTTTTGTTTTTCCTTTTCTTTGTTGTTTTTCCTTTTTTTTAAATGAATGTTTCAGAATTCTGTGCAAGAAGTTTGTGGTTTTATTTACTGTCATTTTCATTCATCTTCTATGATTCTATGATACTCCAAATTAAAAAAAAAAAAAAAAGAAAAAAAAGAAAAAAGAAGCAACTGCCTGTAAAACAAGCTATTCAGACTTAGTTTAGCAGTGGCAATTGTAATAGGTTTGAACAGTTGAAACATTTCCAAGCTTTTACAAGTAAAAGCAGAGATGAAAACAGAAGATCTGCAATTCATGCTACTGAATCTGTTACAGCGTAGTTTACACTGCAAAAAAGAAGCATCATTATTCCCTGAATTCACTTTACATATGGGAATGAAAATGTTTTCATAACCTAAATGGTAAATAGTATGTTTTCAATGTGCTTGTAGTTTTTCTTCAAAACTCTAACTTTAGGAAACACTACCAATGATTTAATGATTCACTGATTTTGTCTGTATTTGGAGCTAAGCTCTTCAGGAATTAGTGTACTCATTACTAAGAAAAGAAACACTTAAAGTAAGAGTTTAGATATTTGCGGATTTCTGCCACAATGCTGTTTTCAGCATAGGGAATGAAATATTCTCAAGGATAACTATACTTTAGGTAATATTTTATCATTAAAATTGTTTAAGCACTACAAATCCCTACGAAAACACAAATTCTGACCATGAAAGGCAGTGGATACCCTCAAGTACCACAAAGTACCTCACAGAGGATGCTTGGAATATCCATTCAGTCCCACTATGTTAAAATTCTTTCAAAACTTAATGTGGGAGTATACCAACAAATGTAATTTTCTCTATGTACAAGCCTCTCAAGCAAAACAGTTAGAGCTGTAATAAATGGTACCATGATGATTTTCAGACACTAGATGTTTCCACTTAGCACAACAAAAAGCCACACATTTAAAATTCTGAGACAACAAAAAAAAAGTTAGCCATGTCCTGATTTTCCTTCTTAGCAAGTTGTTACTCTGCATTTTTAAGTCCTCCAGCATAAAGTATTAGATGTGGATATTGCTATTTTAAAGGTTATATACACATACCTCTACTATGCTCTCATGAGGCCTCACTTGGAGTATTGTGTACAGTTCTGGTGTCATCAACATAAAAAAGACATGGCACTGTTGGAACAAGTCCAGAGGAGGGCCACGAGGATGATCAGAGGACTGGAGCACCTCCTGTATGAAGAGAGGCTGAGAAAGTTGGGGCTGTTCACCCTGGAGAAGAGAAGGCTGCGTGGAGACCTCAGAGCAGCCTTCCAGTATCTGAAGGGGGCCTACAAGGATCCTGGGGATGGACTCTTCATCAGGGACTGTAGTGAGAGGACAAAGGGGTAACGAGTTCGAACTTAAACAGGGGAAGTTTAGATTGGATATAAGAAAGAAAATCTTTACTGTGAGGGTGGTGAGGCACTGGAATGGGTTGCCCAGGGAGGTTGTGAGTGCTCCATCCTTGGCGGTGTTCAAGGCCAGGTTGGATGAGGCCTTGGGTGGTTTAGTGTGGGGTGTCCTTGCCCATGGCAGGGGGGTTGGAACTAGATGATCTTAAGGTCCTTTCCAACCCTAACTATTCTGTGATTCTATGACTCTGTCACTAAAAGACTATTTTTACACTACTGTGAGATGCAAGAAAAGTAGAAAAAAAATATGCCCATGATTCCGTCTGAAGAAAATTCCTTCTCTATCTTTCTAATTAATATTAATTAAAAGGAGTATTTGTCAAATGTTAAAAGATCAATTTATTTCCTCATTCTTTTTCAAGTGTAAATTTCAACTGCATCCAAATGAAGTTTAACCAAGTTAAATTATTGAACTGTGAGTCTCTCTGTATGTAAGCAATAAGCTTCATTTAAACCAGCCTCGAATTCCTAGATTCTATTTGAGTCATTTATTGTTATTAGTATTTCCTGCACAAAGTAGAAAAAAATACCACTTAAGGAGAAATGAATTGGTTTAGGAATTATTTTAACTGCCACTGTTATGCAGTTCTGTAGGGAAAGATGTTCCAGATTTTTCTCATTAACTGCATCTCCTATACCTGTCCTTTTCCTCAGACACAGACTATCCATTACATGTTATTTCTAAGTGTACTTGGGCATGAAAGAGCAAACTAGGGAAGCATAGTTTCCACTTTTATCTATTCTCTAAGTACAGCATCCTAATATGAGTCAGAAGTTCGAAGAGATTCTGAAAAGCCTGGCTTTTAAATTTTCAGGTAAATCAGGGTGATTTGACTTCTTCAGATGAATCTCACCTTTTCACTCAGGAAATTGTTATCATCTCTGTCATACAAAATTGTACTTCTAAAGAAACACACTTCTAATAAACCAGATGGCACCATATGAAACAGTTCTCAGAAAAGAATGTCTGAAAAACCTTACAGAATTTTCTTAACCAGCTTATTCCCTTGCCTTGACTTGAAAATGCAAAATATAGCTGTCTGGATGTGTATTTTTTATCATTTTAGTGATTTTTTTTCTTAATAATTATTTCTATTCCATATTGTGATGAAACAGACCATTTCAGACTGAAAATATGTCCAGTACTTTTAGAGTATTCAGATAGGGTATAAGAAATCTGTTTCTTTTTTTACATTTAAGGATGAACAAGAAGAAAAATCTAAGCCTGCCATTTCCTGATTTTTTTTCTTGATTGCTGTTCTGGATGTTTTAGAGATGGGAGTGAGCAGGGAAGAATTTTCCTTTGCTATGATCAGAAATTTCATCCAGGACAATGGAAAGAGTTAAATTTCCTTTAGAAGTTCTGCTCTCAGCAAAAGGCTATTTTCTAAACTACAAGCGTTCAGGCTGAGAAATAGCAAACCAGCACTATGCAAATATATACCAAAAAAAGAGAAAATTTCACCCAGAAAAATATGTTTGCTGTTGGTTTTGTCTTTTTTCCCACTAATTCTGTATTCAAAATTATGTATTTATCTTCAGGAGGGGAAAAAAAAAAGCCTCTGAAATGCATTTCACTCTAGTCTTGTCTTACTTGCAATTTAAAACATAGAACTTCTATACTTAGAAGAATGCTTGGAGGTGAGACAATTGATGAAAGCTTATATTGCACGTCTCCCACTGGAGGGTAAGCTCTGTGGGCATCTTTTCAAACACCAACAACCAGTGCAGGTTCTTTTTCTCTGCAGAAAAACCCATTCTTTCTCAGCATGCTTCCTTCTGTGAATAGTCTTCTGATGTTCATGAAGTCCTATATACCATAGAAATGGACATTTTACTCAGTTTCAAATTCTTGTGGCTTTGAATCTTTTTCTATTTAGATTTATCTTCTACACCCTTTTCATCTGTTACTTCTGTGAACTCATTGATAGTGGGACATGAGCTGCTGAATGAAGGTCACAGACAGAAGACACACTTGAACAGGCAGCATGTTGTTGAAGCCTGGATGCAACTTAGCTCTAATACACTTATTATGATGATGAATTTCACACTTTAAATGAGAGAAAGAATCACAGTTTAAAAAGGACACAGTTTTTAGGACAGAGAAAAGGAAGGAGATGGTGAGACACTTAAAGGCAGAAGTCACCATTCCTGATAGTCTGGCAATAAGAATAAGAGATTCAGGGACAAGCTCAGGAGAAAGAGTTTAATCTCAAAGCATCGCATGGAGTACTTGAATTCTGAACTGAACGATAAAGATGTATTTTTCTAGTCAGGACCACTTCGCACTCTGGAAGTAACTCGTTATTATCGTTCTTATTATTGTAACCATTTGTTGCTGTAATCTGAGTGGTTTTTTTTTTCTTGTTACGTCCTTCTCTTTTTAGACTTGTTTGTAAATCTAAGGAACTTCATGGTGCCACTGACAACACTTTAGATTATATCATGAGGAAAAGATTCTTCAACCTGATCAAACAGATTGAAAGTAACAGTCTGAAAAAAAAGAACTAAAACCTCCTTTATACAAAGCATCTTTTCAAGCCTCCAAGTGCACAGGAAACATATAATGACAGTAGATGAGTACTAAGTATGGCAGCCTAAAATGCCAGTGGCATCCGTTCAACCAGGTGGAAGGAGTGAACAGAAGTCTGACACTTTCTACTGTGAATCATGACCATTTTAATGTTAGCTACATTTTGTGATGCCATCATCCTAACCCAGTTCAGGCAACTTTATTGTGGAATAATCTCAATTTTCACCAACAGATTACTTCAAAAAAAAATTTATGTATTAGTGATGCAAGCAGACACATCTATCCCTATCTGCAGGCTTTCAAAAACCTGTATTTGAAACCTCTGAAGAGGGTCTCTTACAAGAATAAAACTTATTCATTTACATCAACAGTAATTTCTTCCTACAAATAATTTTTTCCTTTCTCTAGATTTAGTTCTTCAACCAACATCTGAGGTACCCAGCAGGAGCTCCACCTCTTTCAGATCTGTCCCTATGAGAAGGCTAATGTAGGAAACCACGAAACTTGCTTGAGGCAAGGTAAATCTCTGAGTAATCTTTTAGCTAACCAGGTGACAGCAAAATCAGCAGAGAGGAGCAGGAGGGTGATAATCTGGGATTGTTCAAATCAGCTAACAGGTTGTTAGTAGATACTGTGACTATTTGGAGCTGAGGAATAGAAAGAAGCTCCATAGCACCAAAGAGAATTAATTGGAGTACTTATTTACATCTTCCATACAGAAAAATATATCAGGCTCTTACCACCAAGATGAGTTACTAGATGATAACCAATAATGAATCAAACTTCTTTCATTCCTCACAACAAATCTCCCACTGCTAACAGGCAAAAAAAAAAAAAAAAAATCAGTATTCTGAATCTATCTGTCATCAGTTATTTGTACATTTCTGATATACATCTACCATACATCAAAACCAGCAGACATATTGAGTATGCAACATATTCAATATGTAACTCATATTCAATATGTAATTCACATTGAGTATGTTACTTTTTATGGATAAAATTTCTCAATCTGCTGAATACTCAAGTTATGTGATTAGTGTTTAAACCTCATCTCTGATGGCTGACATTACTGGAAGCTACAAGAAGTCTGTAACATTAGCAAGTTACATTTATTTTGTGGCATTTATTGCATTACAAACTAGAAGGACTAATTTAAATATAACATTTATGAGGAGTTTTCTGGAAGTAGATTTTTTCCTCTTCTTTTTATACTTTTGCTTTTGTTCTTTCCCACCTTTCTTACTAGACAATGATGATGTGGTCTCAATAAACTACTTTCTCTGCATTGCTACTAAAGACATGTTTAAAGAAGATACACAGTTTAAGACAGCCATGTTATTCCTGATTAAAAAAAAAAAAAAAAATTAATTCTACTTTATAAACATCTATAGCTATATATCTAATGATAAATCGCTTCCTAGTAGATTTTTTTTTAAGGATATACATTGTATTTATGATGGATAAATAAAGATTTGCAATCTTTTTTTTGATGTTACCAAGAAGTGTTATAAATGAACAGCATTTTTCATTGTGTGCACAAATTAGAAACTTGCACCAGAGAAACTGGACTAATGAAAACACAGATACCAGACTGGCAACTAAAAAGTTAAAAAAAAAAAACTAGTTTGATCTGTAATGTTGACAGAGTATGTTGGTAAATTCATGTCACTAGGTGAGACACTTGGCAATGAGCTGTGAATGACAGCATGAAGTAATTCAGAAATATCTGAAAGGGTGGTAAAACGCCATCTGCCTATGTTGTCATTGCTATATTAGCTGCAGTCAACCTAGCAACAACAATTAGCATACCTGCTTATCTTGAAGCAAAGCTGTCTTGAAATTGTATCACCACAAAAAGCATGTTAGTCGCATCAACATTATTCAAGGCTTTAGCTACATTAATATAAAGCAATATTAGTGAAAATTACTTGAGTTTTCTGGAATGTGAATATTCATTAATATGAATGGAGATCAATGACTGCAGAATGTCTTGAAACTTGGTTTTGCGTGCTTACACTAAGTTTAGGGGCCTGTTTGAATAACTCACTAAAGAACTTAATTCTGCTCTACCAGTCATTGAGTTAAGTTTCTGAGAGGATCTGTCTCACAAGGTTAAACTGGATTAAGCAACATGTTCTCTGACAGTAAGGAAAAATACATCTGAGAGACTGTCGCACATAATTGTAATAAAATCTTCATAAGGACACACAATATATAGGGCCTTGAAGAACTTATGTTAATAAATTTGCCACGTATATATTAATAAATCTAATACATTAATGTTAGTACCACAAATCTGAATGCGTGCTTATCATTCATGTCTGTCCTGGGTTACTGCATTTGAATCAGTACATGTTGAGGGGAAAAAAAAAAAAAAAGAGAAAAATGGTCTTGTAAATATATTGAAAACTTATAGCCTTCAGTGTTAATTATCCTTTTACATACACCTTAAAATACGCTGCTGCTTCATCTCATTCCAGGTTTGATTTATGGCATTCAAAGTAAACGCAGAAATACAAGAAATGAATACATGTTATCTCCTAGTAAATTACAGGCTTTCACAAGCTTGTATTTTATAGCCTGATGTTAAGGAATATAAATATAAAGCACACTATAAAAGCTTTGTCAGTGATCACTCAAAGGACTTATAAAAACTCTTCCTAACAACTGTCAGATCTTTAACTAAAGGTCAAGTGAAATAATACTGGAAACCATGGGGAGGCCTTCAAGTTGTCATGTAACAAGAGATTACTTTTTGGAGATTCCTCTGTTTACAATAACAAAATGGCATGAATGTCTATATATATACATATATTGCTGCGCATGATGAGGGATTTGGGAAGGACCAGTGAGTAGGATAAGGAGAAAAATATCAGGAAAATTATTTAATATCCTACGTGTAAATTTTTTTGCTTGTTTGTTTGTCATTTTTTCTGTGTCAGGAAGCTGTGAAATATATTTTCAAGAAGATATAAACTGAAGGTTTTTATAGCTTTTGCCAGGCTTATAAGTCCATTCTTAAAGAAAAGCAGGGAAAAGACCCAGCAGATTAAAAGGCAAAGACAAGTGGTCAGATGGGAAAAGAAGAGACAGCAGTTCATGGTGGTAAGGACCTCTCTGTAATAGCACTTCAGAGGAAAGCTGGTTGCAATCCTTCTAATATTGTTTGCCCAGAAAAATCTAGGTTGGCTAAAGTATATATGTGAGGCTTCTGACAAGTATAGGCTTCCCAGCAAGAAATACACAGAAGAAAAATCACTCTTGGACAGACAATACATGAAACACTTGGAATCTCTGTGGCTTTTAGGAGATCAAATTTGAAACTCATAACAATACAAACTAAGAAATTGAACTTCTTTCTCTTTTGTTTCAAGTAAATGCCCTGTTGGTTAATTGCTAGAAAAAGTCTGACTTAAAAATGCTTGTTTGAGTATGAAATCACTCAGAGAAGTCACCTACAGCAAGTTGCTCAGGGTTGTAACTAGTTGGGTTTTGAATCTCTCCAAGCTTGGTCCATAACACCTCTGAACAACATATTTTCAACCACCTTCACAAGTAAGTGTTCTCTTATGTTTGAGTAGAATTTCTGGTATGTCAATTTATGCTTGTTGCCTCTTGTTCCTTTCATTGGCATCACTAAGAATGGTCCATCTTCTTTACTCATCTCAACAGAGATTTATGCAGATTGATGAAATCTCCCTTTACCTTCTCTTCTCCAGTCCCTTCATCACCTTTGTGGCTCTGTGCTGGACTTGCTAGAGTAAGTCCATGTCTCTCCTGTACTAGAGAACCCATGACTATGCCCAGCACTCCACATGTGCCTTACTGTCATGGTTTAAATCCAGACAGCAACTAAGTACCATGCAATTGCTCACACACCCTTCCATCCTTCCTTACCACCACAGGTGGGATGGCGAAGAGAAACAAAAGAATGTAAAACCTGCTGGTTGAGATAAGAACAGTTTAATAAGTAAGATAAAGTACAATACACTACTACTACTAATAATAATAATAGGTACATAACAAGGAAAGAGATACAACTAAAAGGGAAAAGGTAATAAAACCCCAATAAACACAAGTGATGCATAATATAACTGCTCACTAGCCACTGACTGACACCTAGTCTGACCCAAGCAGCAATCAGTCCCTTCCAGGTAACCCCCTCAGTTTATATACTGGACATGACATGCTGTAGTATGGAATACCCCTTTGGCGAGTTTGGGTCAGATGTCCTGTCTTTGCTCCCTCCTGACTTCTTGGGACCCTCCTCATGGGCAGGGCATGACAGACTGAAAAGGATAAGTGATCAGGGTAAGTGCTAATGAGCAACAACTAAAACATTGGTGTGTTATCAACATTATTTCCAGACTAAAGCGCAGCACCAGCTACTAGGAAGAACATTAACACTATCCCAGACGAAAACCAGGACACCAATGTCAACCAGAGAGGAAGGATCACCTTATTTGACCTGCTGGCAATATCCTGCCTAAAGCAGGCATTCTTTGTTGACGAAGAATACAGAAAAGGTCTAAAGCAAAATATTTTGCTGAATGGGTAAATTTTCCCATAGACACATTCAAAGTGAGGAGGTAGGATGATGGAGAAAAAAGTGGAAAGCAGCCAAAAGAATTCTTATTTGAGCATCTAGATTCAGTCAGGGGATTTGCAGCTTTAAATACTATATGGTTTGCACGTATTTTGGATCACACATGAATTAATACTAAGCAGGATACCAGTAACATATGTGTCTGACTTGCTGAGTTTTTTATTTACTGTTCCTGCTATAGTGAAGGTGGTAAGTTTTGCTATTGTTACTGTAGGCCAAAAAAAGCTTTTTGAAAATGCATCTTTTATAGGCTTTAGGAATTTCCTTTTTTTAGCTGTTTTCATGAGTTATCTTTGAGAATACTTGTATGTGAAAGGAAACACATTGGTTTGGAGGCATGCATACTACAAGCTTTTAATATCTGGCAATGTTGCTATGTCCCGAGTCCCTATCCCTACTCTTTCAAGATCTGTGGTTGAACAGAAACTCTCACTTGTCTCAGTTTTGAGATGACGGCGTGATGTACATAAATTGTGATTTTCAGGAAGCTTCCTAAATGTCACCTACTTGAATTTGTCCTTGGATGTGATTAAGCTGGAGTACACTCTTAGATCTTCCCTAAAATGACTACCCAATTGTACTCACAATGCTATTCAATGCTATTGTTTCCCCTACATAGCTGGCCCATTGTGGGATTAATGAAAAAGTCTGTGATTACCCACTTGGCAATGCTGGAGTCCAATCTTCATCGTTGATGTGATGGCCAAAGTTATTTTGCCTAATTTTCTAAAGTAATAGATGAACATTATTGTTGATTACTATGAGCTGTTACATCTAAGGACATAAGTGGTTTCCAATTAACATGACCTGGGCTAAGTAAGTCATGTGTTGACTATAACGATGAACATAACACATAACATTAATTTATAGCTTAAATATGGATAGCTTCTTACATGCTATAGTCAGTTACATCCTTACTAAGTGAGCAGATCTTGCTTGTTTTAAGTGTAAAGAGCGTTCTCCTTACACTCTTATACTGCCTGTCTTCATCCTTTTGGAGTTTGAGCAGGAATAGGCATACTCCACAAAAGAGCTGCTCCTGTTGGCTTCATAACTTGTGGGCTGTTGGCTTATGTGGGACTTGTGAGTGGTACATCTAGTTAAGCAGCAAAGGAAGCAGTCTCCTCCAAGGTGGCTTCTGGAACTATTCAACTAATGCTGGGCAACCCAAAATATAGTTCTGAGGTTATTTTTCTATTTTATAACAGAGCCAAGAGATATCAAAGAAGATTGGGAATCCTTTGTGCTAGGCATCACAGAGTGCATAATAAAAACAATCTCTTCCTTTATTTCAAAAGACTTTAAAAATCATGTTCCATTTTAATGGTGAAAAATTGAGTTTCAGACTTGCTGAAAGCAACTAAGATCTTTGTAGGAGGTCTGAAAACTGAACTTGGATATTTTGAAATCAGCACAGTTTAAGAATCAAGTCCCATTATGGTTAGCCTAAAATACAGGGCAGTTCGGGATATGGACTAGAAAATTGAGTGAATTTTAAAACTTTTTCAGGCAACTATAGAGTGTCTTTGCAATATTCAAATTAACTGTTATGCAAGCTTTTTTTTTTATTATTTTTTTTTTAGTTACTTGGACATTATCTTTAAAACACTTTCTTTTTTACAGCAGTTTTCAATCCAGTTTTCTAATTTTAGACTCTTCATCAGCTCTTAGCACAGTATAGAATTTTTGTATGAAATTAAGTTGTGTAGTTTATTTGATTCTGTATCTGAAAAAGAAAAAAAACAACTTTTTGCTAATTCTATTCCTATTTCAAATTTAGCTTTAAAGTTATACTAAAGTTATGAACATAAAAATATGACAAACTCAGATAATTGCATTCATAAATGTACTTTGAACCCTTAAGCACTTATTTGATTTCCTTTTTTAAAAGGGTATTACAGCATTGTGATGCAGCTCTGTTGCTTTTTCTTTCTCCCCCCACCAACTCCCCTTAAAATCTGAAAAACACTAAATGCCCAGGATGTTCCCTAAACATGCAGTGTAACTGATGAGATTGGATTTGTATTTAAGAAAGGATTTTCTTGAGCATAAGGAAGGGAGTCTGTGCACACATGTTTTTTAAATTAATGCTCTGTGAACAGCCTTTCTGAAGTCAGCTTCTACTTGAAGTATAGGAAGCTGAACATGCACTTAAACCTTCATAAGATCAGACACTAAAAAGATAAACAATGCTTTATTTTCAAGGCTTTAAAATACACCAGCATAATCTGAGCTTTCCCCATACAGGTAAGTTATGGCAACTGGATATGTAGCACTGCTGCTTTCCCTGACATATTGCTTTTGTCACCACCTCTGTCTCCCTCAGTGTTGCTCTGATTGCTAGCATTTATGTTGGTGACAAGGAGCAGTGACAGCAGTGCATCAGCCGGCATCTTCAGTCTCTGAGATAGATCTTCATTTTAGGCATCTGCTGGAAAGAGACAATCTTTCATATAGTAGAATGTGAGGAGTAAAATAAGATGTGCAACATGGATAAAGGATGATCCCCCTGTGCTCTACTGAATTTCCTTAAAAGCAAATGACCAAAGTGTAGCTGGAAATGTAGGTTATCTCTGGCATTCATATTCTATACATTTTTAGTAAGGTAGCTTATACTATATAAAAACACAGTCAAAACAGCTGTTGACATCCTCAGGTGGTGGGTTTAGGTTTTGATTTGGGGTTTTTTGGGTTGTTTTTTGTTTTTGTTTTGGGTTTTTTTTTATTGGTTGGTTTTGTTTGTTTGTTTGATGTTTTTCTTTTTTTATTCATGTGTTAGAACAACTCATTCTCAAGGAAGAAATTGCCAAGGGGAAGGATTTAGTTATTTTGACTAAAACAATTTATGAACTCTCCAAGGGAAAGATAGAGGAAGTACTAACTGCAAATGTGAAAAAAATAGCTTCTTCTATTTTCCTGTTCATAGACTGCAAGGAAAAAAATAAAAAGAGAGACAAAGGAAAACAAACAAAAAAAAAGACAAAGACACAGTCAATCATCCTTACCTTCCAGGAATACTTTCATTATTCTGATATATGTATCACAGTATCACAGTATGTTACAGATTGGAAGAGACCTCAAAAGATCATCTAGTCCAATCCCCCTGCCGGAGCAGGAATACCTAGATAAGGTTACACAGGAATGTGTCCAGGCGGGTTTTGAATGTCTCCAGAGAGACATAAGACAAGAGAATGATATTTAATGAAAGGTCCTATTCTGAAGGTAAAAGTTCCTAAGTTGGAGCCTTATATATAGCAGGGGTGCTATGGTCCCATCTAGTCAAACAGGTGATGTTTTCTGACTTAGTTCCTAGGTTTTCTTTGTCATCTTCATGGGTTCATGAGTGGCTGGCATTTACAGTTGCTTATTTCCTCATGCCCACTGTAACAAACTATTTGTAAGCTGTAACTTGCTCAAAAGCAACAATTAAAACTGCATACAGCAGTGCAAAGAAAAAGGAGCAAGAAGTTGAGGAGGTTTACAGAAAACTATAAACTTGTGAGGTTAAAGGGGTCTTCAAAACCAACAGTAAAACCAGTGAATTTCACAACCTAGTTCTAGCATTGCATTGTTTCCTTTTGCAAATTCCTATGGAAAGAGTATTTCTCATCTCTTTGCCCAAGAGTCAAGGAGCTTGCACAGACTAGAGAACACTTAATTCCCTTTACCTTTGGCATCACCTCAGCTCATTTAGTCTGGTGAATGACATCTTATACTTCCAGCTAGTAGCTACAGAAAGTTTTGCCTTCTCCACTTTAAATCAGCCAGACTGCTGTTAGTAATTAGAGGTAGTTAGTTGCTACCTGGCTTGTATAAGTACTTGTGATGCTAATTATAGCACGCACTTTCTCTTTTTCTTCCAGGAATTTATAGCTCCCCTGTAGCTTAAGAAGGAGAATAAAAGAGAATTATCTACAGAAAGGGGAGCAAGAAGGGAATCACAGAGGGACCGATAAACAGAAAAGACACTTATGAATTCTAAGAGTTTAAGAGAACATAAGTGAAACAAAGCCAGATATTTTTTCTAAATGCTGAAGGCAGACAAGTTAACTTTTCTGCTGCAGTTTCAGTCTTACATCATTCAGAAGCACAATTTTCTAAAGTTTAATGGATGTAAATAAAATAAAAGAGCATTCACCATAAGATGATCCTTATATAGAAAAATAAAAAATAAAAATTAAAAAAAATCTTGGTAGAAAGTAGTAATAACCCAGACTGCCTTTGACTTTATACTGCAATATGTATAGCTTCACTATTACATATTGCCACACACACAGTGCAAGCAAACAAGGCTTGTAACAAAGAAAAAATATTTAATTAGACCAAAGTAGTACAGCTGAGGAAAATAATTAGACAAGGTTTTGGGTGCATAGCCTTTCTTCAGGTCTGAAATACAGGGAGTAGCTACAATTCTAGAGCAGAATTTGTCAGAGTTTAGCAAAATAATGCACTAACAAAATGTTCTCTGAAAGCAAAGATTAGAACCAGTGACATTAAAGTAAAGTTGCAAGGAGAAGGAGCAAAGATATGAAGGAAAGAGATATGGTAAAGTTATGTTATAGAAAAAAGAAAGACATATACAGAGTTGTTGGGGGAAGGTTGCTTTTTAGAGTTATTAAAAACTAGTATCTCTATTAATTCAGTGATTTTTTTCCTTTACTGTTTCTTCTTATCTGCTTAAACCATGATAGCTACAGCAGCACCATTACTGAGATACTATATCCAATACAGCTGTTGAGGTAATAACACGCTATTACATTTCCATTGCAAATGCTGACTCTGACAGCATGGCTAAGGCTTTCCCAAACCTTATGCAGTGTGTCAGCCACTTGAGATCTTTGTTAATCACAATTTTTTTAGGATAGCTTTTTTAATTGCCTTTGCACTATACTGATGAGTAGTCCCAAAGTTCCAGTAAGTCTATTCTTATAATTAAAATCTTTTCTCTAAAACCTAAGGGAAGCCATTGATTTTCACTGCAGATGTCCTTCAAAATGCCCACATTTTTTTTGGCTGACTGAAACACCTCAAAACATAAAACATTTTTTTCAAGCTTTTTTTTGTTTGTTTATGTTGTGTGGTAAAGAAAGCTTGGAATTATGGTAAAGTTTGCACTATTTTGCTTCACATTTTGCTGATATTATGTATTGTGTTTTGTGCACAGATTAACATGATCCTTTGCATTATCTGATGACCTTTTATAACTCTGTCATAATGAACTCATACTGTTACTTACCACAGTAACTGTTATATTGTGTTATATCTGTCATTCACCATGTTCATCTTCGTTTTCCACCAGAAAAGCCCTGAAACAATGAAAGTTAAATATCCAGCTATACCTGTCTCCCAAGTGTCGCATCAAGATGTTCATGCAATCCAGACATGGGACTTGTGGAATAAGCACCTAGGGGATGGCTGCCCCATCCCTCATTGGCCACCCTACTTGCTGCCAGGCCAGGACCTCTATTGGCCACCATGCCTTCTGACAGACCAGGCCTCCTCTCCCCACTTATAGAAGGAGACACCTCAGACAGTTTTATCAACTGTCTGCCAGGAGGGCACGGAGGTCTCCCCCTTGCCAGGCCACAGGTAAGCGAATCTAGGAGCAGGCTTCAGCTTCTGAATGGCAGTTTCTCTAGAGGTCCAGCAGGTTATCTCTTTACCTGGCAAGTGAACAAATGGAACAAAGCCTGCCAGAAGCCCTGCATCCCATTTTTTTTACTTTGTGTTAATCCTATCTGGTTTTTATGCCTATTATTTTTAATTTTCCAGTACTACTTCCATTTCTATATGTTGTCAATTACCTAAGATTACCTGTAGGAGTATAAATTACAACCTAACAATGACTAATTAAAAGTTACACATGATTACTTTATATTTTTAAGATAAATTATAGTTTACTATATTCAGTCATACTGCATTAGTTGATTTGATAAATTCCAGCCAAAGGATTTTATCTCTCTCTCTCTCCCCTAAATGACTTCAATCTTAAGCCATTTTGTCTACAATGAAGTTAGGAATTCATTCACATTTTTCTAATTCAAAATTCTAAAACTGTGCTATGTCAGACATCTCACACAGGTGAGGTGTACTGGATTCAAATTACCTCTGAAATGTTTTATTTTTCAGGCTTAAAATCTTTTATGGAGAACATATCAAGCAACCGCTTATGCAAAGATAATAGCTATGACATTGCTAAAAGCATTTCACACAGGTTTTTTTAGCTTCATTAGATATTGGGTTTTTTTCAACCTTCTGTGAGTCAAAAATAAAAGTCAAATTTATGAAATTATTCTTGAACAGTATTATAAGTAGCTGAGACCAAATATCTAGGGCTTGCCAAGAGCTAAAATCAAGGGCTAGTGAATGCAATCTAGAAATCTGGGCAGGCTTTTTAGGAATATCATCAGCATCAAACTTTCTCTGCAAAATGTTTCAGAAAAAATAACAATTTCTTCTTCTTCAACCACCTGCCCCCACTATTTCATTTCCTCCCTATCCTCATGATAAGCATTAGTTTTAAATCTGAAAAACTGGGGATTTTTTAGCTTTTCTGTAATCTTCTCCAAAACCTTTCTATTTCTTAACTCTGCAATACACCTATTTCAAGAGAGGCTTTCATTTTTAAGATGAACACATACCATTTCCTCAGAAATGCATCAAACATAACATTCCATTATGGATGTCATATTTACTTATTTACTTCATACTGTACTTTCCAATGCATGAAGGGTTTTACAGTCCACCCGCTGTGCCATACAATAGCTTGCTATTAAACATTAAGAAATTCCAGGTTATGCAGCATCCAAGGCTGACAGCAAACTTTATTCAGTTCTGCTCTCCAGCAGCTTGAGATCATTGTAAATAAACAATAGTAATAATTGGGAAAATACACTGTACAGGATTCAGTACTTTGAATAAAATCCATTCTTCCCAAGTGGAGGATGGAACAAGAAAATCATGACATTCTGTTAAAAGAACAAGCTTGAGGCATTCTATCAAGAAGGAGAATGACTAAAGACCAAAATTAAAAATAGCACTTCAAAAGCAAGCTGATAATAAAACCAGCTTTTCAAACTTATATCCTTCTTAACATAGCATTGGACTTCGTAAAGGAAGTCAGCTTTCCACTGAAAGAAAGCTCATTAAATTTGAAATGATCCTATAGATGGTGTAGGTATCTAAAAATTTGTTTCCATAAAAGTAGAGCTTACAAGTGGTTAAGATGCCAAAGTGGATACTGAAGCCCAGACTGCACACGTCTATAAATTATGAGCCTTTCCTACATAACTGGAATATTTAGGTATTGGCACTATTTAAACAAAATAACACTGATTATGGTTTATTACAGCTCAGAGGCTACTAAACAATATTTCTCATTGTCTGGTTATTTCATGAACACAAATAGAAATACACAACTTTGCAATTGTAGTCTCTATTATCCACCTAAGCCCATATCTGAAGCAGATATCCGTAACAGAGGAAGACATGCAGATGTCTCTTGGAATAGAAGACACAGTTTTAAAAACTTGCTTTCTCTAACACACAGTACTGTGTAAGAAAAAAAAGTCAATAGAAATTAAAAAACTAATTTCTTGAAGAATATACTACACCATATAGCACATCCAATTCTGCCCTTTCTGGGAATGTATTCATCATGTTTCTTACATAATACACTATTCAAGGACTTTAAAATACTCATTATCAAAGCCTATATAATTTTTAATAAAAGCTTTAAGTTTTTTTCTCTTGCATTTTCTCCCCCAAGACTTTATACTCAGTTTTGCAGGGTGTGGCAATTCAGCTATAGGCCATTTAGGGGAATGAAGCTATTACATTATAGCAAATTTCCTGATGGACCAAAAACCACCAGCTGCTACATCTGGTTTTGGCCAGAAGCCTAGGGTGTGAATGCAACCCACTCAGTATTTTATGCACAGCCAGTGAATATTACTTATCTCCTGATTAGAATGGTGACTGCCTCTTTTAAGAGATTTAAGCTGAAATATAAACTCCCCCAAATATTCTGAATCACAGTGATTATTACAGTGAGTTACTGGTAACAAGTGACAGAATCATACAACCTCACAAATTCTTTCCTCTAATATTTGACTGCCTAGTCAATAGAAAAAGACCAAAACAAAACCAAACAACTCAGTGTACTTACAAACTTAATACTAATAATTACAGAAGAATGTGATATTGGCGTCAGAGTTTCTACCATGATTGCAGAGACAACTGGAATTGAGGATCAACTCCCAGTTTTATAACAGCGCTGCTCTAAAATCAGTCCTTCAGAACTGTATCTACGCATATCTCTAATTATATACATTTACCAGTAATGGCAGGAATATAATAATACTAAAATTAATAACAGACCTTCCAGAATACTGTGAGATAGTGTCCTGCTCTGGTATATGGATTTCTCTGCCTTCCATGGAGAACATAGTCTACTGTGATCAATTTACAGCTTCCCTGTAGCAACCAGAAGTAAAATAAAGCAAACATAGAATCAAAATGCAATATAATTAAGTAATAAGGATAGCTATACTAAATTCAGTAATGTTTGAACAATATTAAAATACGGAAAGATTACATCTAAATTTTTAGCTCAAATTAATGTCCAAGAATTAAAGTAAATAGACTAAGTTTTACTAAAACTCAATATTGTGAAAAGTGAAGGAAGTATGAAATTAAAGGTACTCAAACCACTAACTCTTCGCCATGTTATAGAAAAGTCAAAATGCCAATGTGGGTTTTTGTCTTTTCACAATGTGAAATAGGACTGGTCCGTGTACAAGAATATAGGGGATGGAAGACTGAGGGAGAGAAAAAAAAAGTGAGTATAACCTCCACAAAAATGATAAAGAATGAGCTGGAGATTTGTGTGGGAAATGCTGATCACAGCTAATAAATACTAGGCATAGAACCAGAGCCTTAACAGTCCTGAGAAACAACTTGTACCTGAAGGTTCAACAAAATTTACCTTTGAACAATAAGAATATTACAGCTCTTACCCTCTTCCAAAACAAACACTAACTCTATCAAGATGTCTAGCTCAATGAATACAACCAATTGCTGCAGTTTATGCAGACAGCAGACATTCTGTTAGATTTAATAGGAGGTTTTGCCAAAGAGATATTTTTGTAAAATTACTGTGCTATTTTGGGTGCCTATGTTTACAAAGAGTTGCATAAATTACTTTTTAGTATTCAAAACAAAAGACTATCGAGACCGAAGATTCATTATTTTTTTTATAAACTAATTTGACAGCTGTTGATTTGACCACTCAAAGCAATCTCTGAGCATTTACAGTCTAATACCATCTCAAATGGAGCTTCTTCTGGTGAAGTATATTACCAACCACATAATTCAATTATTTCTGAGAACAAGCCTGAAATCTTCTTAAGTGTGTAGGGAGACAGAGGCTATCGTTTGGAAATTCTCAGTATTCACTAAAATGAATAGTTCTATGCAAACTGTAGTCTGCATTTAAATGTTCTTAAACTGTATTATTCAAATCAGAAACTGATTTACATCTGGGTGCAAACCACCTTTTCGCATACAACCCATTTTGCTGATAGGAATAACAATAAATAATAATCAATGATGATCAAAAGAAGAAAGAAGAAGCAACAAGAAAAGCTTCCTTAGATACATTTGTGATCAAATTAAGACTAGGAAAAATGTGGGCCTTCTCTAGAAAGAAACGGGAAACCTGGTTGCCTGTTTTTAGAAACGAAAAAAAGGAGACCCAAGGAACTACAGGCCAGTCAGTCTCACCTCGGTGCCCAGCAAAATGATGGAGCAGAGCCTCCTGGAAACTGTGCTAAGGCACATGGAAAGAAAGGAAGTGATTGGTGACAGCCAACTTGGTCTTACTCAGGGAAATTGTGCCTGACAAATTTGATGGCCTTTCCCAGTGCGATTAACAGCATTGATGGATAAGGGAAGAGTGACTGACATCATGAAGACCTTAGGCCCACTGTAGGAGAGGATCTGGTTCAAGACCATCTTAAGAACCTGAACGTGCAAAAGTCTATGGGACCTGATGAAATCCATCCGCAGGTCCTGAAGGAGCTGGCGAATGAAGTTGCTAAGCCATTGTTCATCATATTTGAAAAGTCATGGCAGTCAGGTGAAGTTCCTGACGACTGGAAGAAGGGAAATATAACCCCCATTTTCAAAAAGGGGGAAAATGTATGACCCAGGGAACTACAGACCAGTCAGTCTCACCTCTGTGCCTGGCAAAATCTTGGAGCAGATTCTCCTGGAAGGCATGCTAAGGCACATGAAAAACAAGGAGGTGGTTGGTGACAGCCAGCATGGCTTCACTAAGGGGAAATCCTGCCTGACCAACCTGGTGGCCTTCTGTGATGGGGCTACGGAACTGATGGACAGGGGCAGAGCAGTTGACGTCATCTACCTGGACCTATGCAAAGCATTTGACACTGTTCCGCACGACATCCTTGTCTCTAAATTGGAGAGACATCATTTTGATAGATGGACCACTCGGTGGATAAAGAACTGGCTGGATGGCCACATGCAAAGAGTTGTGGTCAATGGCTCAATGTCCGGCTGGAGACCGGTAACGAGTGGTGTCCCTCAGGGATCGGTGTTGGGACCGGTCTTGTTCAACATCTTTGTCAGTGACATGGACAGTGGGATTGAGTGCGTCCTCAGCAAGTCTGCTGATCCATCTGCGTGCTCCATCCCTGATGGTGTTCAAGGCCAGGTTGGATGAGGCCTTGGGTGACATAGTTTAGTGGGAGGTGTCCCTGCCCATGGCAGGGGGGTTGGAGCTAGATGATTTTAAGGTCCTTTCCAACCCTAACCATTCTATGATTCTATCATCTGCCTGGACTTGTGCAAGGCTTTTGACACTGTCCCACACTACAGCTTTGCCTCTAAACTGGAAATTTGAATATGATGGATGGACCAGTTGGTGAATAAGGAATTTGCTGGATGCTTGCACTCTCCAAGTGGAGACCAGTGACAAGTGGTGTTCCTCACGGGTCGTTACTGGGACTGACGCTGTATAACATCTTTGTGTGTCTCCCAAGCATAAATAGGCAGGGTGGAGAATGAATTAAGAACAGGGCAGACAAGAAAGATTGGAGGTACTCATGGATGAGAACTCAGCATGACCTGGCAATGTGCACTTCGAGCCCATAAAACAACCATATCCTAGGCTGCATCCAAAGAAGCATGGCCAGCATCTCAAGGGAGGTGATTCTCCTTGTCTACTCTGCTCTGATGAGACCCCATCTGCATTACTGTGTCCAACTCTGGGGCCCTCAACAGAAGAATGATGTGGAGCTCTTAAAGTGAGTCCAGAAGAGGGCCACAAAGATGATCAGAAGGGTGGGCCTCCTGTCTTATGAAGACAGGCTGAGAGAATTGGGCTTCTTCATCCCAGAGAAGAGAAGGCTCTGAGAGACCTTACAGGAGGCTTGTAGAGACTCTCAGACTGAATTCAGGATACACTGGAAGATACTGATGCTTGTTATAAATTCAGGCATTTCTTTCTAAAATATATCAATCTACATGTAGTAATTTGATATGGAAAATTAACCAAATTTTAAAGAGTATAAATTCACATAATTTAGTGTATTCACTAAATGTTGAGAATATGAAGAATCTTAGATGCAGTAGCTGTTTCACAATTATCCAGTATAAATTTTCCTCCTGTTTAATATGAACATCTAGCACTGACTACCGTTGACAGTAGATTATGTGGTTCATTGATTCCACCTAATGCACTTATTGCTAATAAATTATATGTTTAAAACTGTTGAAATAATAATGATATTGTGAAGTGAAACAATAAACATCTATAAACATAACATGCAAATTATGATTATACTTAGTGATTCATTACCCCTATGCTAACATAATGCCAGTGCTTAACTCTGTGGTCATACATAAAAAACTATCTTTTATCACAAAATTCTGATCTCTTAACTCATGAAAATAGATCTAGACTTTTGCTAAGATTGCTGAAAATATTAGGCAATCAGAAATAAAAACATAAAAAATAAAATATTTCAGTTGCATAAAGTACCCAAATATTTCAAGTGTTGTATTTTATGTGTGCCACATGCTGGAAGCTGCAACAGCCAGATATCAATATGTAATTGAAAAACTATATAATGCAATATGGAAATATCTTCATGTATCTTATGTAAAAAAATGTTCTGACTATGAGATAAAAGTGAGTTGGAGACTGCTTTAGCTTAAGTTTTTATAATATAGCTAAAATTATGGCATAGCTAACATTATAGCAGCTATCTCCCTGGTAGTTCATGTATATGATTTGTATGTGATATTTAAAAATAACCTGTTGCAAGACTATTGAAGGTCACTTTATCAGATAAGCAAGTCTATTATATAGGAATTGCAGCTATTTGCTTCAATTTATTTGGGACTGAAGCAAGGTGTCATGAACTTAAGAAATCTTTGCTCTACCTTGCATAAAGTGCTTGTTACTTATTAAACAATTACTTTTCGGTTTTGGTGATTTGTTCCTTTTTGCCTGTGCATCTGTAAACATGAAATTGACAGACCCACGCTTCTCCAGCTCTCTAAGGTAGGCTGCATAATATTTTTGCCTTCCTACTGCAGAGAAAAATTTGAAAAAAGTATTCTGCTGAAGTATACTTTGCCCTAGAGGAAAATTTGCAAATATATTTAATGACTCTGTTTATCACATTTCCTAATGCACATGGAAAATAATATGATCTCTCTTGCAAGGTTCTTTCCAGTTTTTTCATTCTGCAAGTGGGAGAAATGTTCGTAACTGAAAAATAGAAACACTACTGAAGCTGAGAACACAGAACTGATTGGGGGAATGATACCTGGCACACAGAAGTGAAGACTGGTGTTCAAAGGTGGCCAAATTTTAATTCTTTTGAGCCAGCCACTAATAAAGGTGCTAATTGCTGTTTATAAAACACAGTTGCATTAATACATGAAGTTACTAATAACACGACAATGTGTATTAGAAAGTAGTTCATTCATCCAAATTCTAATTTTCTCATGATCCGGTGACTGACTACATTTGATGTGCATTTTCTTTTTAAATATGACACTGAAAATTACAAATTCAGTTAAAGGTATAATATTAAACAAAATTAGTATTTAAAACTGCGTATAAACCCCGTATTTTATCTGATTTCCTCTTTAACTTAAAATAACAGTGTTCTTGGCATGCTAAGTATACTCAGCATTTGCTCAACTACATTGCAACATAGGAGAAAAAACCTGCTTTGAGCACCTGAACAGAAACCAAATAAAGGTCTTTTCCAACCTAAATGATTCTACGATCACCTAATAAAGACAGGCTTCTTAGAAATTCTATTGACACAGAATAAGCTTAACTACATAAAGCTAGGTCCTCAGTTCACATATACTGCCAGAAATTGTTGCTAGCAACAGAAATTGCCCCTGGAGTAAGAGAAAAGTGGAGGAATGGAAGAATCATACACTGATCAGAGGGCATGAAAACACAAGGTGGCTTAGTCTACGGATGATAGAGAAATAGTTCTTTTTTTTAAAGCAACAGCTGAGGCAGGCAAAAAAGTATATACATCTGCAGTAGAGAAAAATAAAATCTAAAACAGCACTAGCTGAAATCAGATCGGCCAACAAGAAGGATGAGTGGTCAGCTGCCAAAATCATACAATAAAATTGTACAAAACCACATTAATAATAAAGTCATTGGGAATTCAAAACATTAATAATTCTACAGTAAACATAACTGTTGATTACTAGAGATAGAATATCTGGACAGGAATATTTAATTTGCTTTCAAATATGTTTACTGTATTTGCTTAGGATAATCCTTGAAGTTCTGCTTACATAAAATTAAATCTAAATAGTCTGTTGCCATAACAACATAATACATTAGTTTTCTAGTTTTATTTTTGATCATTCGACTACAGGCTTGTTTGCTAGGATCTTTGTGACTTAAGTCTTCAGTGTTTCTCAGTATTACTTAAATGAAGACTCTGCATATTTATTTAATCTTGAGGATAATTCATAATTCTTTTCCTTGAAGAAGCAAGACAGGGTCAAAGAATCTGTCATGGAAATAACAGAATCAGAAAAAATAATGTACTTTCATTGGTATAATAATAAAAAACTCAGAAAATGAAACTAGATAAATGCATTTCATACTTTGATGTTTTTACTGGCATTATTAGATTACAGCATCACATTTCTGCCAGTTGGACTAAACTAAGACAGGTAGGCAAAGTCTTGCTTTCAACAAAAAGATCTAGATTGTGTGAAAACACATCAAATGAACAGATGGAGAGGAAAAACAAGTGAAGAATAGGTTCTACATTAGTTATTGTAGTTTGCCATTCTTTTTATCTTCTTCAGTTTTACATTTGGACCTGTCAGATTTCCTTGTTACCTGTTTCATACAATGAAGATTTATTCTTAGCTTTTGTTCTTAAATTATAATAAGCCCAGTAAAAATACCTGATCCCTTATCAGCAGAAACACCTGACCATCCCAATTTAACCTAAAAAATGTTCACTTGGTTCTGACATTCTCCAAGCAACTAAAGAAAATTAATAAGTGCTGTATGAGATATAAGTTAATCTATTCTTTCAAAGGCATTATCTGGGCCTACAGTGGAAAATTGTGAGTGATTTGAGACATCTGAGCTAACACCAATCTTGGTTAACATGTTCATGTGGTTCAGCTCTGAGCCCCCTAGACAGGGCTCTTTCAAATCTTGCAAGCAGTAAAACCTCATTAGTAAAGCTAACAAACAGGCTTAGTCATAATATATTGTTAACAGTTCTGCAGATTGTTTTATTGTGGTCCTTGCATGAAACAGATGTGTCATAAGAGGTATAAAGAGGATGAACATTAAATAATAAATAAAATAGGAGAATCTTTCATATTTACTATCTGGTTACAAATGTCTCTCAAGCTAGTTTGACAAAAAGCTAAACAGTTGCCAAATCTATGCGGGACTTTTCCCAGGAAAAGTTTTCCATTAAAATATGTGAGAGAAACTTACCAACACATTTTGCCATATTTGGATAATCACTAAGTACTTTTAATTCAGTTTCATACGTTATATAAAATGACAGTAAGAAGTTGCAAGGCTAAGATAAGATTGTGGTGTTATTAATGAAAAAAATTAAAAAGCATATAAAAACTGTTTCTGTCAATGGTGTTTTGTGACCCACATTTGTTAGCTGTGGTTTTATTTAGTGCAAAATGAAATAATCATGAACCTATAAAATACAGTAAAAACTTCACATCAGTTTTGTGTGCAAGGAGATTTGATAGTTCTGTTATTATGATGTGCAAAACTCTACAAACATAAATCAGAAATTAAGAAGTTTTGAGAATTCCTGTAAATAACTAAAAAAACCTGAGTAATCTTATATCTCAGGAAAAGCTTTTGTGGGTGAGACAGGGTAAAAGTGGAGCCATGAGTGAAGTGCTAGGGCAGATGAGTAGAAGATGGAAAAGCACAATGTACAGTGACATCAGTGACTAGGGAGGTGAGGGAAGTGGCAACTGAGCTCAGAAGCTGAGGTGAAAGAAAAAAAATATTTTGCTCCTATCTTCAAAATTGTCATTAATCCCACAAAATTGGGGTAGTGACTAAAGAATCAGTTTTTAACTAAATTTTGATTCAATAAATCTTTATTTAGCTGTCAGGCTCATTATAGCTCTGAAGTGACAATGCCTCTAAAAGAGAGGAAGCTGAACAAAACCATTTGTGAGAGGGTAAGTTGCTAACACATGTACCCATGCTAATGCCTTTAAAGAGTGAATACAAACGTGTGAAGTATCATTATGTCACTGTCTGAACTGCATAAAGCTTTCTATTACTTTCATCTAGTAGAACTGGAAAGCAGCCCTGCACCAGAAAATTTTTCCATGCCAGGTGATATAGTAGAAAAGGATTCTCCACTCTTGGATATTCTCTGACAGTAGAGAATAACTATATGTTGCCTTGTGAGAAATGGGAATTCAGCATAATGTAGAATAACAAAATCTACAACTAGGATATTTTAACAAATCACTACTTTCAAGTTCACAAATAACAAAAGGCAAGCAAAGATGAAGTTACTTTTGCTTGGATCTTTGGCTTCAAAGTTGTCTATTTTGACCAATTCAAACAACTAGAGAGGATTTTTTTTTAGTAGTTGGTTTATAGCCAAGAGTTGTGACTGGAAACTAAATGTTATTCCATCACTGATATTTGCCCTGCCCTGTAAGATGTAAATTGTGGACTTGCTTTTTTGATTTCACAATAGCGTGTTGAGAGCAGTAGTCACCAGACTCATGTTAGTCTTCTTTGACGAAATGCAGGTCCGAACCCTCCAAGTGGAAAAAACAGTAGAGCCCAGATCTCCTATTTCTTAGACAAATGTCTTACTAGTTTTATCAGAGGCTGATGGATTCACTTTTTATTTTATAACCAAAGAGTAAATCCCATCCCTGTCTTTTACATAATTATGGGCACCAGTCCTTGGCAAAGGATCCCAAGAACACTTCCCTCCTAACAACATTAGCTCAGATAGCCATAAGAATGAAGAAGACAGGAGTTCAATGGAGTCCATCTTGTTAATGTTTTCAGCTGACTAATTTAATGAATCTCCTTGCTCAATACAGGGGTTCTTGCAATTTAACCTTCCAAGATTGCACTAGAGAGTGGTGATCCTATTTGTTTGACATTGCATCACATATGTCAAAAAAAATTCCATTGATACTGACACTTCAGATTTTCAAAAGTTTTTTGAACCTGAAAGTTCTACTTCAAAATATTGAGAATTGCTTTAGTTCTGGAATGACTGGGTGGATTGCTACCATTTCCACCTCAAATCCCAACAAGAAACCAGAAATGTTTGTTTGGTTGGGTTTTTATAAAAGCAGGGTTTCTGATTTATTGAGTTATCAAATTTATCTTAATTAAATATTCTTCTCCAAGTTCAACATGGTTACTAAACTCTGACAGAATTCGACACATCAAATTTAAGCTGGAACTTCAGTTTTACTTTCATTTTTTTTTTAATGAAGATTTCCTAACAAGTGGTTGCAAAACTCAGATAGGACATGAAAGAAGACCAGATTTTGCATCTAATAGGATTTAAACTCATGCTTCATCCATTCTTTGCCTCATTCATTCCTGTCAAGTGTACTACACAACAAGGCCATGGAGCATTCAAAGAATATCATATATGGGAAAGAAGTGACACATTTGATCTATGCTGTGATAACAAACTAAACAATCTGAAATAATTTGAAATTCACTGGACCAAGTCAAAAGCAGAAATATGATGACAACCACAGTGTAATGTTTAGGACACATTGCTGCAATCTCTGGATTATAACCTAACCAGGTTGCACAGAAAATATAGAAAAAGATCATTAAGACAAAAGACCAAAAGCAGTCCCCCATTACTTTCTTAAGTTATTTTTAGGTACCAAGAAAAATACAGCACTGGGATGCAATGCACATCTCCATTATGTTTTGTAAATATGAGCCAACATTTCTGCTGTCTGTGGGAGCTAGTCATTATTTATTTATGATTATTAAACATGAATAAAATTATTAGTCCTGTCACCCTGATGTTCACACTATATGTCTCAAAGAATCTCCCTGATGAGAACTGCTGTTATGCGCCCCTCTACTCTTGCAATCCAGAAGTCAACACTTTATTTCACAAAAATTAAGTGGTGTTATAGAATCATAGAATAGATAGGGTTGGAAAGGACCTTAAGATCATCTAGCTCCAACCCACCTGCTATGGCCAGGGACAACTCACACTAAACCATGCCACCCAAGGCCTCATCCAACCTGGCCTTGAACACCGCCAAGGATGGAGCACTCACAACCTCCCTGGGCAACCCATTCTAGTGCCTCACCACCCTCACAGTAAAGAATTTCTTCCTTATATCCAATCTAAATTTCCCCTGTTTAAGTTTTAACCCGTTACCCCTTGTCCTGTCACTACAGTCCCTGATGAAGAGTCCATCCCCAGCATCCTTGTAGGCCCCCTTCAGATCCTGGAAGGCTGCTATGAGGTCTCCACGCAGCCTTCTCTTCTCCAGGCTGAACAGCCCCAACTTTCTCAGCCTCTCTTCATACGAGAGGTGCTCCAGTCCCCTGATCATCCTCGTGGCCTCCTCTGGACTTGCTCCAACAGTTCCATGTCCTTTTTATGTTGAGGACACCAGAACTGCACACAATACTCCAAGTGAGGTCTCACGAGAGGAGAGCAGAGTAGAGGGGCAGGATCACCTCCTTTGACCTGCTGGCTCATGCTCCTTTTATCATTCGTCATCAGTGTTAAAAACAATGCCAGAACACTTTAATTTTGCTCTCAGAAAATAAATAAATAGGTAAATGTAGGATTCAGAAGTTAACGTCAATTAAGTTGAACTTTGTTTAGATGTATGCTTCCTGACTGCAGCAAAAAGGTGATGCCAACATTTAGATTTTTATGAAGGGTAGAAAACCACTTCATACTCTATTATGGAAAGTATAAAGATGTGGACAATTAAGAGGGCATTCATTTCTGAGGGGAACTGGTGGTGTTTCAAGGCAGTCTGAAATTCAAGAAGAGGTTGTTGGGGTTTTTTTATATATAAAAAGTCTTATTTTTGTAAAAGGAGGGCACTTTAAGTGTGTTTATGTAACCACACAGTTGAAAGGAAAAAAAAAGTGCAGCTGTAAGTGAGAAGATAACAAATGCAAAAGCACAAGGTTGGATGGCACCTGGAATTTTCAGCCTTGACAACTATTTACAAAGTGTGCAACTATAGGTCCCTCGAGCACACCTTTGAACAGTTGGTCACTTGGAGTTGAAGGCAAAGCACTGAGGGTTATTTTGGCTGTCAGGTTTAAATAACAATCAACTCCCTACTCCCTTTCTGCTTAGCATATGCTTCACAAACAAGGTAGATCACACTCTGCTACAAAATGTTAGTCTGTAGTGATGGGCGTAATGACCTTTATAGTGTGTCACATCCTGCAGAAAGTTATGCACAGCGATGTATTAGATTGTTTTCCTTTCTGACCGTGCCAGTCTCTACCGGCGTTTTTGGGTTTTTTTTCACAATTGCTTAGATTGCCTGAGAAATTGGATTCTAATTTACAAGCAGTCTTTCCACTATTCATTTATTTTTTAACTAGCATCAATACACTGGAATTTATACTTCATGTGCGGCACTGTACATTTCTGGAAGTGTCAATAATGCTTGGATAACTATTGACATCTGTTATGCAAGTTATGCTATTGTGCTCTGGACTATTAATGCACCATTATTATATAAAAGCATATACTTTTGGCCATGCATTTTGCCAGTAGTTTTATGTGGTACAGTATATTCCTTAAGGACTCTTGATTTTCCAGGAAGGCTTTAGACAGAGCAGTGAGTAAAACACAGAAACACCAATCTAGTAGAAAATGCCATTTCAAAATATTCAAATCCCTTTTGGAGTGTTTGATGCAGAAAGATATAGACAATAACTAGGTATTGGAAAGCATGCATATATTGGGGTTTGGGGTTTTGGTTGTTTGGTTTTTTTTATTTTGTTGAGGGTGTTTTTCTTCTCTCCACTATGAAAAATAAACCTATTCATACTGAGCCACCAGCAAGCTTATCATTACTAAGAATTTGTTTCAGGTAAACCAGAAGTTATATTTAATGTGGTCACTTTTATTTCAGTAAGCTTTTGAATGTAGAAAGATTTTATGTTGCAGAAAGCAGACTATGCTTAAATTACAAGATAATACATGTCTTTTGACAGTTCCAGTTACCCAAACTCAGAAAAATCTTTACCCAGCTTAAAATACCCATTGGAACAGACAAATCTTGGACAGGCATAAACCATCTGTTTAAATATTTCAGGGATTCAGTAAGAACACAAATCAAAAGAAACATTGGTTTTATGTCCTTTGATAGTATGAGAGAACTGTGGGGTTTGACAGTTCATAAAGTATCTTCGCACAACTTCTGCTATCAGCTCCTTTTCCTGGTTAGTACTACGGCATAGTCCTGAGCAACCTAACCTGTCATTAGCCCTGCTTGAAGCAGGGGGTGGGCTAGAAGACCTCAGAAAACTCCATCTGTCTCTTAATCTATGCTGCCACACCAGAAAAGAAAATTCCTGGCAGTTTTTCTAGGACATTTGCTAGGTGCTTTAAAAATTACAAGCTGCTAATCTACAACATCCTTGGTAAACAGTGAGCTTTTAGGGGTAAAATATTTTAGCTGCACTGAATGCATTTCCGTTTAGTATATTGGTGAAGTCACTGCAGTTCTTTAGAAAGACTAACGGAAAGGGTTAGAAACTACTGGACAGCACAACTACCCCTAATAGCACTACTCCTTAAATAGGGTTGTACTAAGGTGTACTTACCTGGCCTTCTGCTCCCTTCTTGGCAAGACACTGCTTTCAGACTGGAATTTCTTCTTCTGCTCCTACATCTCTCCTTACCCACCATGCTCCATCTTCTTACTTGCACTTCCATTTCTTTTTCCTCTTTTCAGGAAATAAACCTCATTGAGTTTTAAATAATAAAACTTTATCTAGAACTGGTTTGTAAAGTACCAGGAGGAAAAAAAATAATCTTAGGAACTCCCGAAATGTTCTGGAAAAAGTCATTCCCTACCCCCACCCCACACGTACACCACTCTCTTATACATTAGCGTATAATAAACAGATACTGTTGAGGTAAATATGGGAGATCTAGCTTTGCAATAACTCAACATATTCAATTGAACTTGCTCTCACACTTCCCATGTATTCACCAGGTCATACATGCTGTCTGCATAGCCTATCCATGACTATCTTATTTCGGCAAGAAATCCTACCTCAGGTAACTAAGAAATTTCTCCTATGATGTGCCCCAATGATTTTTATTTTTCAAGTAGCTGGTAATTTTCTTTCTCACAGTTTCTAACAATCTAATTTTTTCTCTATGATAAGGCATTTTGTTTTCTTATTATAATCAGATACTACCTTAAAGGAAAGGAAAAAAAAACAAAAAATATTTTGTAGGGCTTACTCTTTTACTCCCTGTGAGATATCAAAACTAACCACAGCAACAGTGGCAAAATTTTCTGTAGTTTCTGCAGAGCTTGCTTGGATGAATTTCATCCAAATCTGTGCTCATATTGCTAATTTATTCAACTGCTTTCTTTCTCATTTCTTCTTCAAATGTCACTTTTTTTCCTTTAACTATTAGATTACATACCACTAAATTGAGAAATAGCCTTAATCAGGACATTTCCCAAGGAATGGAATTAAACCTAATGATACTTATCAGCAAGAAGTGCTCCTTAATTGGGATAGTAATTCGCTTAACTGGGATGCCTGTAGGTTATTTACTGTATATCAGATAAAGACATCTGATCCTTATTTTCCTGAGAAACAAGGAAAAGTGCTAGTTCTAGAAATACATTGTAATTATAGCAATGCTGTATTTCAAGTGCAATATCCTCATTTCAGTTGTTGTTCAGCTAGCCCAGGAAGGCTGTGAATGCTCCATCCTTGGCGGTGTTCAAGGCCAGGTTGGATGAGGCCTTGGGTGACATGGTTTAGTGTGGGGTGTCCCTGTCCATGGCAGGGGGGTTGGAACTAGATGATCTCAAGGTCCTTTCCAACCCTAACTATTCTATGATTCTATGATTCTATTCACAGCTACACTGTGCATAGAGCTTTACGGTCATATCGGATATGCCACAAGTATCTTTCTTAGAGGCACAGTGGCCAAGAAGGTGACATACTGAGTGTTCCTTAACTCTCAGGGTAGCATAAGGAATATAGCAGCTTTGAATATACTGGGAATTCATTCATGAAAGCCAAGCGATCACTTGATCTGCCTGTCAGCAAGATCACATAACCAGTATTGGACTAATGGAATAGTCTAATAATGGCTAATAACAACCACAGAGTAACTAATGTCACCCAACAGATTGCTTTTAGAAGGTCCCTGAGGATTCACATACTCAACAAGAACTGGAGCAGTGTTTCAGTGAGCTGCAGCCGTTTTATAACTGCAGACGTAAACTGTTCTCTCTGAGCTATTTAGGAGACTATGCTCTCTGGGATGGCTATATTAAGAGAGTGTTTAGGAAAGTGTTTCAATATGCTACTTTAATTCACTGTATTTTAGCTCACTTGGTCAAATATAACAAAAGTTGAACTGCTGACAGAAGACACAATAGCGTTTTCAGCTCCTTAATGAGACAATAGTTTTTGAGATGGGTAGGGCTACAGAAAGCTACTTCAGACTCAAAATAGCATTTTACTAATTATACTCCATCACAGCATTATGCAGATGAAAGTATTCAGCCTTTCAGTACTAGACATAATGGAACCAATCACGCAAAGCATCACTTTCAAGATAGAGGTTGTTACAATTAGGACTAAAACCAACAAATACCATCTTTTATTTTTTTTTCATTATTACCAATTTTACTGCAAGTTGGGCGCACCAGAGCTTTAAAAGTTATAGTTAATGGATAAGCCATTCTTGATTGCTCTCATCCTGAAATTCACTGTCACACTTTTCATTTGGTTGAGCATCTTGATTTACTTGGAGGTCAGGAGTTTACTGCATCTAAGCCTGCTACTCAGGGTTCTTGGGAATGGCAAGCATGAAGAATGACGGATTCCATTAATACAGATCACTTATTCGGGCATTCACAAAACAGTAAGAATGACAGTGAACATGAAAACCATGCTTTATAACATGCAGAGTTAATGTCCGTCACCCTAATTTCAAAGATCTTAGAAAGCAATTACTCTTTCTTTTGCTTTTCACTCTTCAGTGGACATTTCTGCTTCATTATACAGGACTGTGCAGAGCTCAAGAGTCATTTGCAGACCTCGTCCGAAATTTTAATGAAAAAATAAAGTAATAAAATCTGGATATTTCCATTAAGCAGAACTACATCTCTTTCTCTTCGTTTTGTTGCAGCCACTGACGTAGGAAGGAAGCTTTATAAATTCATTGATAGTTAACCTGGATTCACAACAGTGGAAAGATAACATTAGCTTATAAGTAGGTGAAAGAAAATACTAGCTGAAAAGGGTGGTCTGATAGCAATTTTTCAGCTGCTCAGCTTATGTTTTCAACTCAGCAATCTTATCACAGCAATAACTCACAAAGTCAATATGTCTTCATTGCAGGACATCACAAATAGACATGAAACAGGCAAGAGAATGCATAAATGAGCAGATAACTTTGAGGAAGCATTTATGGACTGAATCATGTAGGTATTCTTTCTGGTCCTACTGCTACTGACATCATTTGGCACAATATTCTACCCCTGATTAATTTGCCTAAATCAAAGTATGTCTGTTCAACAGTTCCATTGCACCAATACATTTTGGAATGGATTTCTAGGACAGTTGAATAAAGAATAGCCTACTTTGGTATGCTCTTAGAGATAGATCAACTTTTTGAAATTAACTGTGTATAGCAGGGGAGATAGTGAGCTTCTTCTAGCAGCCTCCAAAGATGCTGTGCTATGTGCAACAATACTGTACAGCTTCTACAGAATATTCCTAGACATCAGTCTTTTGACAGACATTTGTAAAAAAACAGAGCTTTTTAAGAAGCATATAGTCTCTTCCCTGACCTAGATCCATTAGTGTGTATGGAGTGAGGATAATGACAAAGACTCTAAAGCTCTGGCTGCTCTTTTCCAGGAGACTGAGACTGCTCTCACTACTTGAGCTCACTTGAATTCCACGTTTTTTCAGCAGAGCTCTGCTCTCACTCCTTTCAAAGCAGCTAACAAGCATGAAGCAAAGGCTCTTTAATTTCATTGTCAGATGTCTCTAAATTAGAGAGACATCAATTTGATGGGTGGACCACTCAGTGGATAAAGAAATGGCTGGATGGCCGCACGCAAAGAGTTGTGGTCAATAGCTCAATGTCCGGCTGGAGACCGGTACGGAGTGGCGTCCCTCAGGGATCGGTGTTGGGACCGGTCTTGTTCAATATCTTTGTCGGTGACATGGACAGTGGGATTGAGTGTGCCCTCAGCAAGTTTGCCGATGACACCAAGCTGTGTGGTTCCGTTGATACGCTGGAGGGAAAGGATGCCATCCAGAAGGACCTCGACATGCTTGTGAGGTGGGCTGATGCCAACCTGATGAAGTTTAACCATGCCAAGTGCAAGGGGTTGGAGCACCTGGGTCGGAGCAATCCCAGGCACAGCTACAGGTTGGGCAGAGAAGAGATTCAGAGCAGCCCTGTGGAGAAGGACTTGGGGGTGTTGGTCAGTGAGAAAATGAACATGAGCCGGCTTCAGTGTGCACTCGCAGCCCAGAAAGCCAACCGTATCCTGGGCTGCATCAAGAGGAGTGTGACTAGCAGGTCGAAGGAGGTGATCCTGCCCCTCTACTCTGCTCTTGTGAGACCTCACTCAGAGTATTGTGTGGAGTATTGGAACAAGTCCAGAGGAGGGCCACAAGGATGATCAGGGGACTGGAGCACCTCCCGTATGAAGACAGGCTGAGAAAGTTGAGGCTGTTCAGCCTGGAGAAGAGAAGGCTGCGTGGAGACCTCATAGCAGCCTTCCAGGATCTGAAGGGGGCCTACAAGGATGCTGGGGATGGACTATTCATCAGGGACTGTAGTGACAGGACAAGGGGTAACGGGTTAAAACTTAAACAGGGGAAATTTAGATCGGATATAAGGAAGAAATTCTTTACTGTAAGGGTGGTGAGGCACTGGAATGGGTTGCCCAGGGAGGTTGTGAGTGCTCCATCCTTGGCGGTGTTCAAGGCCAGGTTGGATGAGGCCTTGGGTGGCATGGTTTAGTGTGGGGTGTCCTTGCCCATGGCAGGTGGGTTGGAACTAGATGATCTTAAGGTCCTTTCCAACCTTAACTATTCTGTGATTCTATGACTCTGTCACTAAAAGACTATTTTTACACTACTGTGAGATGCAAGAAAAGTAGAAAAAAAATATGCCCATGATTCCGTCTGAAGAAAATTCCTTCTCTATCTTTCTAATTAATATTAATTAAAAGGAGTATTTGTCAAATGTTAAAAGATCAATTTATTTCCTCATTCTTTTTCAAGTGTAAATTTCAACTGCATCCAAATGAAGTTTAACCAAGTTCAAGGTTGGATGAGGCCTTGAGTGGTATGGTTTAGTGTGAGGTGTCCCTGCCCATGGCAGGGGGTTGGAACTAGATGATCTTAAGTTCCTTTCCAACCCTAACTATTCTATGATTCTATGGTTCTATGTATGTTTCCCATTAAAAACACAGGTGGTCTCTAAAATCCACAGCAAATGATATGGATGTACCAGTCAGCAGTACAGCCAAATCATATGGATATACCAATGAGTTGTTTTGGGGCATGAACCTAAGAATATGAGGTGAACTGTCTCACTTTTTAACTCTCTGTGGGAGCCACCTGAACCACATCCAAATGGTGGGGCAGAGGTTGGATACTTCTTGCTCTCCATTATGGTCAGTCACCCTTCTTACCCAGTAGCAACATGCTATTCACATTCCTATTTAGAATTTATATCAGATTGGCCCTCTTTTCTCAGGAGGGCATGTGAACAATTTGTGCATTAAATTGCAGAGTACTAACACCTAAGAACACTTTGGTGTATTGGATATGTATCCCAAGTGCTTACAAAACAATACTTAAGAGTTTTTGTTGTTATTGTTAGTGTCAGACTGTCCTGGGTTCAGCAGTAGCAGTCATTTTTCTCCTTCTTAGTAGCTACTGCAGTGCTGTGTTTTTGAATTTCAGCCTGGGAACAATGATGATAACACTGATGTTTTTAGTTGTTGCTAAGTAATGATTACTCCAATCAAGGACTTTTTCAGTCTCATGCTTGGCCAGGGAGGAGAGGAAGCTGGGTGGAAGCAGAGACAGGACACCTGACCCAAACTAGCCAAAGAGGTATTCCATACCACAGCATGTCATGCCCACTATATAAACTTGGGGCAGGCACCCGAAAGGCCCAGACCACTGCTCTGGTAGGGCTGGGTGTCGGTCGGCGGGTGGTGAGTGGTTTTATTCTCTTCCCTTGTTATTTCCCTTATCATTATTATTATTATTGATGGCAGCAGTAGTGGCTTGTTTTATACTTTAGTTACTGGACTGTATTTATCTTGGCCTGTGGGAGTTACATTCTTCTGATTCTCCTTCCCATCCCTCCAGGAGTGGGGGGAGGAAGGGGGGGTAGGGCGTGAGCGAGCGGCTGTGTGGTTCTGAGTTACTGGCTGGGCTTAAAGCATGGTGCAGACTAAATACACAGAGTGGAATTCTCCCCTGCTGAAGATGGTATAATATTTTTTATTTGGTTTCATTTTGATCAAAGGTTGATTGCCAGTCAAAAAAAAAAAAAAGAAAAAAAAAATAATTTTGAGGAAAGGATTTTCTGTCTCATTACAGAAGAATAAAACTGTTTGGGCAAGGGGAATGTTTAAATCACAACTTAGAAACACAGATCTAGCATGAATAACAGATATGGTGTTATCACATTATGCAACGAGCAGCACTTGGATCATATGACCACAGTGATATCCCTGTAGAAAAATATCATTTCTCTTAGGCAGAGCTTGAGATTCCATTCCATTAACAGTCAAAAGCAACAGAGAACTCTCTTGCTGATGGAAGAGGTATTTACCTTTCAGCAATCTCCTCTGTGACGGCATTAGCTGTGGTGTACCTTTGTGGTGAGATCTCATCAAGAACAACCAGATTGAAGGTAACAGAGGAACACTTTGTGCTTGATGACAGCTTACAGTCACATAGAAATTAAATTATTCCAGATATCTTCTAAAGTACTGCAGATAAACAGACTTTTGACCAAATTTAATAATTATGGTTACTACACTGTTCTGTGTGGACTACCTTGTATCAATCTATCTGGAGCTGCTTCAGTATTAGTATCACGTATCATTGCACAATGCAGATGTGGACAAGGAGAATTTTCAGGCAATATGACAAAAATGTTCTCTTCATTTCCTAAAAGGTAGTACTTTATAGTATAGTTACAATACCTACTCTATGTAATTAGTATACTAGTAGTAATTATTCATATTAAAAATTTATATCAGTGTGGGTCTCTATCAAGTTCAGGACTACATTGTGCTATTTTTCTTTTCAATATGAAATAATTTGATAATTTCTAAATGAAAAGAGTCTCTCTGGAGTTCAAAAAAACAAACAAACAAGCATAGCAGATAGTTACTTCACTCCTAAAAACTTAAGTAAACTAATTCTACATTTTCTACCATGGTAGCCATGTGACAAAACAGGCACTCAACATTACAGAGTAGCTGAGGCACATTAGTTACAACTTTATGTTTTTAGGTAGCTGCTACAATTAAGTCAACACATTTAATCATGTGTTAAGAATTCAATTTAATAGTTATTTCCAAGGTTTCAGATTTTTTTTTTTTTTCCCAGCTGAAAGGTAATATTTAAATACATAATTGGGGATTGAAAATCAAACTCTTTAACATAGTAAGATGGGTATATATTTTTTGTTTGGACCTAATCAGCCCTCCTGAATGTTCACACAAAAATGTCCACATGCCATAATGCTTAATTCAAATGGAGACGTGTTTAACGGAAACAGCTTGTCTCTGTGTTTAGTATCTTGTGGTTAGGACACTGTCTGGCTGAGGATGTGACAGACTTAAAGTCAGGTACTACTGAAGTATACAAAAGCACTGATGAGTTTTTACTGGGTTCTGCCTTAAGACAAAGAAGAGAAGAATAAAGTCAGAATACACATGGTCAACTGTGTAATCCTGGATAAAGAGTAATATTATTTCTTGATCCAAACGCTGATCTGTTTATTCCCTGAAGCATGAGATTATGATGATGAATGAAATTCTCTTTGTTGTCATTTTTTCAACACAATATGCCACCTGCATGATGTCATTCGCAATTCAACATCATTTTATATTTTAGAAAATATATCAAGACCTCACTGCTCTTTTCCTCAAGAATATGAGATTCAAATAGCTTTGTGGGTTTTCTTTATGTGAAAGGAAAGACAACATATTTTCCTAGTATGAGCTTAGACAGCTCACGGCCACTTAAGTAAGAGGCATTTCTAAAGTGTACTTTTTCCAGGTATAAAGATTTTATTTACAGATGGCTTTGCATTAAGTAATCTTCAATGTATACATAAATAAAATCAGTAACCAAAGCTAAAATCTTCAGGTCATTAAATTCTTTAAAGCATAATCTTACTGTGACCTTGAATGCAGAACTGCATTACTAGCTATATTAACTAGTGAAACAATAAAGACATTAAATTTAATTCCAAACTAAGAATATATTACATTTTTCAGTACATAACTGCAGGATTTATCATTACAGCTGAAGAAACATCTTGCACTGAAAAATAGTGTAAAAATGTGATACTCTGGGACATTCAAAATGAATCATAAGTTTGTGCCAAATTAGTAAATTACTTTGGCAGGAAAAAAAAAAAAATCAATTCTTCCATCGTAGCACATATTTCATTTGGAAATAAAGATAGAATTAATTAAAAAGAAAAACATTGAAAAATGCCAAAAGACAAACTCAAGCGGTTTATGTTGAATGTCATTTTAATCCAGCATTCTAACCTTACACTGCCTGAATGACAATTTCTTTTATATTTTTAAAAGCCATTCTTACAGCTGATGTAACAAGAAGGTATATATTCATCTTGGGGTTTTCATGGTGGGTTTTTTGTTTGTTTGCTGTGGTTTTTTTTTTCCTTTGGTGTTTTTGGTTTTGTTTGTTTATTTGTTTTGCGTAATATATCTAGAGAGATCCCATGAGAGGGGTAATAAATTATTAAAGGAATGATGTCCAAAATCCCCAACTTTTCTTATTATTTAGCTTTATCAGAGATATTTTATTGTTTCTTATTTGGCTTTGAACAAACCAAAATAAAAATGAAGAGAATGACTGTGGTTGTCTCACAGAGATTTTGTTCATCATGAAGTATGGATCACTGCTTGGTTTTTATAGCCTCTTTTAACAGCTGATTTAAAAAATTCCAATAACACCAAGTGCAGTTCTACAGGTAAAATCTTAAAGATCCATCTCACAGATAAGTTTAGCTGTGGTAATTCCAGTAGCTCCCATTTTTAGCTAACTTTATGCTCAGGTGCTTATTTATTCATGTCCTTCACATGGGGTTGGCACAGTGGCTCATAAACCAATTTACAGCCCACACTCTAAAGTAAACAGGCCCTCAATTTCAGTTTTCTTCAATTCACCAGAATGTAATTCGGAACAGTTTAGGAGCTGTCACACAAGCATGTGAGCTGTGCTAGCACAGATGCAGAGAGGTAACTGAGAGGGGTTTGGAACATGGAAAGTAATGCTGCACGGAGCAACCCACCAGATAAGCCATTCCCAGAGCAAATCAGAATCTTCAAACAGCAATTCAGCACATACCCAGAAGGCAAGCCTCGCTTAAATCATTAGCTATGTTACAAACACAAATACAGATGCAATTACTAGTTTATTAATAATTAATTATTTAATAATAATATCTTATTAATCATTGAGGCAAATTATTTTTCATCGACTCTCACTCAAGCTTAAAAAGTTCATGTTCTTTTTTTCTCTTTGAGAAAAGATATCTGGTGCTCACTGATTCTTTTGTGAATCTGTGTGTATTATAAAGTGCGGTGATGTTATGCCCAACTGGGCAGCCCAGAAAAGCAGAAACTTTCCCTAGCGAACCGGGGTTCATATCAAAGGAGAAAATCCACAGTCATAAATTGTCCTTAGATAGAATACCTAACTACATGAAATAAGTGTTGTTACTACATGGCAATGTAATAACTCACCTGAACTTTTCACCTGGAAAATTCACTTTCTGCATCTAAAGCCACTCTCAGTAATATCTGTTTGTAATTTCTAACTGGAGTATGGTCGTGGTTCAAAGTAGCTCCTTCACACTTTTCCTTTACCCCTCTAATGCAGCATTTGGAAAGCTGTCAGTTGTGTGTTTTACTAGTTACTTCAAAGCTAGTCTGGCACACCCATTACCATCTGATTGCCTCCTAAAATCCTGATAAACATAATTAGTATTTTAATATCTTCGCACTGCACAGTTGCATTTTAATATCTTTGTGATAAAGAAGATAATGTAAGCAAAACATGTCCTTTCAATACATAAACTAATTAATTTTACATCTTAGCTCCTTTTACAAGACTGAAATATTCCAAGCCCAGAATTCCTACTGAATTAAATCTTAACTTGAAGTGGTTTCCCAGTACAAATTCTCTTTTCAACTGCTGCTTTTGAAATACTTCAGTCGTGCAAACTCTTTTTGCTGTACTACTAAAAAGAAACAAATACAGACCAAGAAAAACAAAGTATGTGATATTTATCCTTTCTACCCATAAAGCTAATTTCTCTTGACAAAAACACAAAATGAAAATGAAATGCATAATTATTACCCTCCCTACTCCCTCAAAGCTTGGAAAACACCATATCACTTCTTTTGGTTTAGGCTTTCTTTTGCAGTACACGTTTATGTAAGTAAATGTAAGTTTATGTAAGTTATGTAAGTAAATGAACTTTAGAGCATAAAAATTTTAGAATTTAAATTAAAATTATCCATTATTGCAAATATGTGTATTAGAATTGTAACAGCATAAACCACAGCAAGCACACAAAATTTTGCTTTGAATTAATTTGTGAAAAATTTCCATAAGCAGAGCTGTGTAAAGAAACAAGACTGTTGCTGGAGCTCTGGCTTTTTTTGTGGTTTTGGTTTGGGTTTTTTTTTTGCTTTTGATAGGTCATGAGTCTCCTGGGGAAACAGAAACATTTTGTTAAATGTTCAAATTGTTAGTGACCTAAAATTCAGGTAAATATTAATTAATTGAAGTAAAACGAACTTCTTCCAAATTAAAGCTTATGTAATCAACATACTTTATCCTCCTAATAGACAAAACTTTAAAACATGCTTCTGTTACATATCAGTTGTTGATAGGCACAGGAGGTATTTTAGAAAAACACACTGTGCGCTAAAAATGGCTTTGAGATATCCAGTATGTCTGGAAACCTAAACCAAAATGCTAGATGCCTGAGTATAGTCCCAGAAATACTCAGGCTACATCTGTACATACCAACTTAACAATGTCACTGCATGGGCTCATGTTTGGACACTGTTCCACAGGCTGCAGAAGCAGTAACGTGGTCGCTGCTGTGGGGCTTCGGCCCATGCACCTATTGCTTTCCCAAATAATTCCTCAGCATGGGCCAGTAACTGGCTATCTGAGTGTGGCCCTCTCCTTTACAGAGTGAGTGATATTAGCCAGGTGGGCCAGAGTGCTATGATGCTCCATCACCATCTCTTTCTGGTCACACTTTGTCTACTGCTGGGTACCTTTGAAGTATCACAGTATCACAGTATGTTAGAGATTGGAAGGGACCTCAAAAGATCATCTAGTCCAATCCCCCTGCCAGAGCAGGAACACCTAGATGAGGTTACACAGGAATGTGTCCAGGCGGGTTTTGAATGTCTCCAGAGAAGGAGACTCCACAACCCCCCTGGGCAGCCTGTTCCAGTGTTCCGTCACCCTCACTGAGAAGTTTCTTCTCAAGTTTAAGTGGAACCTCTTGTGTTCCAGTTTGTACCCATTACCCCTTGTCTTATCATTGTTTGCCACTGAGAAGAGCCTGGCTCCATCCTCGTGACACTCCCCCTTTATATATTTATATACACTCATAAGGTCACCCCTCAGTCTCCTCTTCTCCAAACTATAGAGACCCAGCTCCCTCAGCCTTTCCTCATAAGGGAGATGCTCCACTCCCTTAATCATCTTAGTTGCCCTGCACTGGACTCTCTCCAGCAGGTCCCTGTCCTTCTTGAACTGAGGGGCTCAGAACTGGACACAATATTCCAGATATGGTCTCACCAGGGCAGAGTAGAAGGGAAGGAGGACCTCTCTCGACCTACTGACCATCCCCCTTCTAATACACCCCAGGATGCCATTGGCCTTCTTGGCCACAAGGGCACAGTGTTGGCTCATGGTCATCCTGCCGTCCACTAGGACCCCCAGGTCCCTCTCCCCTACACTACTCTCTAACAGGACGTTCCCCAACCTATACTGGAACCTGGGGTTGTTCCTGCCCAGATGCAGGACTCTACACTTTCCCTTGTTATATTTCATCAAGTTTCTCCCTGCCCAACTCTCCAGCCTGTCCAGGTCACGCTGGATGGCAGCACAGCCTTCTGGCGTGTCAGCCACTCCTCCCAGCTTAGTGTCATCAGCAAACTTGCTGATAGTACACTCAATTCCCTCATCTAAATCATAGTCCTTCATAGTTAAAAGTCAGAGCCTACATGTATAACAGCAAGGAAATTAAACACCGGGATCTTAGGGAGAACATGGGTGGAAATGGTAAGACATTAACAAGTTACTCCTTTTTCCCTTTCAAGAGTTTAATGACAATTACCTAAACTTAGACTTACAAAAGTATGATTGCAGGATGTTACTGTCGTGTAGATACATCTGGCCTGGTCTCAAACTAGCCAACTAAGGTAGTACAGGTTGTGGTATTGAATGTTTTGTCTATATTCTTACTGCTTTTAGTGGTATAAAACACTTATGTAACCCAAGAAAAGGGACAGGAAAGCATCATGTAAAGAAAGATTAGACTGCTATAGTAAATAGACGTAGTCAAACACCTCTACAATTGAGTAATTAAGAAAACTATAAAATATATTTACCAATACATATATTTTTGTTCTAAACTGTGAGATGAGCAACAAGTTTAGCAGTTACCATACTTAATTTCATTTTGTAGCCAAAATGTAGTCTATATGCGTATATGTATATACATACACAAAAATACCAATTTTGCTGAAAAAAAAAAAAAAAGGGGTTTGTAGCTGAGTGAACCTACACTTAAATACAAGGGAATATTTTCATCAAGTTCTTTTCCTATTACTTAGGATTCTCCTCAGTATCTAGAATCTGATTTATGAAAATGCATTTTCTCAGTATTAATAATTGGTTTACTCTATAACAGTTTATCCTGGCTTTGATGAATTTCTTTGACAAAAATGTGGACTGATGTAAGCAGTTTTAAATGACTTTTCACATGCAACGTTAGATTAAACTAACTTCCCACACAAATACAAATTTCTGTATCTCTCATAGGCAAATAGAGGATCACTAGCCTTCAGAACAAATGTTTCTGAATAAAATGATGAATGAATAAATTAAAAAAGTCAAAAGCATACTTAATTTCTGACTGAAATCAAACAACAGCTTTGAGTTTAGGACACTGGTCTCTTCAAAGCCTAGAAAGGCAAGAAAGAGTTCTGGCAAGAAAAGCTGTAAGTAACAGAATCAATGAAGGATAGATCCTTCAAAATGTGAGCAAATCAATTCCAAAGTAATCTATTCCTAGAATATATCATTCCTGTGTTATTACTTCAGATTTATAACAGAACAGAGTTGCTGTTTTTTTATTTTCCTAATAAGGACAGAACCACTAGGCAATAGCTTTTTTTTTTTCCTGACAGACATAAATTTAGCCTCAAGCTGTTCCAGCCTGGGACTTCTGGCAAAGTGGAAAACACACAGCTAGCCAGAGATTCAAGTCACTGGGCTGGGAATTTAACTCTGTGATCAGACCCAGTTAAACCATCTTAGAAAGGGAAATTGCATGAGACCTTGGAGTTTCCATAGGCAGACAATGAAAGTACATACGAGAAGTGAAATCTGCATGAAGGTTGCAAGTTATTTCTGCCTGGAATATTCCACAGAAATATGACGCATTTTCACAGAACTGGCATGAATATGAGAAGAAAGAATGTAAATACAAAGTTTTTTCAGCTTTGATGAATTTTTCACAGGAATCATGAGTGAAAAAAGTGCAAATTATGATTTACCTGATATGTTTGATATGTTACCTGGGATCAGAATATTGTCTCTTTAAATAACTGTTAACCTAAGTATGATACTTAGGTTTGCTGTACGATACTGATGTTTTCTGCAAAAACATCATTTTTTTCTGCAAGACAATAAAATATTCAGCTATAATATTAGTAGCTTTATTAAATACGGTCTCATAGATAATTGCCATCCATATGAAATTAAAACTTCATCAGTTGTGCTGTGCCTGGTTGCATCGAAAATAGTCCATTTCAGCACTCCTAATAAAAAGTAATTAGACACTTTAATGGCACTTTGGCTGGAGCATCAGCAAGCCAGTAATTGGATCTTATTAGGTTTTGTTCTGCAGTATGATATACACCCACAAAAACATACACCCACACAAAGCAAAACCTGGCCAAAACCTAAGACAAAGCTATATTTTTTTCACTGCAGCATTAAGAAAGAGCTCTTGACAGATTTAACCACTACCAGAACTTAGATTACTTACAACTTTCAGAAACTTTTCTACTGTAAAGCTTCTTATGACTATTTCCATACTTCAGATATAATTTGAAAATGTGTGAGCTATGGTGATCTATGTCTCAGTGAGCTTAATACTGCAACTTTTTTAACAAGGATAGCACTTTTTACAGGGGAATTTTCTCCTCTAGAGAAGTGTGCACACCATATTTGCCTCAGCTTGTGATTGAAATCTTTGGTTTTGCACAGAGATTAATGCCTTCATCAAATAAGCAGTTCCCTTGATTAGTAAGTGACTATAGAACTGTGTCCCAATCACTAACAAACACCTAAAACATCCATTTAGAAAAGTTGTGGGCTATACCAGACAAATAAAGTATCAACTGAAAGAGCAAAAGTAAAAAAAAACAAACCAGTGTGCTTGACAGTCATCTCTAAAAAAAAAAACCCTTGCTAGAAAAATAAGTTACAATTTTTTTTCTTATAGAAATCTCATCTCTGTTAAGCACTGAGATCAAAAACCATTAATGAGCTATATGTGTTATGGCCTTTTCAGTACAACGTTTATTACAACTAAACTCTTTAATGATCCCCTTCTTTATAAGTAAATGTTACAGTAAAATCCAGAAAAAAGGATGAATGTAGATTTGCCCTTAGGCAGTCTTAACTGTAGACAGGTTCAAAAATGTTAAATGTATCTAGGTTTCCCTCTGTCAGAATTTTCTTATTACATTAATGTTATTAAATATTAAGATGCTATTAAATATTATATTAAATGCTTTTAATTATTAAGATATAAATGTTAATATAGAAATATTAATAAAAATCTCTAAATATACTTAATGTATCAGCTAGTCATATGCATAATCTACTGTATTAAACTCCACGATTGATACTATCAATCATAAAATGATATATAACTTAAGATAATCTTCTAACATGATAATCCTATCTAATAAAGTTGTCATTCAAATGACTTGAGTAACATTTTCAGAAGATCTCTTCCTTCATCAATTCACAGGAAAGCTTCTGAACAAAGTATGTCCTGAGAAGTTTTTCAGTTACAGAATTTTTCAGGAATGTCACATTGCTTGAAAAGCCTCATAAAGACACAGCCTAGATAAAGTCTAAAAAATGGCCTCAGGGATTTCAATGATGCCTGAAAACTCATATTTAGTTACTGTCTACCCCTATAAACACCTCAACTTTCCAATATTCCTCCTATTGCCATAAATTCAGTCTAGATTAGTTCTAAAATCATGACACATTGCATCATCACAGTAATACATCAGCTGACCAGTCAAGCACAGCTATTGGCCCCTACAAAAGTATGTCTCTCTTCCTTCGTTTCCTGCAAATGAGCTAATGAAATTAATCGTTTTCAGGGTTGGTGGGAATTGAATGGCATCAAACTCACTTCTCCTCTTCTATATTATTACATAATCTCAGGAGACGAATCTTTTTCATGCCCCTCCACTCTCCAGATGTCAATTATAATTCATTGGGGTAGAAAGCAAAAGTGGCACCTGGAATAAAATTCCAACTTTATCTAGTGGTGACAACAAAAAACAAGTGGACTAATATGCTAACCCCTGCTCCAAAGATGAACTCATCTAGGTTTGGATCTCAGATCCACACAATACAGCTCCTTAAGCCAGACAATGGTTTGATGATCCCTGACCTTTAATTCTTCCTGCAGTTCACAGTAGAGAACAGCACAGCTTCAAAGGGACACATGGAGAACTTCCCCCACAGTGGCATATTCCCCATAACTGAGATGTTCTCCAGAGAAGTGAGAAGTCAGTTGGAATTACTTCAGGATAGAGGTGGATACCTAACTTGGTTTCTAATGTCCCAACTAGGAGGATCCCATCAGTTGTTTTATGAAAAGAACACCATCTCTTCCTCTGGTTTTTATGTATGGACACTGACATTCAGATGGAGGTTAAGGAGCTCTAAACCCCAGGTATTCTCTCCCAGGGCCCCATCTTGAGCAACCTGAATCATAACATAGCTTTCCAGACTGAGCCAGTTGGGCCAGGGCAACTGAGCATGTTGCCTAAAACAGGTCTGGCGCAAAAAACAGATTAGCTGCCACTGCTTAAGATGCCTTTTTCCATGAGCCATTCTTACTTTCCTGATGCATCAGGTATTATCAGTTGAGTAAGGGAAGTAGCTGAGTTATCGTAGTATCCCAATTGGCCTTCATAGTTGATGAGAATTGTGGCTGCTTAATTCCAAACATGATAAAGACTTTAAAAGTTAATGTGTGGCTTGTACTGAATAATAACAGGAAAATATTATAATGAATAGTTAACCATCACTTAATTAAATTTTCAGTATACAAGGGCTACTAAGCAATTAAGCAAATATTCTGTAAGGGCATAATTAAAGGGCCTTCCTGCTTCCTGCATACAATATAATTTTAAAAACTTTACATTTCTCATGATAATTTCTACCAGAAAATACCTGTGAGGCAGAAGGCAGATTATGCAGCAACATTTCATTGTTTCCCCAAAACTGCCACAAATAAGAGTAACATCTTACACAATTTACATAAGAATCAGTTGCAAAAGCAATTATTCATTAAATCTTCATTAATATTAAGGGTCAATGTCTATAACTAGATTGCTAAAAAAATAGAATGTGCTCTTTTCAACAGTTGGATGCCTGTGACTGATTCATCACAGCCTTCCATCTGTACTTAATACTAAGTCTGGCTGCCCCACTGCTTTTGAGAGGTATATTTTACTTTGTTTCAATTATTAAACTGTACTTGTTTCTACCTGTGGATTTTACCTTTTCCCAGTTCTCCTCTCTGCTCCTTTGGGGTGAGGGAGAGAATGATCAGGCAGCTGTGTGGTACTTAGTTGCCAGCTGGGGTTAAACATGACACTATGTACATACAATTTTTCCTAAGCTCTGCAGGGCTGTGAACAATACCTAATGTAAGTGGTTATGCTCCTTTTTAATGCATTATCTTTAAAATAATTATTAAACTGTACTATGTATGAAACAACAGCCAATTGAGAAAATGCAGAAACAAAGGCAAATTTTGACAGTTGCTTTGTTCTATTTGTGGCTGACATTTTGACGCATATTTCCTTGGATTTTCTCCTGGAAGGCAGGTAGGGCATGGTTATTCTAATATTAATTTGTCAAGTGCAAAATGAAAAGACACAAAAAGAAAGAAGTTCTTCATTATTCCTCCTCAGAAAACTTATGAACTGAGTGAGTCATTAGATTTCTTTGCTATTTATCCTAACAGAATAGCATATTTGGATGTCAGCAAAATCATAACCCAATCCCAATCTACATTTTCCTAAATGTAAGTGGTTGCACAGATCTCCACACCTACTCATAGTCTACTGCAAGACACACATAAAAAAACCTCCAATCCCAAACAAAGCCACCACAACAGCAGAAAAAAAAAACCAAAACAAAACTCCAAAACCAGCCACAACCCCCTCCTATTCCTGAAAACTCTCTCTGATAGCACCATTTTAAACTGCCAGCGCTTTCCTCTGTCTCTCACTTTCTGTCTGGTTAAATACTCATGTCATCACTGGCGTACACCATCTCATCTCTTCATGAAGACAGCTGCCAAGATCTAAGCTGCTGAGAAAGCAATGACTTTGTAAAATAAACCAGTCAAAAGAAAATAAAACAAAGTTATTTTTTCCAGTGATGACCTGCAAGTTCAAACCAGTATAAAGTTCACATGCACATGCATTCAGTCTCAAGAAGATAATTTAGCAGCAGACAGAAGCTATAAATTATAGACATAAACATGATTTTATGTTGAATCTTCCTAAGGATCTTCAACAGTCCATATTAGCATTTAGCAGTCTACCACTGTTTTTATGAAGAGAATGCTAATTTGACAGCACACCTACTTTCACTCCTTCATATCTCTCTACATAAGAATCCCTAAATTGCAGAATAAATTTTATAGTAACACAGCATTTGAAAATCACTGAGGAGTTCTACTTTAAAATTACAACTTACTAAACAAATACCATAGTTACTGAAAACACATACAAGCATTTTGATTTCTCTGATATGTTTTCCATTAGTTAGCTGTAGCTCTGTCTGTTAGGACACAAAAAAAATTTCAATGGGACATTTTCTGAGGAATTTCTGTTGCTTCAGAAAATGTCCTGTTGGTGCTATTCAAGTCATCTATGGAATCTACTGTATTCCAAAAAAAACTTACCTAAAACTTTGAGAGATCAGTAGACTGAAGACACTATAATCTGGGATGCATTTTCACAAAACATTCCTTGAATCTCACCTTATTAGCATCTTTGTCAGGTCATGATTTCCCATCAGCCTGCTTAGCCTCCCAGTTATGTTTTTCTTGAACCTGTAAACTCTGAAACTGTCCAGCTTTCAGAGAATTGTATGCTTTGGGAATCCTGTTTTCAATGAAAGCTACTTAAACTAAGAATTAAGAAGTAAATATGCTGTAAGACTTGCCTCATTTCCTTAAAGTCCACAGTGGAGTATGCCATATGGTCAAGGGTTGCAGAAAGCCATATACATGATCTATTGGACTCCAGCATCAACTTAGACCTTCAGAAAACTGTTTTCTGCCTAGGAGAACTCCATTTCATAATTACTGAAATAAAAGCAAAAGGAAGAAGGAATATTTGTATCTCTTATCTGTGGGGAATCAATGTATTGTGTAAAACTTCCCTAGTCCCTTTTGCAATGCATTGTGGGGGAAAAGGAGGTGATAGGAGTACTAGAAACTGTCCTTTGGATATTCCTCTATCTCTGTCATTATTTTTTCTTTCCTGACAGCAGAGATTCTTTTTTAAGAGTTGCAACAGTGCCATGGGATTCCTGTTCACAGAATTTCATTTGTCTTTCTAGTCTGCAGCCTCCGAACCCAGAAATAAAATACCGAGAGTTTGAAATATAAGCATGAGAAGCAGCAGCAGCAACAGCATACTCAAAACATAAATTTCTTGGGGACCATTGCAAAAAAATGTCAATTAAACAAGATTCTATTGCTAGTTGTTATATGACAATGAGCTCCCTTCTGATTATCTGTTATAGAATCATAGAGTAGTTAGGTTTGGAAAGGACCTTAAGATAATCTAGTCCCAACCCCTCCTGCGAGGGACACCTCACACTAAACCATGCCACCCAAGGCCTCATCCAATCTGGCCTTGAACACTGCCAGGGGTGGAGCATTCACAACTTCCCTGGGCAACCCATTCCAGTGCCTCACCACCCTTACAGTAAAGAATTTCTTCATTATATCTAACCTAAACTTCCCCTGTTTAAGTTTGAATCCATTACCCCTTGCCCTGCCACTACAGTTCCTAACAGAGTCCCTCTCCAGCATCCTTATAGGCCCCCTTCAGATACTGGAAGGCTGCTCTGAGGTCTCCACGCAGCCTTCCCTTCTCCAGGCTGAACAATCCCAACTTTCTTAGCTTGTCTTCATAAGGGGGGTGCTCCAGCCACCTGATCATCCTCGTGGCCCTCCTCTGGACTTGTTCCAACAGTTCCATTTCCTTTGGAAATATGTTGTTACCCAAACTATAATTTATCAAATGGGATTTAACATGGAAAAGGTCTCTAGATCATGTTCACTGTTAGGTTTTGATAGCTTCTGACAGCACAAAAATGTGGAAACATCACCTTTTTTGGAAAGCCATGAATAACTTGATATAAACAATAAAACAAACGTAACCCCTTTTAATCCAGGTTAATCAGGTCATTTGTTTACGATTATGAGAAAGGTTAATCCAATTTATGCTAGACAATACAGGGTAATGAAAAATATAGCTTGCTCAGCTTCTTTGATATTTCTTTTTCTTTTCAATGTGATAACAAAAGTGACTGATTAGGTTAGTAAAGTCAACACCATATTCATAGGTCTTTTCCAATTAGGGATATAACTGCTATGTAAACCAGAATATCAATTTGTACAGCTTTTGTTTCTGGCTCATATTTGTCTAAGTTTGCTTTTTAGATACTCAATTTAATTGCATGTAATGTATAGTCATAAGGGTAATTAATGGAATTTAGATTCTAGTGTGGCACTATTACCAAAAGCAGTGTCACAGTCCTTGGATACCTGAGCAAGGGAAATATTAATTAGGCATGGATCAGTTACTTTATCCACTTATTTTTAGTGGTACTAAGAATATTTTGCAAGCAGTTTAAAAAAAAGTAATGAAAAAGAATTTGAGACATTCAGAAACAACGATCTAGAATGAAGAAGGGACTGTAAAACATGCCATTAATGTCCACTCAGCAAAATTCACCCCAAAATCAATGTAATTTATCACACTGAAATTAAATAGTTAATTAATCATACCTGATTTATAAATTAATACAATCAGAGCCAATACTTGAAGTAAAAGATGAGTAGATTCTCAGAGGCTTGCAACAGCACTTTTTATGAATCACGATAAATTTCTAGTAGAGTTTTGAGCTGTTCTTTAACTTTTCTGTCAAAAATATTCAATGAGATTTTTGAATTTTGGGAACATTTTTATTTCAGTTTGGTTTTCAAATGCACATTCACTAGCTCTGATAGTAACGAGTGAAGTTCTACGAGCTCTGTTAGCATATATGACAAGTCCTCTGAACTTTTAAATCGTGACTGTACAGAAAGTCTGTGAAATTAGTTCTTTGAGAGATGCAACTTTGCAACTCCTCTACTAAGGGACATTCACAGAAAACTAAAGTTTTAGCTTTATGCTTCCCTTTGCAAGCACCCTCTGCTTCAAGATATGTCTAGTTTGGATTGCTCATTGCAGTTTTACTTGTGCCTACCACTTTTTTCCTTTGTCAGGATGAATGAATCTGACTTCATATAATTTAATACTCTTATTACACTATTTGTGCTGTTAATCTAAACATCTTGGTATCGTCTTGCACTCTTTTGCTTATAAGACGTATAAAAAGATGTATAAAAATAATATAAAAATTAAGTGAATGCCACTGCACTGAATGATAGCTCCTTTTTTATATTTATTCACCTGGGACATTTTTGATAATATTAATAATGGCAATTACAGTCCTGCTTTATATGAATCTGTAAGTTAACATCCATGATTGTTATTGGAAGAAGAGAAGAAAATATAATGTGCTTGCAGACAGAGTTATTTGTTTGTGTTATGTGCAGTGCAAAGAGAAACATCCATATATTATGTACTTTTAATAATGCAAGAGTGTCAGCTCACATATTTAGAGGCCCAGCTCTGAAGCACCAAAGTGTAAAGAGTTGGTTTTTCTTAGTAAAACACACCATTTCAGAACAAAGGTGATTTTTCATAAAGCATAGAGCTGTAGGCACAAGGAAGATTGGTAACCTTGCATGCAATTTAGTACTGAATGAAAGCAGTTCCTGGGTAGAGTTTTTGCATGGATAAAAAGAACTGTCTAATGAAGTCAGAAAATGGTGTGCAAATTGAGAACTGTAGAATGCTATAATTAACTGAAAGAACTGGCAAGCTTCGGCTTGATGACATTAGTGATCAAAAGTAATCTCAGAGGTTTGGGGACTTTGTTCTGATTTTGAAATCTTGGAGATAAATTATTTGTAAATACTATTTTTCTGTATCTGCCTCAGTTCTTGTTAGACTATTCTGTTAAATGATTTCTACATTACTTGCAAATTACTTTATTGCCACAAAAGGTAAAATTATGCTCTATGTAAAAAAAAAAAAAAAAAACCATCCTCAAGATCGTGTCTAAAAGATATCCTTTTTATTTATTGTGATGTTTGTCTCTTTGTTTTGGGGTTTTTTTTGTCTCATAAATCAGTACATACAAACCCCAACGTGATGAAAATTAGCAATCATATCGTGCTGTATTTTTTAGGGAAGTCAGATTCTCTCTTTTGACCTCACTTGCCATCTACAAACAGGAAATTACATGCATATGTTGATTTCTTATTTGGAAGAAAGATATTTTGCTGCTGTGTGAGCATTCGTACTTGTATGTTGGCTTTAGAGAAAAGACAGATGAAAGTTATAACATGAACAGAAGGATTCCTCTCTCCTAGACACAAAAGCTCTGTGGAAATCAAGCACCATCATCTATTTCAGAGTTTGCTGAGTTGCGGGGGGGCTGGACTCAGTCCAAGGCACCCTTGGAGACCTCCCTGTCCTCAGACTTCAGAGTTCTGGAGCTCTGGAAATGAGATCAGAGCAGGATATCCCACTGGGTAACTTGCAGTGGGTTCCTTCAGCCTTTTTTCTATTTCCAGGAACTATAGAAGTCTGTCCTCAGATTCTTCACTCATACTGAGCCATGTTCACAAGCACAAAAAGTATTCCGTGTGACAAGCAGAAAAGAAAAAGCACACAGGCTCACTAGCACTTCCTCAGTTTGCAATATTGCAATATTCTAATATTGATTTGAACAAAGCCAATTTCTTCCACAAGCAAGTCTTCATATAAAAATAATGGTTTTGTTGAACTCCAACCTTCATTTTCTTGAAATGAAGGTTGGGGTTTTGTCCTGTCACAATTCTCTTTATAGAATCACAGAATGGTTTGGGTTGGAAGGGACCTTAAATACCATCTAGTTCCAAACCCCCTGCCATGGGCAGGGACACCTTCTAGTAGGCCAGGTTGCTCAAAGCCCCATCCAACCTGGCCTTGAACACTTCCAGGGATGGGACAGCCACAACTTCTCTAGAAACCTGTTTCAGTATCTCACCGCCCTCACAGTGAACAATTTCTTCCTTATAGCTAATTTAAAATCTACCCTCTTTCAGTTTTAAACCATTACCCCTTGCCCTATCCCTACACACCCTTGTTAAAAGTCCTTCTCCAGACTTGTTGTAGGCCCCCTTTAGGTATTGGAAGGCTGTTCTAAGGTCCCCCTGGAGCCTTCTCTAGACTGAACAATTCCAACTCTCTCAGCCTGTCTGCATGTGGAAGGTGCTCCAGCCCTTGATCATCTCTGTGTCCCTCTTCTGGGCTTGTGCCAAAAGGCCCATGTCTTTCTTATGTTGGGGTCCCAGAGCTGTATGCAGTAGACCAGGTGCAGCCTCACGAGAGCAGAGTAGAGGGGGAGAATCACCTCTTTTGACCTGCTGGTCACACTCCTTACGATGCAGCCCAGCATACGGTTGGCTTTCTGGGCTTCAAGCATACATTGCTGAGTCATGTTGAGCTTCTTGTCCATGAACACACCCACATCTCCTCAGGAAATGGAAAATAAGGAGGTGATTGGTGACAGCCAACATGGCTTCACTACAAGCAAATAAGGAAATGGAAGTTTTATTTCCTCTTTTCCAGTTAGTGGGAACTTCACCGAACTGCAACAACTTCTCAAATAGGATTGATAATGCCTTAGCAACTTCCTCTGTCCATTCCCTCATGACCTGAAGATGCATCTCATCAGGTCTCATGGGCTTGTACATCTTCAAGTTCCTCAAACCTGATCTCTTATAGCAGGCAGTTCTTCATTCTCCAAGTCCCTGCCTTCCTCTTCTGCAACTGGGCAGTGTGGCTGGAGCACTTGCTGGTGAGGACTAGAGCAAAAAATTTGAGTACCTCAGCTTTTTCTATATCCTGGGTAACCAGATCTCCTCTTTCCTTCTGGAGAGGGACCACATTTTCCCTAGCCTTCTAGCCAAACCCCTGGCTGTGGCACCAGTCCTGTAACCATTTGTTGATTCACCAGATTCCACTGGCTTTTTCAAACCCTCCCTCTTTGACCATAAGAACTGATTGAAAAACCACTTGCGCTCCAGAGTCCCTTAACATTGCTCCCAGGGCTCTGTAATCCTTCTTGATACTCCTTAGACTGCTGCTGGCTGTATCAACTGGCCTCCATGAAACAGCAGCCACAGGTAATAGTAGACTGAGAGAACGGACTTTATTGCCAGACAACAGCTTCAAATTCCACTGCCTGTTTTTCTGTTTTCCCCCTTCCTTAATTAGAAGTGTAGTAGACAGTGAGCCCAGAGTAAATATTTTTTAACACCGAGAGGCAAAAGCCAGCATGTAGAGTTACAGCTTACATTTAACAGCAACATTCCTGGCTATGTTTGTATTGGTTAAATAAACAAAGCAAATAAGGAAAAACTTCAAATAGCTAATAAGTAGTATGATGTAAATAATTCACAAGTCTTGTTCACTGCAGAAATCAAGTGTTTACTAACTGAGTAGCTAAAACTAGCTTGTAGCCTTTGCACAAGAATGTTAGAAGGAGCAAGAAGAAGCACTCCCATGGCTGATACAGAGGCATCTGTCAGGCTGCTGGGTAGGATGTGTAAAGCAATACCACCCACATGGTCCAATGAAAAAACAATTCCTCCTACTTTCTAAACTGTGTCTTAGGCTCTGCCAGCACAACGTGAACCTTAGTTACAAGCAAAATTTAAGCAAAAATTAATATATCTTCCTGCAGACAAATTCAAGGTGACACAACTATGCTTCATCTCATGTATGCAAATTAACAGCCTATTTAGTATCATTCTAAAGCACAGCTCGTTTCTTGCATCAGGAACCAGAGTCATGAGAGGTGTTGGCTGATTTCAGTTTCCAAACCTGGAAAACCCAGCAAAGCACGTAATTTGATTGGATTTTCCTTGGATTCTGTGTATTTCTAAAACCATTTTTTAACACTTAAATTACTCAAGCAGCCCTAGTACAATCTGTTAGATACATGCATAATTTGCTATCCTGGTGAATTAAGGCAATTGAACCAAAAAAATTATCAGAAGTTAACATTCCTTTTATTCTATTATTCTTTTGTTTGTTATTCTGCCCAAGGTTTTATTCTTCTGAGTCTTTTGCTCTGCATATTCTTTTCTCCTAATCTCAGTTCTAAAAAAAAAAGCTTTTTTCTTTCTCTCTTTTTTTTTTTTTTTTTTAATTCATGAAACTGAAACTTTGGCATCCTAGAAAAGAATGAATAAATAACACATTTACAAAATGGATGCGTACATCTATGCTAGTTGTTGAGATTGGGTGGGTTTTTTAGTAGACATTAAAGAGAAAAAAATCACATCATATCTGATCCTATAAGGCAGGTCAGTTGAACTCAAGTAGGGTCTACTTCTTTATGTTGACTATTAAGGGACTTTACAGAATTAGCTCAGACACAGTCATGTGTATCGTAGGCATGTAAACCTGCCCAAGAATTCTCATGCTATTCCAGTGGATGTGACAGATGTGCATCAGGTAGATACCAAGTAGGAAACACAAAAAGACAAACATATTTCTTAAATGTCTAAAATAACTCCTCTACTCTAAAAATAACTCTAAAATAACTCTATACTACTAGAATGTCCCTGTGATATGGGTGTAGGAAGCATTCAGCACAGAAATTTAGTTCTGAGTTCATTTTCATGCTTCCTTTTCATTTTACCTCTAATTGTTTGGCAGATTCAGCAGCCAAGACATCAGTATTATTACAGAAAACAAGGAGCAGGATTTGCAATATTTTACTACTGAAGTAGGCTGAAGTTTCTCACACAGAAGCTATCATATTTGGAATTTTGGAATGCAGTTTTGAAGTAAAAGATGGTATGCAGGCATATATACAGATTATAGATAGCTTGCTGGATTAGATGGAGAAGTACCGGGCAGAAGAGGTATGATTCTAAAAGAGGTCCTGACAGTTCTGTTTGATTTATCTTCCCAGTCAGGCTAAGCTTACAATATTATTTAAGCAGATTTTTGCTTCATTCTCTGTCTTCCCTCTTGCCCACACTCCCCAACTGATGATCAAATCTGGAAAGGGCAATCACTGGATGTAAGTTCAGCACAAAGTATAATAATCATTTGTTTTGCAGCAGAATAAGTATTCTCTTTCTCCCTTAGAAGTAGCTCACCCAAACTTATATGTGTATGTGTTTCTAAAAAAAAAAAAAACAAACAAAAAACCAAAACCAAACCACCAAACCACAAAACAAAGGAAAACCAACCAACCAAGTTTGGGGTTTTTACTGGCACTATTTGAAATTACAAGTATTTCTTAATGTTTATATCACTCCTTTTCACAACAGAAAAACCTAACGGCCTTACAAGCATTCCATATACAATCATCCTCAGAAAAGGAACACTGTAACTTTCTAGATATATTTTACTCACAAGGTTATTTCTTTCTCTGCTGTATTTCTACTCTCAGACAAGCTCCAGTGAACCTCAGCTTCTTAATTTCATATTTATATGGCAAGATTTTCTTTTTTTTTATGCTGAACTATAATTTCAGTAAGAAGTTTCTTTAAGGAATCCGCACCTGATGTTGCAAAGAAGTGAGTATGCAAATATGTCTCTTTTTAATCAAGTAAATCTAATATTTATTCATCCTCAAGGTTGTATCTTGCTCTTAGAGCAATAGCAAGAAGTGCTATTTTTATTGTTGCTGGCTTCTTAATACTCTTAGCAATAATATAGTGTTTATAAAGAAATGAGACACGAATTTTCCTTATCACACCCATTAGTAGACCTGTTAATTAATTTGATTCTTGTCTGTATTGTCTTTCTCCACTGAAATTTGTCAGTATTACGCAGCTCACTCTAGCAATATTAGTCATGAAACACCTGCAAATTAAGAATTATGGCTTTCTTTGAACTTAGTTTGCAACATCATGATTAAATGTCAGCCTCATTAGTACAGGAGTATTTTCACCATTCCAGTTATTGCAGAAGCGGTGAAGAACAACAGGGGAAGCAGACTACTGTAGTTAACAGTTTCATTTTATCTGTACAATCCACACAAAAATCAGCTGCTGTGCTATAAATGAATGAAGTTAGAATAATAATTGCTGTTGGATTTATATAGAAAACTGAAAGAACCAAGTTAACTTTTTGATTCACAGTCTGAGTTTCTATGTATGCCAATTGAAAACAAACACAAAAAAAAACCAAACCCAAAACAATCCCTCCCCCCCAGAATCCCCAACCAAACCCCCGCAAAAAATCCAACCAAAAAACCCTTCACCCAAACCACAATATATGTGTGTGTGTGTGTGTCTGTTGTTCCTCCTTCAAACACAACATCTTTATTGGGAAGTCATTGAGATGTGAAGAGTCACTGAGACACCATGAAGATGAAATCACTTCTTCACAGGAACAGCAGAGCCACTCCCTTACTGCCATGAGGGAGAGATGTTTGTAAAATAATTGCTAGTGGATGGGCAATTGCTATGCCGTCACTGAAACTTATAAAGCAAATCACAATTACCTGTCATTTGTTTTTCGTTGCATCCATAGACTACAAGCGCCCTGTCTCTTCCATACAGAAAACAGTCTCCCATTGTTGAACTGAGGCACAACTAAAAACAGTGCAGTAAATCTGTAACTAAACAATTTAATTAACGCATTTGTAACTGGATTTATCATTATTCCAAAACTTGTTCAACAGAATATAACCCCTGAATTTGAAAGGCATGAGTTTATTCTGTTCCTTTGTTATTTAAAAATATGCGTCAGTGTTTTGACCTTGCTAAACACTTCAGAAAAACAAAGAGATTATTTCTGTGATAATGTTAAAAGCTATTATGTATAGAGCTTTGGTAGTTTTCTTTTTAAATTAATCTAAATAAATTCATAATAGTTCTTCACCAATTTGATTTGTAGCTTCAAAATTTTCACGGAATGCTCATCAAATTAATTTTAAATTTGCCTCCAAGGTCATGCATACTTTTGTTTCCCTAATTTGAAACTATTCTTTGTTAATCTAGCAGTTCCCTCAAGATAGTATTGAAGGTTTTCAAAATTAGTAAGCTTACCAAATACATATATGTTGGGAAATCTAGAATGAAAATAATACTGAAAATCATCCATTTTTTTCTCAGTAATTTAAGAGCTAAATCTACTTTATAGTTACTAAAGGTCTTATTTTGATCGACAACTTTTCCCTTGTCTCATTGGTATAGTGACCTTTCATTATTTCCTTCTAACTCACCAGCCAAGTCACACTCAGGATCAAATTGGAAGTGCTTGAATGGTATATCTGAAACCTGAAAAAATCTAATGAGGTGTCTTTTTTTGTAGGACATTTTTAAGATGATTAATTTACTTTAACAGGATAGGTGCATTCAGAGTTTGGGCATACAGAAAGACTGCAAGACAAAATGCCCCTAAAGAGCTTTTGGTTATATTTGGTAAAACATCTGCAAGTAGCTCTAATTTATGTTTTCAGTGAGCAAATGAAGCATTTATTCAAACACTGAGTAGGTCTTAAGGCTATAATGAAGGTAAAAAGCTGTCTTCATATTTGCTCTTTTTCCATTTCAATGAAGTAAGAGCTTTTCTTTTCTCCCACAATGAAATGAGCGAGAAGATATCATGGGATGGAGAAAAAGTTAGGACAAATGAGAACATATTTCTTAAGTGCTTTGTTTTGGCCTTTAGAAAAGGAATAATACAACTCAGTCAATGTTCTCTCTGGCACAGAGCATTAAAAAAAAAAATCATACAAAATATCTCATGGCATTTCATAAAGCTGAAGACATCTTAATTGGCTGCCTTTGAATGAAAGGCTGTTCTATTCTTCAGTATTACATACCTACATTTTAATAGGCACACATTTTGGTAAGAGTTTTTGTCCGGACATTTCTCTTCCGATTTTTATTAAAAAAGTGTTTGGCATACAGAATACTGCAAATTGATTTTTTAAATCCTATTTACTCTGCATTTTCTCTAAGTTAACTGCTTCCATCTTCCACAGAGGAAACAAAGCATTTCCAAATGAAACAATAATATCCTTATGCAAAGCTTCATCATGAGTGTTACGTACCATCCCTATAACGGAGTGTAAAAATGTTCAATGCTCTGTTCAAAGGAGTAGAGGGAGTGGGAGTAGCTGCAGGCAGTCAGATAAGTGTTAGTGTTTCTTGACAACACTCCACCTCTGTATGAGAGTTAAAAGGACCACTTCACTGCAATTTGGCTGGGGGAAAAAAAAAATCCAGCCAAATAACATCTTCCCAACCCTGGGGAAAAAACCAAAAATGAAACCAAAACATTGAACCTTTTCCCCCAGTGCTTTTCATTAATATCATCCCCTGACATAAAAAACAAAACAAAACAACAAACCACAAAAGAAACCCCAAAACAAACAAACAAACAAAGAAACAAAACCCCGAAAAAATCCCCAAACAAACAAACCATAGTGGAATGGAGAGACAGCTCAAGGCTGTTATCTTTAATTTCTCTGGACCTGTGCTGGAAAATAAGCCCAGGGATAAAAAGAATTATGAAACATCACCCTGTTTACCACCTAAAAGGAGAAAGTTGGCATATACATATTGCTCATGATAGTGAAATTAAAAAGCAAACAATTCTGACAGTGAAATTAAACAGCAAACAATTACACATCCATAAAAGAGAACATCCATCTGAGCATATGATGGCATACATTTATGTGTTGAAAGCCTACGTATACCCAAGCACTAAAAAAACAGAGATCTTGGAAAATAGATTATAAAACTCTCGATTTCTACATTCCTCTTACACAACACTTGAAAGTTAATTCCAGTAGAGCTAACTGCTGCAGAAACATCCAACACCCCCCCCAAAATACTGAAGCAGGCAAGGGACATACATGCACTGCTCTTCACAAACTGGATGTGTTCAAGCTCATGTTTAATGTTTAGGGTGGCCCACTGTATCACAGTACATCAGAGTCGAATGTCTTAATCTGAGTGATGTGGTTTAGATTGAGAATTATGTATGGCTTGTAATTGGGACTGTTCAATCGTACATTAACTCCTGAAAGACCATCACTACAATTGGCTGGATTAACTGACCCTGAATCAGTACTGAATGTGCCTGTATTGATACTTGAAGAAATTGTCTATTTTGTTCTCATATTTGTCTTTCCTCTCCTGCAATCCACAACTAAAGCTATGATGCCTGTCTAATGATAAGACCTGGAAGTGCCATGTTTTCCACGTTTCACATAGCAAAATATAACTTGCCATATAACTTGGACAGCTCATATGCAGTGTTTGAAACAGTACTGATTCCTTTTCTTGGCTTGGCTCATACATAATTGATTGAGGGACAGTAAATCACAGTGCAGTTTGATTCATGGAGGACACTGAAAATAGTTGCAGGATGTAGAGCATTAACTGCTGACAGGATTTTGGTCAACAAAACCCGATATAGCAAATGAGGACAAAGTATTTTCCCTGAGCAGTAGGTTTCTGAGTTCTGCTTCAGATGTTTACGATACAGAAATTTTACAAAACATTCCTTCTCATATTTTGAGGCTACTTCAGATCAACAGCTTTAACCTGGCATGCAGGGACCTCCACCTGTAATGGTTACTGAGGCCTCCAGCAGGACTGAATGAGGTAAATCTATTTAATCTTGGTTTATTTATGTCATAAGATATATAAGCGGAATAATATAATACAATACCTACCAATAGCTAATTTTTACCTAATAATATCTCTTAATTAATGCAATTATATTCCTGAGGCATTTCATCTTTTAACATTAACTTTCATCAGTCTGTCTATTCTGTAGACAACATCATTCATCAAACGTAGTTTAAGCAAAGGGGTCTAAGTATGATATATCATTGGAACTGATAGCAATTTATTACACTGGATACATAAAAAACAATGTGTGTTCCATGTACAGGAACTAGTGAAGTTCGTTTTCTGTCAGATTTATATCCACCATTCTTTAAGCCAAATCACCATAATAGCTCCATGCTCTTTTTGATCCCATTACCTTTTGTACCACAGAGTTCTTTAATATATCCCCGCTCCAGCTTTCTCCAACCTGCTAAAATATATCCCAGTGTACACACATCCCTCTTTTATACCCTAATACAGCTAGATCAGCAAAAGCATATGCAATGTCTCTGGGACCATTCACTAACTGAGTTGAGGTCAGGGAACTGCTGAGCTCACTTTCCATATTTCTATCCATGGAGGTATTCAGTGGGAACACTCCTCTCTTTCCACCAAGTTGCACAATACTTGTGTAACATACCACCTTTGAAGCACTTAATCATTGGTTGGATTTGACTAAAATTTGCAATAGGTTCTAAAATGAAGGAGGGAGGAAAGTCAGAAATAATGAAAGCAAATTTGCACAGACTTCATTTCCTCAAGAACCACTGCAAGATTTGATCCACCTAAATGTGTGAATCTTCACAAAGTACTTCAAGAAATATAGGTATGTTAAAAAATTAGTAAAGGATTATGCAAATGTCTAAGCTTATCATATTAAAGTCCTTTAAAAGCCTCTGTGGAGGAAAATACATGCAAAATACCTTCTTAGACCATTGCAGCCTTGTAGTGCATACTGAATAACTTATACTATTTTGTCACTGACTATGATTTAAGAGGTGCATTTGAAAGTATCTCTTCAAGTCCTACATTTGCATGCAGTCAAAGATTTGTTAGCAAGGCAATTCTCCGCACAATTCTCTGTCCAGCTTGAAGCTGCATTTGATATGACCTCTTCTAGACAAAATGCAATAAAAATTGCTGTTACTAGTTCAGAAACCAGAGTTCCTTACTAAAACCCTAAAATATTAACTTTGCTAAGAAATATTAACTTTGCCATGTGAGATTGTTTTACAGCAATGTTACAATTATATTCCCAGCTATTTTATGTGGGAATATATTCAGCAGTTTCTTGATGATCAAAGTCCAAGATGGAATTTCTGGTTAAAACCAGACAGGAAACCGTTCCAAACTGTATCTGAATATCTAGCAATCCAGTAATTAGAGCAAGTGTTTAACAGAAAGAAGAAACAAACTAAACCTCCTGCCTTTCTAATTCAGGTTTTTCAGTTTCACACGTAGAAACCCTAATTTGACATCTATGACATCTGCACGAAGCAAGTAGCAGATGCTGCCTCACCAGAAGGGTAGAATTTTATGTCCTTTTTTAGCCACTTTATGTTGACACAAATGCCTCTGCAAGGTTCAGAGTGGTAAGGCGCACACAGACTTTCAGCTTTGGTGGTCAGAACAGCTTTCTGCTCTGGAAAGGCAGTCTATAATGATATCTAACGAGATCACTTGAAAACTTATTTCCTGGATTGCTGTGTAATGCCACTCATTTAGTTAAGTAGCTGTCAAGATTTGTACACTGGGCATGTTTACAATGTGCTTCCAAAGAAGAGGAGCAACAGAAAAAGCAGCATAAACATGGACAGCATCCTCAGATTCGAAACCTGACTCAATATCAGGCATGTGGCACACTATCCACTGAACTGTCCTATCTGTTACAGAGTGGAAACACATTCAATAGGTGTTGATAACCTGGACTTGTTCTGCTAGTCCATTAGTTCACATTCAGTAATAGAAAATCTATTGCCCATGGCAAAGAAAAATAAATGTTACATTATAGAGGATCTATAGCTGTATAACTGTCTTGATTTTATGAGCTCTTACTACCCTGAAGCAAGTGACATGGGCTCAGCATGCTACACTGCATTACTTGAAGGAAGATCTTCCTCTATTTGCTACCCAGGAACCCACACAGATGCCTTGTAATTTCTTTGAGTCCCTGATTTCCAGCCAATTCGCACCTTCTGTAATCTACTGCTCATATGCTTTTTATATAATAAACTGAGGATGTGTTGGAGAAAGACAGCAGGTAAAAAACATTATAGTGTTGTTTTCAAGCAGTGGAAAGGTAAAGTTAGTCAGTATTTACTGCTGAATCTTTATGTCTAGCACTTCCTCCCATGAGTAAGCTTTCACCTTTGCCTAACCCATCTGTGTCATTATTTTTTGAACTAATACTTACCATTTTATCTTCTCTCTCCTCTGCAAAATTCAACTCTATGTATTCAATATGCCTTTTCTGCTTGGCAGTACTTACTGAAGGAAATGAACTTTATAGCTAAGCATTTCTGCAAAGTATTTTCCACTGATACAACAAACGTATATTTTCATACATAGACAAAAAATTTAATTTTGAAAGGGTAATAGCTGAAAGAAGGACCTGTATCTAAAAAAGAGACGTTAGTTGTGCTCATATCAGCTACAGAAGTATAAACAGCATGTTGGAGAGGTGAAAACCACGAAACTTATGATCACGTGGGGTTTTTTTGTCTCCATTGTGTTCTTCTGCTACTTTAATTTTTATTCCTTTGTTTGAAAAACAAAATCATTCTTCTGTGTTCCTGAGAGCAAATGGTTTCTCCCATCTTTTCTAACCAGTTGATAGTGATATACAGAGAAGACATCCACTGACAAACAGGAAAACTTTTAAGACTAAGGTAACTTGTTTGTTTAATTTTAAACCAGAAGTAAAATGCAACTGACTTTAATAGGAAGCCTCAGAAAACACCATGTGATCTGTGTGATGGACTGCATAGCTCACTTTGCTTTTTTCAGTGACACTCCCTGCCTTTTTGTGGAAACACTAATATAGCCACATCCTTCTAGAAAATGGGAATAATCTAACCTAACATTTCCCTACTGAAAAGATGATCAAACATATATACTGACAGCCTGTGAGATTTTTTGTTGCTGTATCTCTGTTTCTCTGTATGTGTGCATTTTAACTATTAAAGATGCATAAATATAATGTATCACAGGCTGTATTACAGTCAGTGGACAGAAATGATCAGCTACAGTCTAGTAAATTCCAATGAAAAAGATACTGGCTACTTTCTCAGCCAAAAAAAAAAAAAAAAAACAACCAAAAATACCCATATTGAGGTAGCTGCAGTTCTGCTGAAGGTACCCAAAAAAAAAAAAAAAAATATTCACTTCCAAGAAAAATTTATGTAACAGAGATGCCCACAGGACAGAGGTACGCCTGCTCCTAATGATTTCAGTTGCTTAAAACTGGAAGTGACCTCCATAATTTTTTGCATTCTCTACAAACTCTCCTGCCTTACATATCTTCATTTTTAATTATACAAATATTTTTCCACAAATTCTGAGACATCTCTCTCTTTTATGTGAGATTTTTCAGGATGGCACACCAAATAACATGCCTAAGCAAAATTCTTTGGGAGCTTTAAAAAAAATTGCAAAACCAATATAAACAATAAAAATAATACTGTGGAGAGTACTAGGGATAGTTATCTGTACTTCAGGATACATTATTACACTATTTAAGCTATAAAATTTTATTCAGTCAACCCCAGCATACTTTACATCTCTTTCAAATAGGGAATATTTTTTCTGAAGTGAAGGCAGTATTTTTCCTAATGATTAATCATTAAAACAGTCCATAGAAAATGAAATATCAGATTCATACAAAACTTGCATTTTTAAAAACAGAGATTAAGCAATCCTACCAAAAGAGACTGGGAAAGTATTGTCTTAGAATTTATACATAAAATTTGTATGAGTCCAGAGTTTTATCTGTAATTTGCTTATGAGAAATATATAAACTTTCCTGACAGAAAAAACTGCCACTGCATGGACTAACCTTTGTGAAATATTAATTATCAAAATATTTTCATTTCACTATCAAATTGGAATTATAACTGTAGGGATTGGTGCATGGACGGGAAGCTGCTAGGAGGGACAGGAACCAGCTGACCGTGGGGAGGTGCTTGGGCAGCAAATATAAGGAATTGTAACTGCGCAATAAATCGTTGTTGACCCGCATTCCATGAATGCTCTATGTCTCAGCCCTAGTTCGGAGGGAACTAGTGCTTCCATCCCTCACCACACGAGTAGTGAGAAACTACAATAACCTACTTGGAACTACAACCTGTTTCATCATTAGAACAAAAGTTTATTTTCTTTTTGTTTTCCCTTAAACGATTCAGTAAACTCTCTCACTAACCTAGATCCCTTGCCAGCTCAAAGCAGTGCTGCCAGCTTTTTAATGGGTTAGATGTTGACCCTGGGGAAAATTGATCAATTTACACACCCTAAATCGACTCAGGATTAAAGCAATTTACTAGTAACATGTAATTAAACAGCAAATACTATACCAGATCAGTATCAGAAACACATCAAAACACAGTCATAGACACTTGCAAAATCTTAATACATACCTTCAGAGTTCTAAATACTAATTATACATCATCCCAATCAGTTTTATACACCACCACCCTGGTGAGGGCTCTCCCTAGCTGGGTTGGTCAGAAGCTCATCCCCCACCCCAGGAGTGTGTCCCCTTTGGGCACACCCCTCCTGTGCGACCAGTGGGTGCCCTAATCATGTGTTGTCCACGCGCTGTACTGTGCACGCACTGATATATGTACTAGTAAGAAAGCCTTGGGTCCCAGTAGTAGGATGGCTGACCTGTACCCATCTAGCAAGGTGACTGCTACTGTGTTAGAAATCTCTTTGTAATTCTCTGTCTGCTGTTTAATTTTGCTGAGGGCTGTCTTCCACTTTAATGTGGGGCAAAGGCACTTTTGGACCGTTTTGGATGCCCTCCACCTTCCCCCCACTCCCCCCCTCAGGGCTTACTCCCAATTTCCCATTGTACCTGCTGTGGTTACAGAGGTCTTTTTGCAAAGGGCCAGCAATGTGACCACCCTCACAATGTTTGAGCCAAAGTCTAAGCAATGGAGCATTTCCAGCTACAGTTTGGAAAACAGAAGCAGATTGAATACAAAAATCCCAACAGCCATTCAGTGAAAATATTAATGGTTTAGCTGCATGCTGTTTGTATCTTTATAAGGATGCCTCACAGGGCTTTTAAAAACATGTTATATGACAAAAGAAGAGAAGGCTACCTCTAAGGATCTTAAAGCAAAAGCATACAATTATTTGCAAGACCTTGCTATGCTACAATAAAGCCAAGGAAGTATTTAGATGACATAAAGAAAATAAATAGTAAAATAAAATGCTATAATGATTATCTTTTTTCTGCCTACCATCTAAAGTGATTCTTGAGCTCTTGGAGAGGTGTTAGGAAGCTTGCTCCAAAGGCCCAGGGTGAGAACTGGGCTACTCAAACATGAGACTGTTACTAATACAGACCATAGCACAGCTCTGACATTACCTTATTTCAGAATAGGAGCTGAAGTAATGCTTGTACTGAGCCAGAGGATCCAGCTAACAAGAAAACAGTTAGCTAAAAGGTGAATGTTAAGGCAGCAGAAATAATAATCACGGCTAACACAGCATAGAAGCATCAAATCTCTGGAAGGATTGAAATTACTGAAGGTCACAAAAATAAGGGAGGAGATTATTGAATAGTGTGACTTGACCAAAGGTGGGTCAAGATGACAATAAGGGAACACTTGCACAATGTCTATGCATTAGGTAAGTAATGCTTTCAAAGACAAATGTAGAACTAATGCAAGGCTTATTAGACCCTTCAAGGCCTCCCATCCTCCCTTTCTCATTCCCTCCCTCTCTCCCCTCCTTCTTTCCTTTTCACCAAGTATACTTACAGTATTATCTTAAAATGTAAAGAATTTTAGCTTTGGACACTTAGAGAATTGTCTAAATGTCATTGGACAACTACAGTATCATAATGAACACAAAGCCTACCTCAAGGTAAACTTAGGCTAAAACATCCTATAATTGAAATAAAAAAGCCAAAACTAACAAGCCAAAAGTATTTTTTCATTCCTTGCATGTGAACCAAAAATGCCTGTTGGCTGGTTAAGAAAGAAAGAGGTAAAAGCAAGACTGGGAATATTTTCTTTTAAATATAGCATGACTGATGATAACTGAACTCACCTACAACTTCACACTAATTTATGCAGTATCTACAAGTTCATCTAAATTGAATTAAAGGATCCGCTTACTTTACCGTTGTTAATAGTATGAGATTATCTTAGACAGTCAGATCCTCACAGTTTATACCAACCTTGCCATATAAATCTGCACTAGAATTTTCATTTTCCAGATTGAAAAATGTTTATTTTTGAGATACAAAAATACTGGGAGTTCATTAAGAAAACTCAAAAAAAAAAAAAAAAGAAAAAAATTGGGTAAATAAAGGCTTTTTTATGTCAGAAAATACTTCTTAAGGAAATATTTCCAATAGATACATAGATCAGTTTGGAAGATAGTTAATTCCTGGATAAAATGAGAAAGAGTGTTGCCTGCTCCCAGGCTTCAGGTCATCAGAGACTGAAAGGAGTCCAGAAATAGAACAGAAATTTGCCTGATTTTTTTCTCTGAAATTCATGATACACAGCAATTTTAAATTCTAGTATAAGAACAATAAAAAAAGTAATATCTACATTAAATTTTATTTTCTTGTAATTATTATAATATTTATTATTAAGTGTTGGAGAAGACTGAGAATTTTAAATAGTGAAATGGGAAAATTTTGGAAAGACAGTTTGGCATTTTAGGCAAATATATCTATAAATCTAATGCTCTTGCTCTTCATGCAATAATTTTAGGCACTCACTAGTACTGTGATACTTAAGGATCTGTCATCATTTCCATTATAAATTTAGGCTTTCAAGAATTAAAACTCAGCTGTGAAAACTTTTTTCTGCCACAGATTTGGTATTGAAGACACAGCTTGAGAGTGCATTTCTTTAGTGTCAGATATGTACCCTGACAGCCCCATACCAGCTTTGAAAAATATGTTTAAATTTTAATAAAAAAATAGATTCTACTCTGTAAGTGGTTTTGCAAGTATATTTGTGAGAAATGCAAACAGAAAGGTTGAGAACTAATAATACAATGTTCCTGTAGCAGCATCTAGTAGTCTGGAAAATATGACATACTCCCCAAATATTATGAGGAGTATGACATGGACTGCTTTGGAAGCAATCCCATTGGACTACACTGTAAGCCAGCAAGTAAATGGATCAAACACTTTCATTCTTAATTGGGCTAAACAGTCCTTTCTTATGTGGGCAGTCTACAGGACTTTCATGGAGCATTAGTCATTAATTTAATTGGGAGTACTCCTGAAATAGAATACTAACTGTGAGTTAACTGGTGAAAATGTGAGGAGTAAGATTGTATAATCCATGTCTGGGGGCTTGTCTACACTGATGCTTGATAACATTCTCCTTAGGATTAATAAAGTGAATGCAAGTGTCAACAATAGAAAAGAAGCAGGTCTAAGAACTGGAGTCACAAGACCCATCTCTGACCATCATCTGAACAGCCAATACCGAAACTGTAGTGAGGTATGCCTACTTGCCTCACATTGGTAACTGTGGTTATGTTTTTCCTCCTAAGTCTTTGCAAAAGAACTGGAAATGACATTTACAAAACTATAAATGCATATAGCAGGTTTTGTTGCAAAGCCAAGGCTCTTTCTGGGTATTGAAGATTTAACTTCTAATGTATGGCGATAAGCAGAATACAGTTGGCTTTCTGGGCTGCAAGCACACAGTGCCTGCTCATGTTCATTTTCTCATCGACCAACACCCCCAAGTCCTTCTTCACAGTGCTGCTCTGAATCTCTTCTTTGCCCAACCTTTATATAATTCACCTTTAGTGAAGGAGGTAGAAATAACTGATTGTGTAGGGACATATGAGTAAAAATCCTGCTGTACATCTCTTATCCCTTTCTCCCAATCAATAGAGGTAGAGAAATTAATCTTATTCTTTTCTGAATCAGGTTACAATTGCTGTCTCTGAAAATCGGTGGGAAAGAAGTGAGGTGATGGAAAGCCTATGCCATTCACACAGAGTCAAAGGTATGACCACCTTGCAAAAGAAAGAGAACACCTCCAATGACGGAGTGACAGGATGTGCAATCTCTGTATTAAGACAGATTTTTGCATCCCCATGGTGCAAAATGCCTTGCTGGGCACCTCCCAGAGCGGTGTCTATGCCATGGTCCCTATGCCAGATTTAGATAGCAGACCACCATCTGTCCCATGCAGTACCAGTTAGCCAGGATATCAGAATACCATTCAGATTACCATAATTTCTTTTCAACCATAGGTTTAGACATCCTGTCTAAATATATTTATTTTTACAATTTTCAGAAGAGGATAAAGGAACTCAAAATATTAAGCTTTTAATACTAATTAATTTGCACATGCCTACAACAAAGCCTTCATCCCAATGTGCTATAATAGCTGTTTCTTTAGCCTTGTTTTATTTCAGAAGTATCAGTCTGAATTTCTTGTTGCTCCAAGATTTTTTTGGGAAAACACCTAATACAAGTTCTCTACTTTCAAAATTATTGTCCTGATTGAATAAATGGAGGATCTTGTGTTTTTTCTAAAAGCTTTTAATGGTAATAGGAAGATGAACAAAATATATTGCTTTCCAGATTTAACAGAATATGGATCAGCCAAGAAATTTGTTAAGACAGAACTACTGTGAAAACATCAGCTATTGTAGACAGTGGAAATGTCTGGTAAGGAAACCCACAAAAATTTGTAGTATTCCTTTTTACAAAACAGTTCCAAGATTTACCCAGTTAAATTAGCATTATAGACCTCTGGGGGATTTCTTAATTGGGCATTGTTATCAACAAGAAAATTACATTGGCTACACACAGACAGGGCATTTTCTTTCAATAAACAAAATGAAAAGTAGGATTTATACCCCCTCCCTTAAAAGCTTTCTTAAACTCACTGCAATTAATAATTCACCTATGAAAGATAAAATAAAGAAAGATTTGCATGTCTATGTAGGGGAGTCTCCCATCTGTGACTTTAAAGGGAAAATTTGGTCTTGTGTTGATTCTATTATTCTCTGTTCTGCAGAGGCTACTGCAGTTCTGGTGCTGCATAATCATATTTCTCTCCTCTCCCAACAGTGTTCTTTCACTTCTTAGCATCCTGACAACGCTGTCTCATCAGTCTTTCCTTCCTCCCAGTGCTGTCTCTTTTCTTGAGGAGTTCCTTCATATCTTCCAAAATATTCTTTTTGTTACGGATGCTTTCAGGGAGGAAAGGCACAGCTCTAATCAAATCAAAGGTTCTGGAGCAGTCAGGCAGCATGGGAATTCCTGGTGATTGTAGAAATGCAGTAAAGCACTTTGCCTGCACTTGCAGAGGTAAAGCCACAACTCCCTTGCTATGTATTGCATAGATAGGCATTACGGCAACTGTTCTGAAGTTATATGACTCTTTGCTTCTTGAAAAAAAAAAAAAAACAAAACAACAAAACAAAACACAAAAACCTTTACATGCGCAGGAGAAGCAAACTATGAAGTACAATATGCAGATGAAAAACTACACACTTGTGACAACCTCTGACTAACAAGGCAGTATTTGACATGCCACAACAACAATAGATATTCCCAAAATTGGCCAGGCACCGGCAGAAGGCTCTAGACACCTCAAGAAAAGGGACAAATCCACATAGAAATAAAGACATAAAATCAGAGGAATATAAAGCATAATATCTCCAGAGAAATATTTTGCTATGCATGTAGGAAAAACAGGAGGAAAAATATTCTGCCCCATAGAAGTGACAATCTAGAGCCCTGATCACAAAAAATAAGGGGCTGACCTTGATTCAGATAAGGAGACTTTGGTATTATTCCCAAGTAAATCTGTGCTCAGGAAAACAGAACCTCAGAAAAACAGTCAGAAATATTTCCACCATTCTTAAGATGCCCTTCTTCAAATTGCCTGTTATGATACTAGTGTCTAAACCTTCCTTGTCTCTGACAGGGCTTTGCTGACATTTTAAAAGATACTCAATGTTAAACCGCCACTCCTTGTCCTGTTCCCACTGGATACAAATAACAGCCCTCCCTTTGAAAATAATCTTCTTCTTTTAAGTTGGCATGCTTATATTGAAGTAGGCTAGATAGATTAAAGCCACATATCTAACAGGAGTGGGGGAAGGACTATAACTGTATCCTTTTCATATGCCAGCTAAGCTAAAGAAAAAATTTTGCATATTATAGATCATAAAATCGTTGTACACACAACTGTTATCAATGATCAGCATTTCCCCGTACCTCTCCCAGACATCACTGTAATTTGGTGTAGCAGAAGTAAAGCTGAGATTTCAGTTGGTGCTCTGGGAAAATGCTGTATGTTCTGACAGCTGCTTCTGTTGTTGCACTAATTCTTTGTAAGCAGGTAGTCATGATCATTATGACACCAATGATTATGCTAGACGACATGTTTTGAAAAATGATACATAATCAGAAAGGAGGCCATCCGACTAATTTTAGAGCATTATGGAATACATTTTTAAGGAGCTTCTCCATTTGACAAAAGCTCATCATACTGGCATTCAGCGGTTGGAATCATTGCTAGAATGTTACTTAAATACTATTTTAGAACAGAATTTCATAGTAATAAGTACTTCCTTCTTCCTGAGCCTCCTTTTTGGATTTGAAAGAGGAATATTCAAAGCATGAATAATAGAATGTACTAAAAGTGACAGCCTAGTTTTTAGAGGTCAAATAGATTGCTTTGTAATCTATTGGAAATGATTAATAGAAAGAATAACACAATAGCAGTGTGGCATTAAATTAGGCCATTTGTCCAAACAAGGCCATTCCACTGATTATTAGATACTTAACTACTTTGTACAAATTTTTCTAGCAGATGTTAAGTGTCAATATCAAAAAATGCAAATAAATGATTAAACAAACAGTACTACAAAATTTTCTTCTGGCTTTAGATTCTGACATTAACTGTGCTTTCATGGAACAAAATGAAGACACTTTGTTGTGGTTTAAGCCCAGCTGGTAATTCAGAGCCACACAGCCACTTGCTCTAACTGCTTAAAACATGACACACTTATAACCAGTATTTGACTAATGATATTTTGGTCGCTCAGTGCCTAACTCTTTGCAGGCTTTTACATGAACGCCTATATGCTCCCTCCTGCTTCTGTGGTACTGTTCTGTGAAGCAATTACATTTTGCAAAGAGCCCAACTTTGCAAAAGGTACAGCATTTGGAGATACACTCAGAGCTGATCCCCAAGATATAGAGCATTGATTATGGCTGCTTTTAGATGAAGAATGGTCTTGAAGACAGCCTCCAGGCTAAATTCATATGCTGTTCACAGGAATTATTCCTATATTATTCACTTCTTACTGAACAAGGTGGCATATCCACAGGAAGAAAGGCTCAGTAGACCAGCAGTGTATGCTTGCTGCCTGGTCAAGGTGTTACATCACCTGGTTTTAGGTGACAACCTAGAAGTGTCCAATCATTGGTGATGCCACATGAACAAAGTTTGATAGGAGGATGAGATAAAAGAAGCTGAACCTTTCATGGCAGAGCTAGGACACTGCCTGCCACAAGGCAGAATTTTTTTTTTTTTTTTTTTTTTGTAAGAAACCCTATTTCAGTCTTCTGCAAGAGCTAAATGGATCTACCCTGAGATGTCTCAGAAATGCATTAGGCTCATTACCATGCTGACATAGTTGAGATGACGCCATAAGTTCATTTCTAGCACCTTTTTTCTCTGACTGTCCACATGAGCTGACACAAAACCATGAGAAAGTGAATATTTATCCTCTCAGAAATCCACTGTTCATCCTGTCTTTAAAAACCCAACCCAACCTCAATACCAAACAAAACATATTACTGGTGAGATCACTAGATTACTCTCCATAGCTGAAGGTATTCAAAAGAGAAATTTGATTTCCTGGCCAGTTACCCACTTACAGTTAGGATGATTGACAGTAGCTCTTTAAGTCTGAAGCACATTTCTACTTTATGACTTTGAATCTATAAAATAATGCTTTAAACATGCTATTTATTTATGTTTAAGCAAAATTAAATCATTAAGCCCTTGTGAAACTTTGCACTAAGCAATACACCATTTGCTGAACCGTAACTGTAAAGATTTGAATACCTTATCAAAATGGATTTGGAATAGCTGATCCTGGTTTTGTCTTCTAACGCCTATGAAACCTATTTCTGAAAGCCTTAAGTTTTCCTCATGCATTTCTTTTGAACTGAAGTCCTAACATCTGTGGGATTCAATTACTTCAAGTGAGAAGCACAGTAATGGAAAGAGTATGGAAAGGAATAGAATAGATCATATGTGAGGCTTATGTGCACAGAAGAATTCATTAGTGTGAAATGATAGGGCAGCAAGGAAGGCACACAGGAAGCTCACTATCCAGGACTTCAGAAGGACAGACTTTGGCCTCTTCAGGAATCTGCTTGGTACAGTACCATGGGATAAAACCCAGGAGGGAAGAGTGGCCCAAGAAAGCTGGTTAATATTCAGGGATCACCACCTCAGGACCAATGTATTCCAACAAGGAGAAACTCAGGAAGAAGCACCAAGAAGCCTGTATTGATGAACATGGAGCTCCTGGACAAACTCCAAACACAATAGAGAAGCCTACAGAGGTTGGAAGCAAGGACAGGTAGCCCAGGAGGAATACAGAGAAGTTGTCTGAGCAGCCAAGGTTCAGGATAGGAAAGCTAAAGCCCTGGTAGAATTAAATCTGTCTGGGGACATCAAGGACAAAGTGAAAAACTTCTCCAGGTACACTGGTGACAAAAGGAAGTCTAGGGAAAACGTGGACCCTCTCCAGAAGAAAATGGGAGACCTAGTTACCCAGGACATGGAGTTAGCTGAGGTACTCAACAAATTTTTTGCCTGTCTTCACTGACACGGGGTCCAGCCATGGCAACCAAGTTATGGAATGGCATAGACTGGGAGAATGAAGAACCAGCCACTGTAGGAGAAGATCAAGTCTGACCAGGTCTGAGGAACTTGAAAGTTCCATGGAATCTGATAAAAGGCATCCATGGGTCCCAAAGGAACTGACAGAGGAAGTGGCTAAATCACTGTCCACCATATTTAAGAAGTCATGGAAGTCTGGTGAAGTTCCTGCTGACTGGAAAAGGAGAAATAAAACTTCCATTTTTAAAAAGGCAGAAAAGGAAGACCTGTGGAACTACAAGCCAGCCAATCTCACCTCTGTGCTCAATAAGGCCATGAAGGAAATCTTCCTGGAAACTATACCAAAGCACACAGAAAAGGAGGAGGTGATTGGTGGCAGCTAACACAACTTCACTAAGGGCAAATCATGCCTGGCAAATTTGGTGGCCATCTTTGTGGTGGTTACATCATTGGTGGATGTCCTGGGTTCAGCAGTAGCAGTCATTTTTCTCCTTCTTAGTAGCTGGTGCAGTGCTTTGGTTTTGACTTTCGGCCTGAGAACAGCGCTGATAACAGTGATGTTTTTAGTTGGTGCTTAGTAATGTTTAGTTCTTATCAAGGACTTTCTGAGTCTCATGCTCTGCCAGGGAGATGGGGAAGCTGGGAGGAAGCAGAGACAGGAAACCTGACCCAAACTAGACAAAGAGGTATTCCATACCACAGCATGTCATGCCCAGGAGGTAGAACTGGGGGCAGTCACGTGGAAGTGCTAGATCACTGCTGGGTCGGTCTGGGTGTCGGTCGGTGGGTGGTGAGTGGTTTTATTCTCTTCTCTTGTTATGTCCTTATCATTATTATTACTGGTGGTAGCAGTAGTGATTTGTGTTATACCTTAGTTACCAGGCTGTTCTTATCTCAGCCCGTGGGAGTTACATTCTTTTGACTCTCCTCCCCATCCCTCCGGGAGCAGGGGTGGATGAAGTGGGGGGGGGAAGTGAGAGAGCGAGCTGTGTGGCTGGCCTTAAACCACAACAGTGGATAAGGGAAGAGTGACTACTTGTGCAAAGCATTTGACATTGTTCTGCATAACATCCTTGTCATTGGAGCAGCATGGATTTGATGGATGAACCATTCAGTGGATAAGGAATTGGCTTAATCATAGAATCATAGAATGGTTTGGGTTGTAAGGGAGCTTAAAGATAATCAAGTTCCAACCCCCTGCCACGGGCACTGACATCTTCCACTAGACCAGGTTGCTCAAAGTCCCATCCAGCCTGGCTTTGAACACTTCTAGGGATGAGGCATGGTCATCCAGGGAGTGGTCATACTCAAGAGTTATGGCCAGCAGCTCCATGTCCAGGTGGACACCAGTGGTGAATAGTGTTCCTCAGAGGCTGATATTGTGACTAGTGCTGTTTAACATCTTTGTTAGCAACATGGAGAGTGGGATTGAGTGCACCCTCAGCAAGTTGGCTGATGACACTGAGCTTTATGATGCAGTTGACACACTAGAGGAAACGGGTGCCATTCAGAGGGACCTGGACAGGCTCAAGAGGTGGGCCTGTGCAAACCTCATGAAGTTCAACAAGGCAAATTGCTCAAACTGTGTTGGAGCAATCCCAAGCACAAACACAGACGGCATAGAATGGATTGAGAACAACCCTGAGGAGCAGAACTTGGGGTGCTGGTGGACAAGAAGCTCAACATGACCCAGGAGTGTGCACTTGCAGCTCAGAAAGCCACCCATATGCTGGGCTGCATCAGAAGAAGGATGACCAGCAAGGAAGTGATTCTCCCCCTCTACTCCCCTGTCATGAGATCCCACTTGGAGTACTCTGTCCATCTCTGGGGCCCCCAACATAAGAAGGACATAGACCTCTTGGCACAAGTCCAGAAGAGTGTCGTGAAGACAACCAGAGTGCTGGAGCATCTCTTCTATGAAGACAGGCTGAGAGAGTTGGGCTTGTTTAGCCTGAAGAAGAGAAGGCTTTGGGAAGACCTTAGAGCAGCCTTCCAGTACCTAAAGCCTACAAGAAATCTGGAAAAGGACTTTTTACAAAGATGTATAGGGACAGCACAAGGGAGAATGTCTTTAAACTGGAGGGAGCATATTTAGATTAGATATTAAGAAGAAATGGTTCACTGTCATGGTGATGAGGCAATGGAACAGGTTGCCCAGAAAAGTTGTGACTGCCCCATCCCCGGCAGTGCTCAAGGACAGGCTCAATGGGACTTTGAAGGACTTTGATGAACCTGGTGGAGGGTGTCTCTGCCCATAGCAGGCGGGTTGGAACTAGATGATCTTTGAGGTTGCTTCCAATCCAAACTATTCTGTGATTTGATTAACCTAATATTTGGATGATAAGTGAAATGACTCAAAGCAGGATTCTGTATCAAGTTTACATTACCTTTGTCCTATCTGTGGTACAAATACTTTGAAAGAAGAAGTCTGAATTTTATTGTCTGATAATTCCATATCCTGTGAGAAACTTAATCATTCTGCACATCACGCTTAAAGAAAAAATGGATATAATTTCTGATTTTGCCAGTGGAGGAAAAATCTTGCAAGAAAAAAGGATTGCTTAAAGTCCAATTACAGCAGCAAACAACTGTATTCCTATGCTGAGAAAGCTGGTTATATTTCCTGTCTTAGTATTTTCACAATCATAGTTATTATCTCTCAATTTGAGTGCCAAGCAGACAGAAGAGATATAATGAGTTAGATAAAGCATGGAGATCAGCAGCCAGTGAGGATATTCATACCGGCATGATGGTCTTCCCCTGTGCTTGGTGCAGAAATCAAAAGTTTAATAACTTTACACTAATTTGACTGAACATGATTACAGAAAGCAGTGACTAAGTCATTCATACACGATGCAAGTCATTGCTACTCAATCATTTGTTCTGTGTCCTTGTAATGACCATGGCACATTGTTGCCCACTGTTTTTTCTGGTAGCAGTCCAATAGTGGTGCCTTTAAAATAGTTTCTAGAAATTACAGTAGAACTGCTTCAGTACATTATTTGGTTTAATAAGTTTTCTTCTAACCTAGGCAAGTACATGCAAGCATTATTTCTGTGAAATATCCTTTCTCTTTCTATGCACCACGTACTTGTCAAGTTTCTAATTTTAAAAACAACAAAAACAACAAAAACAAAGAATTCATGTTAACTACTAAGACAATCTCCATACACATTTATAACTTTAGTATGTTCCAAGGACCAAATTGCGCTACATTTTAATATTCAAGTCAAAAAGAACATGTCGATATTACAAAAATATTTTCTGTTGCTTTCAAGGGTGTGCGTTTAGCAGAGATTTAAAGCACATGTCTAAATGGTTTGCTGAAAAGGGATCATCAAAGAATCCACTGGTCCATGTTAGGGCAATTATTTCGAAGTCTAGCTGCCAGCTGGCTTTGCTGTCTCTCTCTCTGGACAATGGAACTTTTCCCAAGGAGAGAAAAGATAGAATGCAATTCATCATCTTACAATTGTAGTATAATTCATGTATTGAAATAAACCCACACATACTATACTCAATTTAGACTAGAATCATAGAATAGTTAGGGTTGGAAAGGACCTTAAGATCATCTAGCTCTAATCCCCCTGCCATGGGCAGGGACACCCCACACTAAACAATGTCACCCAAGGCTCTGTCCAACCTGGCCTTGAACACTGCCAGGGATGGGAGCATTCACAAATGCCTTGGACAACCCATTCCAGTGCCTCACCACCGTAACAGTAAAGAATTTCTTCCTTATATCCAATCTAAACTTCCCCTGTTTAAGTTTGAACCCGTTACCCCTTGTCCTCTCACTACAGTCCTTAATGAATAGTCCATCCCCAGCATCCTTGTAGGCCCCCTCCAGATACTGGAAGGCTGCTATGAGGTCTCCACGCAGCCTTCTCTTCTCCAGGCTGAACAGCCCCAACTTTCTCAGCCTGTCTTCATACGGGAGGTGCTCCAGTCCCCTGATCATCCTCGTGGCCCTCCTCTGGACTTGTTCCAACAGTTCCATGTCCTTTTTATGTTGAGGACACCGGAACTGCACACAATACTCCAAGTGAGGTCTCATGAGAGCAGAGTAGAGGGGCAGGATCACCTCCTCTGACCTGCTGGCCACACTCCTCTTGATGCAGCCCAGGATACAGTTGACTTTCTGGGCTGCGAGCGCACACTGCCGGCTCATGTTCATTTTCTCACTGACCAACACCCCCAAGTCCTTCCCTGCAGGGCTGCTCTGAATCTCTTCTCTGCCCAACCTGTAGCTGTGCCTGGGATTGCTCCGACCCAGGTGCTCCAACCCCTTGCACTTGGCATGGTTAAACTTCATCAGGTTGGCATCAGCCCACCTCACAAGCGTGTCAAGGTCCCTCTGGATGGCATCCCTTCCCTCCAGCGTATCAACCGAACCACACAGCTTGGTGTCATCGGCAAACTTGCTGAGGGCGCACTCAATCCCACTGTCCATGTCACCGACAAAGATATTGAACAAGACCGGTCCCAACACCGATCCCTGAGGGACATCACTTGTTACTGATCTCCAGCCTGACATTGAGCCATTGACCACAACTCTTTGCGTGCGGCCATCCATCCAGTTCTTTATCCACTGAGTGGTCCATCCATCAAGTTGATGTCTCTCCAATTTAGAGACAAGGATATCATGTGGGACAGTGTCGAAGGCTTTGCAAAAACGTTTTAATATTTAAACATTTTAAAATTTAAATAACTTAAGTACCAAATTATTCCTGTATTAGCTAATTCACTTTGTTAAACTGCTATCTTTACTTATCAAACAATTAAGTAAGATACTAGTCAGTTCGACTTACAGTTGCCATTATCTAGGTCTAATTATGAATTCCTTGAACCTTTCTGATGAGGACGCATTGATCATAAGTCTTTAGGCAATAGTAAGCAGTTGAAAATTTGAAATTAATTCAGATTACGCGAGTCAAAAATTTGAAAAATTAGACTATTTTTGTATTTTGAACATTCTCCTGGTTCTTGTTTTGAAGCACCATTTTTCAGACTTTTCTCACTTTACTCCAGTAATTCCATATTTATTTCATTTGCTCATTTATTTCTGATAAATCATTCTTTCCAGACTTAATTTTCTATTCCTTATTCTCGTCTCAAAAATTAGTTTTGTTTGTTAAGTTTGAGAAAACCCTTCAAATTGGAAACACATTGGGAACTAAGTTGAAAGAGGATTATTTTTTCTCTAAAAATACAGTGTGAAACTAGATTATTTTTTAAGGTTACTTCTTCAGTTTCTTATACAGAATTAACTCTCTGGCAATCTGCTAGGCAACATGAAATTTCAGAAATACAGTGAAATAGTAATCAGCTGTAAAAAAAATCATTTTGCAGCAATTAAAGTACATTATGCTCACTAAGTTTTAGAGTAATGGCAATCTTTAATTAAGACTTTGCTCCTTTCCCCAGATTTTCCTAAGGAATAATGAATGCTGTCAGAAGAGGATGGACAACTATGGGGCAGAAGCCCAGAGAAGGCAAGTCAGTCCTGTGCTAAAGGAAGCTTTCTTTCCCTAGGCATGGCTCAGATCCAAATATCTTATAACACGCTGAGTCCTTTTGCTTTCTAAGAGCTACTTTCTTCACTGGCAAGTTTGTCCTTTTCTTTTTTTCCTTCGTGTTCAGGACATTACTCAACTGCTTGCATTTTCATCTGTGTCTCTCTCCTTTTAAAATCTAAATGAGTGTTGTCCAAGTGCAGAGTAAAATATATAATCTCAGCTTCTCAACTGGTACATAATTCCAAAACTTCATGCACTTCAATGAATATAAGCTGATGCACTGAATGCACCAGCACAAGAATCTCCTTTGTTTTGTACCACTGTCATTTGACATGTGTTTTAACTTCAATAAAGTGAATGTAAAATACTGTGGACATATATTTTAGCATAAAATTCAGTATTGCTGTGAATATGTATATATCAGATATAAGCAGAATTTGATTTCCGAAAGACACTTGGTGACTTAAAAGAACTTTTAGGGTAAGCAATGTGTATTCTTTATAGATATTAAAATATGTTTTGAAAAAGATCCTATAAAAAACAATTATTCTATATTTGTTGCTAGAGATCCTCTGTATAAGTCCTGTTTGCTCTCTTCTCCTTCCACCTGCTGCTGTTGAGGGCAGACCCAGATTCCCAGGTCAGCAAAATATAATTGACCTTAGGACCCTTCGCTTCACATGGCTGTTGTCAAATTAACGACACTTGGCAAACAAATTTACAGGGGTATTAACTGAAACACTGGCCAGTCTTTCATAAGATAAAATACAGCAAAGGACGCATTTTAATTAAATTTCTTCTGCAGGAAGATGTCCTCAGGCAGCAAAAACTGTGCTTCCCCTTGCCTCTCTGATTCTGATGATAAACTACTGAGTTCTGAGTGCACAAAAGGCTACTGACTCCCATAAGTACAATCCGTGAAAAAATAACACGCTATTTTTCCAGTCACTGTCACTCCACTACAGCTTGTATTTTCTCCAAGATTGTTCCTCATTTTAAAGCCATGCTCTTAAAATTTGCCCAGCAGACATAAAACCAATCAAGATTAGAGCTTCTACATGAATTTGCTGCTGGAATGGGATGGGCCAGGGGTCAAGGAAAGCATAAGCTTTTGAAAAAGTCTAAAAAGCAAGTTTTTCTCCTCATTGACAATATCGGCCTGACAGAAAAGACATATCTTCCCTTAACCCTTCCCTCACCAAACCCTTCAGATATATTGCTTGGTGATGCACATTGACCGGTACCCTTTAATACGGCAAATGTAAATCAGACCTCATTTCACAAATATGCACATATTTCTTCTTTGAGCAGGCATATGATATTGATTGCATTGCAGCCCATAATATAATAGAAAAGAAGATTAAAAATAAACAAATATTAATAATACATTGCTGTAACATGGCAATTACAGAAAAATCTGCTAACACATAATATTATGCATTTTTACATAGTAACCTATTTCTCATAAACATTAATGGGTAAACCCAGGAAATTATAGTCTATTATATAGTCAGCTATAGGATGGCAGATGAAAATAAGAGCTACCTTTTAAGTTATCTACTAAACATGAACTGTCAGCCAGATACTGTATCAGGCTTTCCTTCTGAGGCATATAGTAAGCTAAATCCTGTAAATCCTCATACACATATTGGTCATATGGATAAAACATCAAAAGTCACTCCAGTGACAATTTTCCTGCTTAAAACCAAATGGAGTTAGATGTTTCAGGACCAAAACCCTATTCTTTACGTAGTCTTTCTGTTTTCACTGAAATTATTTGAAAAGCAAGATAACACTCAGGCTAAGGAATGCAGAATCTATCCCACCATTCATGCTATGTAGACAGCTTAAAACTCAGGAGACACTTGAAACACATAAGCTGAAGCTTAAAATCCACAAAATGAATAAACATACTTTATTTGACATTAAACTTGCAAAATGTTTTAAATAACATATTGGAATTCTAGGCACAGTAACTCCCTTAACCACATCATATTAAATCTGGGTTTGGGACACTACAGAGAACAAGCAAGAAGTATTTGCAAAAACTGCACTGAAGTGTGAAAAATCAATTAAAACTTCCAGCCACCCCTGGATATAAATGTTTTCCATAAAATAAATGTTGTTAAAAAAACTCATGCTATAATAACACATGTAAAAAAATAAGCCATTTTATATATATATACACACACATATATATATAATGCTAGGAGATAAATTTAAGCTGAATAGCCACAAAAGATTTTAACTGAAATTTTAAATAGGATTAATTGGATCTTTAAAGATCAAACCCACAAAAAATATTTTTAGCATGCATTTTCTGTTTTATATTTATACATATCATTCCTTACATAACTAATATACTTGGACCTGACCAGGCAAACTTAGATAAATGAATACTGCATTTGATCTGTGGAGCCAAAAGCCGGCAATTGCTGCAGTATAACTGAAGCCTCCGTGTAAAGCTGAACATCACTAGATCTGCTGTATTGCTCTGCAGCTTTGAACATAAAGCCTCAATATGCCTTCATCAGTCTTACCCTTCAGCCTTCCCTGTGTCCTGTGCTCTCATGATATCCTCCTTACAGTGGTATCTCAACTCTGTCACTTCATTGCTTAATCTCATTCTGCTGCATTTGGAGATTCCTATACTGAGGGATAAGGAGTCAGACGAATCCCTCTGTAATTTCTCAATTTAGCAAAGCATCTTCTGACAAAGGACAGCAGTCTCAGGCTTGTAGTAAGAGAGGAAAAGGAGCTATCCAGCTGTTCCAGTGATTGAACTAGGAGGACATCACTAAGGGTACCAGTCAAGATGAAGGGACATTGGTTGCAACTCCCACTTTTAACGGTTAAGTAATTGCCAATTTCTAATTCCCAAAACTCTTTGAGACTCTTAACTTCATTTTAGCAGGAGAAAACTTACTAAAACAAACAAACCAAATTAGCTTTCCTTTACTACAGTAATGTCTACATTTCTCAGAGTAGTATTTTTATACTAACAGACCTGCTGAGAAATCTAGCAGTCATTCCTCTAAACAGATTAAAACAGAAAAATTAACACCTCACGGGATTAGAACAGGAGGTTCAAAGTTTACTGTCTTGTCACTGACCATATGTATAGACTGCAGTTGGGGGAACATTTACTGCACTTATGGAAGTACTAAAAGTAAATTTAATCTGTCTAGTTTAGGAAACAAATGTTGTGAGAAAATGTCAAGATGAGTTTATACAAACCTCTCAGAGACTCAGAATACTTGTTTACAGTGCATACCATACTGCTGAAGATTTTTTGCATCTGTTTTTTGGAGGGTTTTGGTTTGGTTTGTTTCTAAGCTAGATGGATTTAAAAGAGTGCTCATACGCTTATTAGGCCTCTCATTACACCCCCAGTTCTAGTAGAAATCACAGGCAATAAGGGTCCACAGAAAATGTTTGAAAGGGGAGTACAAGAAAATTGTCCTCAATACCTGAATCACATTTATGGTAAAATTTTCTTTGAAATGTAAATGGTTTAAAAATATCTTAAGACAGTTTAATACACTTTCAAATATTTTTTCCCATCTTTAGTGTGACAGTTATGGAAAATACAATTAATGGACTGAGTTAAGGACAGAAAATTTGACAAAAAGTCAAAAATAAGTGAAGAAAATAAACAGCACATTTGGGAACATGCAGGAACGTGAATTAGTAAGGGTGTCTGACTTTCGGTTGTGTAAATTATTGATCTAATCAACTTGCCATCTGGTAACCCAAACTCAGAATAGTTTAAACTGACATCCCTAAAAAAGCAACATGTTTATTTTCTATAAGCAGGGAACACGATGTGATTTTCACGGATATTTTAAGAAAGCAACAGAAAGGAGAAAGTTAGCTGGTGAATAGATAGCCTGCAACTGAGGACATCCTGTCATTACTAGAAAGCTCATACCCATTTAGCTCTGGCATTTCGCTATAGATGATTCTCATACTTTACATTGATTGACTTTTTCTTGGAATCCAAGTCCCAGCTAGTCAGCTACTACTATATACAAGGAGTACATGCCAGCCTGTGCAGTAACTAACTGTCTCTGCTCATCTCTTGTCAGCTTGTGTCTCTTAATTTTGTTGACACAGAGAGAAACATACTAAGGTTGAGAAAAAAACATGAATGAATGGAAGAGAAAGTCCAGAAAGCTGTAGAACTTCTGCTGGGGTATCATTCTCCATCCCCGCTCATGATATCTTCCTGCTCCTTCCTTTCCTAACCCCAACATGGCTCAGCTTGACAACAGGTGCTCTAACTTATTCAACAGACCCCAAATACAAAAATGGAGAGTCAGAATAAAAAACAGATTGTGAAGGTAAGTATGGAGGAAAAAGATGTGGGGTGTTTTTCTTTACCAGAAGCAGCACAGGCAGGTGTAGTCATGAGGAGGGATTTTCATGGGTCACTTTCTTTCCTAGCACTCACCTTTCAGAAATAGCAGCAGTCAAAACATTTGGGCATGTGTGACAGGTTTATATGAGACAAAGCCTGGCACTAACAGCATCTGATGGGCTCTAACAGTCCTGCAAGAAAACAGTTTAGTAACTTCTTGCTTTTAAAGCTGAGGAAAACAATAACAAATCACAACAACACTCTTACCATATGTTCTTAGGCACAAAAATGTTTATTGACTTTATGCAACTCATGCTTTCACTTGCTGTAGGATTTCATTTTCTTGTAGCAGCAACAGTAGACCAATGAGTCTATTTGGTGAGGCTGCTATGCAAGCCGAGGAAATGGTTCTGATGCTAACACTGTCTTCCCTACCTTAAACAAACACATGCCAATGCTTCTTATTTCAAATTAGCAACCACATCCTACACATTACAAACCATAAGATCTCAGCTGCTAGCAAGCTGTTCCATGTTGCCAGATATCCTTGACATTAGATCATCTGATTATTGCTTGGTGGTTGCTAAGGCAGAGTCTTGCTAAGTCTCATTCATGCAGAATAGGATTTATTCACTGCTTCAGTTTCCCAGCTCCCTGTCTTTCAAAATGAGATTCAAAATGGATTTGGTGGCATATTAAAAAAAAAAAATGTACGTCCTTGCTCTGAGTTTTTCAAGAAATACTCCTTATGTTGGTGCTTACAAATGAGCAGGACTTGATTGTGACAAACTTCAGACAAAAATTTGCCACACAATCCTGAATTTGAACTTTGCATAATGTCTGCTTTTCTGCTCTTCAGCCTTATCAGACAAACTACCTTCCTATCTCTAAAAGCATTTCTAATTAGATTATATCAAACATTAATTAGCAGAATCCATATTTCCCCAGTACACAGTGTAGTTTCTAATTCAGATGCAGATTTGGCTAAGGAAAATCTAAACTGTTACTTAGCTCACTGCAAAAAGAAACACAGCATTGCAGTCCTTATTGATAGAAATCAAAGTGATACCAGCAACAAAGGAAAGCCACTTTGTGTGCCGAAGCTCATCTGGTTTTAATACACCACTTTATCTCATGATCACTTTCACACTGTCTGTTGTTTTAGCAAAACAGTAACATGCCTATGCTTTCATACCAACAAATTCTATTATCAAAAAACAACTACATAGTTACAGTTAACATTTTTCTTCCAAATTATTAAATTGCTTAGGGAAAACAAATCCACATGTATAACATTAAACACATTGATACACTTTCAAAACATGCTACCAACATTACAAAATTGTGTCTGCATTATACTAAAATGATCATAGAATTTATTTAGGGTAAAACAAATCCTCAGACACAGTGAAGTTCAGGGAAGAGGAAAAGTGACCCCTTCACTTAGCACATCAGCCATTAGAGCCACTTCGTGTCACTGTGAAAGGCAGTTTTTATTGTTGCTGTCTTGCCTGGCAACATTTCAAGCCAAACCTTCTAAGAAATATTCCTAAGAGCAGATTTTTTACTTTCTTTTCATACCAAAGAGTTCTACTATTAAAATTAGAACTAGCAGAATTAAACTTTTTTTCTTTCATTCTTTCAAATGAAGTCATTGGTAGAGTAAAAAGGCTGATCTTTATATATTATTTGCTCATAGAGTAAGCAAAAATTTACTTGTCTGGTTGCTAATGTTTAACAAAATTAAAAACTTGTGCGGCAGGGACTGGTAGCAAGTTAGGAAATCACATACTTTGAAATTATTGTTTTATTAAGAACCTGGTTTCTTTTACGAAATATAAGAATTCCAACAAGAAGGATCATTAACTCTATGGAGTGTTGGATTCATGTCTCCGAAGATCAGAGGAGAGAAATGCAATGTCTTGTTGATGAACTTTGTACTTATCATTTACTTACCTTAATGGGAACAAGTGCAAGGTCCTACACCTGGGTCAGAGCAATCCCAGGCACGGCTACAGGTTGGGCAGAGAAGAGATTCAGAGCAGCCCTGCGGAGAAGGACTTGGGGGTGTTGGTCGATGAGAAAATGAACATGAGCCGGCAGTGTGCGCTCACAGCCCAGAAAGCCAACTGTATCCTGGGCTGCATCAAAAGGAGTGTGACCAGCAGGTCGAAGGAGGTGATCCTGCCCCTCTACTCTGCTCTCATGAGACCTCACTTGGAGTATTGTGTGCAGTTCTGGTGTCCTCAACATAAAAAGGACATGGAACTGTTGGAACAAGTCCAGAGGAGGGCAACAAGGATGATCAGGGGACTGGAGCACCTCCCGTATGAAGACAGGCTGAGAAAGTTGGGGCTGTTCAGCCTGGAGAAGAGAAGGCTGCGTGGAGACCTCATAGCAGCCTTCCAGGATCTGGAGGGGGCCTACAAGGATGCTGGGGATGGACTATTCATTAGGGACTATAGTGAGAGGACAACGGGTAATGGGTTCAAACTTAAACAGGGGAAGTTTAGATTGGATATAAGAAAGAAATTCTTTACTGTGAGGGTGGTGAAGCATTGGAATGGGCTGCCCAGGGAAGTTGTGAATGGTCTATCCCTGGCAGTTTTCAAGGCCAGGTTGGACAGAGCCTTGGGTGGCATGGTTTAGTGTGAGGCATCCCTGGCCATGGCAGGTGGGTTGGAACTAGATGATCTTAAGGTCCTTTCCAACCCTAACTATTCTATGATTCTATGACACTTTTATCCAGAAGTTCAATCAAAATGGCTGAAATTAGTGTGCCTTAGTTTAAACTAAAATATGGGATTTTCACACAATTTTCAAGAATCAGAAATGTTTCCACATAATAAAGCTACAATAATTAATTTAACTTTAGGGTATGAGTATCAAGTTAGGATATTTATCTGTGCTTTTCTCTAAAACTGAACAGCACATACTATGATATTCCAGTGTTCATTTTATGTTCCTTGAATTTTGTATTAAGCTGCTTCTTTCCCCCACATGGAAGTTTAGTAGCAGTTATGTGAACTTTTGATTTGATCAAAAAATAAGGTGTCAGACTGCTAAGGACAGCATCAGGTCTCTATTACAAAATGTGGCTGAGATATAAGGAAATTTGTCAGAGATGTGTATTTTAAGTATATCTCGTGTAACGTATATGTTTGGGGTCAAGAAAGAAAAGCTGGTATTCTTTACAAGCAGAAGTTACACAACAAGGGATCCTGCAGCGTACAATTCTGTTATACAAAATCTTCCTTGTGGCACAATTTTCTATAATTTTTTTTCATGCTTATGCATTTCAGTGCAAGAAGGTTTAATGTGCATTAGCCAACTCAAAAGTATCATGGGCTGCAGTTGTTTCCCGCTTGACCTATCGAAGCCTTTTTGTTGTTGCTGGAGATTTTTTTAATATATGAAAAAGAGCTCTGTTGCATTCAGGTGGGACTACACAGATAAAAAATCTGCCCCAAAGTCAAAAAAAAAAAAAGGTGGGGAGGAAAAATAAAGAAACAGAAATGTGAGGTCACTTACAATTAGTGCCTTACAGTATTACCACGCTCACAACTGCTGTGCCACCCATTCATTAATGCACTGACTTGCTATTGATCCTCCTTTACTAAGCCACCTTCTCTCTCCACACAGCAGAACCAAAAGCCAATTAACTGTAACAAGTACAATTAGAATTATGTTACCTACTTATTAATACAGCAAGTTGAAAGCACTAAATTCAGGTTTTGATGCATGCCTGTCTTTGGTACCAATATGTGTCAGAATATGAAAGCCTGTATCTGTACCAATAGGAACAAAAAGGGCTCTGATAAAATTTGTAGTACAGAGAGAAGGCAGGAAAAGCTATCACTGCAACTGGAAGAAGGCATTGTTTTTCCTTTGGGGCTTTTGGTTTGTTTGTTTATGAGTCAGCTGAAGTCAGAGTGCAGCATGGTACAGCACAACAGAACAGAAAGGCTACAGACACAGGTAGATAAAGGAAACAGGAGTTATTGTGAAATAGTGCTGAAAAATAAACTACTGAGTTATACTAGAAGAATGAATGTGCCCAGTAGAAGTTGTGGTACTTCATAAAATCTTAAAAGAGCAGTAGGCGGTTTTACTTGAGCAGGAAAAAGGAAGATGCCAGAGAATAAATTATGCACAAATAGGCACGAGAAAAAATGTTTTAATTAAAAATAATGTTTTAATGTTTTAAAACATTAGTGGTTTTTTTTTCGTGTCCCACAAGAGCTTCTGAATGGTTTCCTCCTTCTCACTACTCCTCTACTTTGATATGCCAAACGAAGGCTTTTTCAGGTCTGATGGAAATAGTATCCCAAAACCACCTGTATTTTTACTTAAATAATTAAGCTTATTGCGTCTAAGCTGTGATCCAAAAGCCTTACTTCCAGCAGAAGACGTACAAGCGTATGACATCACCCCAAACATAAATGTGTGTCTTGACCTTTCAGTTTCCTTGAGAGCGAGCTAACGCCCACTGAATGTGACTCTTACAACAAAGGGAAGAAAAGCTTTGCTGCACCCTGCCATTTTCAGAAAAAAAATCCATCTAATGGAAAGTGCTTGACAGTGCTTGCTTTTGTCTCTCCTTCTTGCATGTTCAGCTGTACCTAATCTTTTGTTTGCAGTTAGACAAAAGCCAGGACAAATTACATGTTTGTTTATGCCTATTCAAAGAAAAGGAACAAAGGTTTCAGAATCAGCTATGGAAAATGGAGTTATTTTTCCAACTCTTTGCAAATATTTAAATTGTAAGTATTTGAGCTGCAAAAATAGCAAGCCTAGCTGAAACTGCCATTTCCCAAGAAAAGTGAAAAACCTTTTTAAAAAAATAAGAAATTCCTTTTCTGTTTTTATGCAAATACTTTCATGAGTAGTTAAGAGGAAAAATTTTTAGGTTTGAATTTACAAGATAAGTTTGGTTTTCAAGTATTACAGTTTGGGGTTTAGGTTTTTCTGATGAAAGAATGTAGAAAGTGAACAAATCCACAAAAATTTTTCTTTTATTTGGAAACCATTTGTTTATAACAACTCTGAGATACTCCTGGTCCTAGGAAATGTTATACTCCACAAATTTATATAATTGTAAATTAAATACATGCTGTAATATTACAAGATAATTTTTCCCATTAGTTCAGCTGCATGTTATATTTATCTCTGACAACCACGTACAACCTCTGACAACACTGTACAACCATGTTGCTTCTTGCAGCATGTTTTATGTGGTCTGTAATGTACTAAGTCCAAAAGATAGACACTTTACTGTACAACATGGAGCAGTGGGAATGAATAAATGTCTTCCAGGAAAGGTAAATTATTAAAAAGACAAAAAAGAAAAAAAAAGTTAAATGTATTTTCTACTGCATGATTTTCACTGTTTTGAAAAACATAAGAGCTTTTGGCACTGGACACTGGAGTGAGTGGTGGCCTACTGTATCATGATATGAACCCTGCTACCTGTACGCACCTAAGTTTTGAAATGGAGTTGTGATGTAGCATCGTCTTTGGTAGTGACACTACATTCATAGTTGCTGTCCATCAGTGTGTTTCTCTTCTTCGGTTGTATTCTGTGTTAAGGGATAATGAAAAATATTGCTGTTTGTGAAGTGAAGGTCTTTATTCATTGCAATACAAAATCCAGCAGCTGCAGGACAGAATTTTGGTTTACCCATACAGCTTTGTGTGGAATACCAGAACAGGAACGAAGCTACAATATTAAGACAGAGCACCGGAGATACTGAACTATGATACGTAGATATGGATATTCAGAAGAAAACCCTGAACCGCTACTAACATAGGATACATGCAATTAACAGGGCTTTGGTTTAATAATACAGGTATACAGAGCTTGGGAATCGGCTGGATAAAAATCTCATCATTTTAAAATATGGTTGCTAAACTATAATTATCTCATTTGGCAGCAACTAGACAAATCAATTGATTATTTTGCTAATCACTTAATTATTTAATGATTCACCCTTGTGAGAATCCCTATACAGTGCTACAGCAGCAAAACAATACCAGTTCAGTAAAGAGTGAATGTTCAGTTTTGTGTAGCCAAAGAGATAATGTCAATCCACTTAACCTAGAACAGAAAATGAGAGTTGGATTTCCTTCTGGAAAAATGTTTCAAGATAAGCAAATTACATCTTGGTCTAGAGAATGTCATGGATATCAGAAATTACATGTGTAATTGCATATGCATAAGTGTCTGAGATAAGGCAAGTCATCCTTGTGTTTCTGTAGTTATTTCCACAGCATATGGGTATGTGTGTATATAGCAAGACTGTTTAGTATTAGAATTTCTTAAATTATTCTGCCTCTATTCTACTAGTTGATCTCAAAAGTTATATCACACAGTTTATTATATGAAAGTACATAATACAATTCCTTGAGTTTAAAAAAAAGTATTTCTGATCTGGGACCAGGGTTTCTCTGAAAGACTACAACAGAAAAGTGTTTGGTGAATGGCCTCAATATCAGAAGAGTAAATGGGTCTTTAAACATCGTTCTAATGTGCTTGCATGCTCAGTATTGAATAAAAATCAACTTTGAACATAGTCTAAAATTATCAAGTACTTTTTCAAACCAGTTGGGGACAGAAATGGATTCTTTAAATCTTAGTTTTGTGACACAAGCTGAATTTGTCAAAGCAGTAGTGGGCAAACTTTATGCTCTTGTGTATATCTTACTAGCTGCTCATCCAGTGCATTTTTAGATTATTATTATTTTTTAATAATCTAAATTGTTAGAAAAGGCTTATTCATCCTAAAGAAACCTTGGTTTTCTGTGATGCATAAGCTCTGAAAGTTCATGATTATTTGCTACGTACTCTTCACAAAGGTTGACATGAGGTTAAGCTGTCATAAAAATCCCTGCTCTGTATTATTAGGCAGAAAAGACGTTCAGCCTCAGAGGGACTGAGTTACCTTGTCCTAGCAGCTGCCTGTAGCCCTGACTTGTTTTTCTGCTCTCTGTTAAAATAAAGGACCAGTACTTCCTATAATTTTCTTGGTCAATATTAGGTAAATCTGTACAAAATTTTTAAGTAAAAAAGTTTCATTTAGGAAGATGCTATTTCATTTACACTGTTTGCATTTTGACAAAATCTATTTAAGACCTTTGCAGATGTTTTTTTGATAATGCAACATGTCCCATTCACAGAACTTTCGTTTACTGTGAGCATTTCAGTTAAAGTGAATTCCAAATGGGATCCAATCTTCCTTATATGCAACAAGCTACTCTTTGTCGTTGTTGTTTTGTGCATTTTTTTATAACTTCAGCCAAAAAGAAATTACAGGATAGTATTTTATCTCTATATAAAGGAAACAAACAATAAGGAGTTAGAGTAACAGATCATAGGAGCAAAGTCAGGTATGGCAATATTCTAAAATGTAGTGAATTTTGCTTTAAAATGGAAGGCAAGTGCTTTTACCTGATGGAGAAAAAAATGTTTGGCTGATAACCTGCACCTTGCTGGAGAAAAGAACAATACTGTGCTGAATATGGTCAGTAAGCAATGAACTGGGCCCCCACTTTGAACCTGCCTTTCCTCATTATGTTTGGCCATGCTAAACCATGCTGCTCGTGGCATGAAAACAACATACTAACCCACTCTGCCAATAAAATTTATTTATGCATGTGTGGAAAACAACCCATTTAGAATGAAAGACAGAAAAAAACATAAGCTTCCTCCATACCTATAATATTATTTTACTAAAGGAATTTTTGAGATGCTCATCATTTTCAACTACCTTTAGTTTTAACTGAAGTTCTAGGAGCACTCTGAATGTTTGGATCACTTTTTTTCATAACTCAAACCTAAAAACCTCCTAAACACCCCTTAGCTACTATATGCTCACTTGCTTTGCATAGACAGCATAACAAAAGAGATCACTAAAGATATGGAGGAAGCAAGAATCAATTTTGGGAATACTGATAGCATCACATATAAATTTACCTTCAAGCAATTGTTCCAGTAATATGTGTCTTATTTATTATATTACAATTAATGCATTTTAAAATACATTCTGACAAAAACCAATAAAATAATTTCTAATAAATTTAATTCAGACTATGTGTATTGGAATCTCCTTTTATAAACTCATGCAGTCTAAGATCATCAAATGTAACCTCTGATTAAAATAAAGATTTGTCAGTGGATGTCCTCATAGCAGTTTTCCAGTATCTGAAGGGGGCCTACAAGGATGGTGGGGATGGACTATTCATTAGGGACTGTAGTGACAGGACAATGGGTAACGGGTTATAACTTAAACAGGGGAAGTTTAGATTGGATATAAGGAAGAAATTCTTTACTGTGAGGGTGGTGAGGCACTGGAATGGGTTGTCCAAGGCAGTTGTGAATGCTCCATCCTTGGCGGTGTTCAAGGCCAGGTTGGATGAGGCCTTGGGTGACATGGTTTAGTGTGGGGTGTCCCTGCCCATGGCAGGGGCGTTGGAACTAGATGATCTTAAGGTCCTTTCCAACCCTAACTATTCTATGATTCTATGATTCTAATTGTAAAGAGCAGCATATTCGATTTTCCTCAGTTTAGATGTCTGTAGGCACTGGATTGCATTTTCTCAAGTACTTTCCAGAAAGCGTAGCACAAACCTATCACTTTCCTCTGGATTAAAGCTAGGAAAGTCAACAGTTTCAGCAAGTGTCAACATGCAGTCCCACCTGGCATTTTGTGGCTATTATTTAATAAATATCTCTAAGGGAAAAAGTGGATTTGTGCTTCTAAAATTTGTATTCTTCTCTTTTTTTTGAATGAAGTCACAACGCACAGCTGGCTGAAGCTCCCACATCAGTACTCCCCATAGATCTCCCTGTGTCTCAGAGAGCTAAGTACACAAGTGAGAAGGGCAAAACACAGCATGAGTGTCCAAGCTATGTTTTTTTGAGCTGGCAGGGCTCTTTTACCTGGGCAGCTACCAAATGTGATCTTTTGGAATATGCAACTATTTTAGGAGGAAAGTATGAAATAAACCAAGAACCCACTTGAAAGCATAAAGCTGGGGGGGGGGTTTGTTTTGGTTTTTTTTTTACAAAACTATGCATTTATTTTGTATACAGTCTACTAAGATATCTGCTAGAAACTTAAAAGCAGATACTGCCCAAATAAGAATAAAATGCTTGCAGCATTTTATTTCTTTTATTTCAAAGAATACCTACCTTAAAGCAGGTGTTCTTTTAGTTGAAGATACAAGAACCAGAGCTAATGCCCATGTTTTCTCTTCCTGAGACACTGAATAGATATTAGGAATACATTTAATGGACACTTAAGTATTACTATGTTGCTGCTTTTCTTCCTTCTTTCCCCCCCCTTTCTGGATGGATGTTTTTTGTGGGTAAGGAAAAAACAAGGCCCTCTACAGTCTGACAGTGGCTAATCCCAGCGGCTTCCTGTATACTTCCTAAGTTGAGGACCTCGCATTAGCAGTTGCTGTGACACATGTAATGTCATGAGAGAGGGGATAAACAACTTCAAAACCATCTACAGAGCCCAACATCTAATTAGACAAACAAGCAGGCTGCAAAATCAGAAACACCAGAGCCAACTCTATCTTGCAATGTGCTCTGAGAAAAACTATGCCAACTGCATCTATGCTCCAGAGTAGTATTAAAGTGACTCCAGGTACAAATAATCATGATCAGTTGAAACAAAGTAAGTATCAGTTTTCTAATTCTTGAGAAAAAATGATGGATTTTAATACGCTATGTCTGTGTTACAGCAGGAAGGGGGACAAAAAAATAGTACCTTGTTCAGTGGTGAGTGAAATATCACCTGGAAATGGTAGGTGGAAGATGCAAGGGCATTTTGGGTGGGGAGTCTGAGATTTTCTTCTTGGCAAATTAATATAAGATGTTTGGAAAACATCCAGCAGAAATCCTGTTCTCACTGTGGTGGGGCTGGGAAAGACAGTTTAACTTTCACACTGGCAGAGAGACCTTCAGCTAGATTGGTACGTCCCTTATCCTGAAGGCCTATAAGCCTTGCCTACATGCATGCACAGCCTGTGACTTCAGAAAGCACTCTCATACACAACTGAAAGCGGGGTAATAGAAAACACAGAATCAGGAACTTCTCCAAGATGCAAAAAAAAAAAAAAAAAGAAAGAAAACAAAGCAAAAGACAAGCTCTGACTGGACAATGGGGGGGGAAAGGGAGGAATAATCTAGGTGCAAGTGATAATACACCAGGCTGTATTATCCAGAGGCGCTCCTGGAGATTTTCAAAACTGAACTAATCTTGAGCAACCTGATCTACTTTAAAGTTACCTCTGCTTTGAGCAGGCGACCAGGGTCGATGAACACCAGAGGTCTCTGACAACGTAAATTATCTTGCAATTCTGTGATATCCACAAGGACTTTGTGTCAGGCCTGGAATTTATATTTTGGGAGTGGTTGCTCTGACACAAAGAATGAGATTATTATTCTTCAAAGCTGAAGCAGATCTTAATGTGTTTGTAGATACTTGGTTTCATTTCATCTATTATTTTCTGTCCTCTACATAATTTCAGGCTTCTTTCTCGACCTGGACATCTTTCTTAAGACTATTTTCAATTGTGTGAGTCAGAAGCAATGTCTTCTATTGCCTCAGTTGTTCCTTAGGGGACTGTAGGACTGTTTTGGCTTATTCTTTTGCATAGCACTTTTGCTATGTGCTTTCTCTTGACAGCTGTGAATGCCATCTCTAACTCTTCCTTATATTTCAGTAGTCACTAAAAAAAAAAAAAGGAGGGGGGGAGAAAAGTCCTTAAATAATAAAACAGATGTGATAACAATTATTGACATACAGCCAAATTATAAAGAATTAAAAGGGTTTTTCTGTAATGAACATGGCAGATTTTTTTTGCCTTACCAGATATGCTGCAACATTATTAGGGTGGGTTTTTTAATGCAAAGTTCCAGGGCTAAAAGGATCTGGCACAGTAGGATTTATCCTTTGCCTTGATCTCTAACTTAAGTCAGCCCTGGAACTCTTGAGCAATGTTATTCCTAGATGTCTAGGTCTGGCTACTGCAGATAAAATAAGAAAAAAATTCCTTCCTTTCTATTAAATTCTCTTCATTCCAGACTGAAAATATACATAAAGGGAAACATGTTACTCACTCTTAGAATATATATAGACTCTATCTCTGTTTCCTCCTCCACTGAGATATCAGACTGTAACTGCACAAACATTACTGCTCAGAAGGTTACGTGCTCTTCAGAAATTTTGTTAGAAATGTTGTTAGAGCTAAACAAAACATTAAAAATTTTGACAAATTTCTAACTTTTCACTAGAAGTTGACATGTAGATTTAATTGAATTTTAACTAATTGTTAGAGGAAAAATGGGAAAAAATTGTTTTTGAAAAAATGCTAGCGCACATTTCTAATGCAAGGTGTCTAGAAACAGAAAATTCCTCTGGTACCCACAAATAGAATGGATTCAAGGTGACTGAACTAAGCTTTCAAAAGGTTGCCTGAGGTATGTCTTGCCTGAATAGCAACAAGACCCTTGTACGTGTTATTAACAGCAACAGGGTTGGAGCACCTCTCCTACGGAGACAGGCGGAGGGAGTTCAGCCTGGAGAAGAGAAGGCTCCAGGGAAACCGTAAAGCAGCTTCCAGTGCCTAAAGGGGGCCCACAAGAAATCTTATGAAGGACTTTTTATAAGAGCAAGCACTGACAAAAAAAGGAGAATGGCTTTAAACTGAAAAGAAGGCAGGTTTAGATTAGATATTAGAAAGGAATTCTTCACTATAAGGGTGGTGAGACAGTGGAACAGGTTGCCCAGAGAAGCTGTGGCTGCCCCAGCCCTGGTAGTGTTCAAGGCCAGGTTGGATGGGGCTTTGAGCAACTTGGTCTAGTGGAAGATGTCCCTGCCCATGGCAGGAGCGCTGGAGCCAGATGAGCTTTAAGGTCCCTTTGAACAGAAACCAGTCTGTGGTTTTGTGTTTAAAGCATGAAAAAAAGGAATTACAGTACAAAGACTCTCTCCAAGAAAAATCAGACCTTTTCATGGACTGCGAAACCACTACTTTGGCAAAGAGTAATTAATACCCTGGTGTACCTGAGAAGTATCAAATCTTAGGATCAAATTAGCTCTTATTCCAAAATGAATTCCACTGCTCCTGAGCTTACAAATGTTTTGTACAGTACTTCCTTTAGCAATTTCATTTATAGAATTTATTGTATATGGAAGTTAGTGGGCATATTTTTTTTTTTTATTTTCTCCCTTTGCATTCTGTCAGTATTTGCTAGCACACAGTTCTCTAAATATTTGCATCAATACCCTCCTCACTGTATCACATTATAGTTGCAGTGTTGCTCAGTCCTCATGACGTTCTCTGTTTCTTTGGAATATCCTTTTTTTTTTCTTGGTTAATACTTATTTCCTTTTTTTTTTTTTTTCATAATTCAACTAACCCAAAGAAATCAAACTGCTTTTACTTTCCAGCAATTATTACTACATAACTACATTGCAATCCATACATAAAATGTAACTGACAAAATCATCTTATTTCTGTTTTGTAGAAATTTTCAGTCTTTCACAAGCGTTGATGTTGCGTAAACCAAGGGGTTTTTTCGTTAGGGCTTGAACAATCACTTGTCTTTCTTGTGAACAAAAATAAACAAAAAACAAAACCAAAAAAAAGAAACCTAGGCAAACTGACTTACTGTACAAAGATGACATTTCCAGGTTAAAATGAAAGAACATAGACAGTCTTACCACTTCTGTATTTAGACCCCTGTGCCTGCCTTTCTTTTTTCTGACACAACCCATTGAAGACAATACTGTTAAGTAATTCTTATTGCAACATGAGAAAGAGGTAGAAAACATCACACTGATCACTAGTGATAGCAGCTGTTATGTGATTTTTGTTATGAAGCTATTTCTTGCTGCTAGAGGGCTTGAAATAGCATTTACTCTTGTAATTGTAATTTCATTTATTTTATTCATCCTAGCTTAAATAAAAAGCATAGATTAATCCATATGGAATATTTCATGGAGATAACCTCTTTAGAAAAAAAATAATTAAATGTTTTTACTAATATTTGACGTGTTATTACAAAATAACTGGTCTCAGAAATCATATCTAAAACAATCAAAGCTATACTAACTTCAAATATCAGTCTTTGTTCCTTGTAGGACTAGACTTCCACCCAATTACCTTTCATGAATGAGTAAATTGCTTACATCTTATTTACTTACTATTATTTATACATATATGGATCACAGTTACTTTAGGCATCTGAAACCAGTCATCCAAGTTATCTCTATGGTGAATGAAGAGATACAGTCTCTAGAAGCCAAAAAGCAAACCCTATAAGATGTCTCAAGATAGGTATGTTGTTATAGTTATTTTTCTCCTCAGATATGACTACCTTAAACAATCTGTGCAGCTTATATGTCTATTATTAAGTATGATGAATCGTACCTGAAATGAGGGAGTCATTTTTGTAAAATTATCCAATTAAAGGCTTATCCTAACAAAAACAAAGACCTAAGGAGAATCAGAGGAGCTATGAAAAGCAGAGGGGTCCTCATAACCCAGTAGTTACTACAAAGAGAACACACACAAATGGTTAATCTCTAAGGCCACCTAATGAGACCAGTTAGGCCATAGTCTCTAGTCAAATGAGTCACAGAAAGGAGATTTCTCCCTGTAATGACAAGCAAATGACTGACCTTCCTGTCTCAATGAGCATGGGACTTAGTGGCAGCAGAGTTTGGGGGAGAACTTGAAAATTACCAAAAGATATTTTCAGGGTATTGCAGGATGTGAAAAACTTATTAGGTGATGTTGAGTCAAAGATGAGGGAAGAAGGGATCAAAGTGGATCTGGGAGAACAACTGTGAGGGAAAACAGGACAACATGGGCTGGCCAAGTGCAAGAAGAATGGGAGACCACAAACTGGAGGGTCCTGAGCACCCAGGTGCTAGCAACTCCAGGAAGCTGCAGTCTAGAGGCCTGCTACAAAGTGGATTGAGCATGTAAAGCTAGCCACGCAAGAGACTTGTGTACAGCCTGTGTGTCTGTATACTCTACTAATGGACTGTAATCCTGATAATCTGGAGCAGAGGAACAGTCTGTGCTGCTCATGTTGGGATGAGAGCCGTGCTGTGAAGGACAAATTTTCCCGTCTTTGTCAATCTGTGCACCAGCCGTGTCAGTACTGTACATATGTCTCTGCCAAGCCTTGCACTGGGCTGGACCTGAGACAGGAGGAGCTCCCCAGGTCCTGTATGCCCTAGGTTCAGCTGCCTCTGGTGAGGTGCAGCCTAACTCTGTCATGTGAACTACAGAAGTACAGAATGGCACCAGGGCAGGCTTGCTTTTCAGCTGCTTACAAGGGCAGGACAGCATTACTTAGCAGGAAAGCACCTGCCAGTGTATCTTTGATACTTATATCTCACTTCATTATTACCTGTCTGTAATTCCCCTAGAGGAGAACCTTTTAAATTTTAAAGTGATGGCTCTATATGGAGGACGGAGCGAGGAGGTGGCTGGTTTCTTCTCCCAAATAACAAGTGATAGGACAAGAGGAAACGGCCTCACGCTGTGCCAGGAGAGGTTTAGACTGGATATTAGGAATAATTTCTTCAAAAAGAGGGTGATCAGGCATTGGAACAAGCTGCCCAGGGCAGTGGTAGAATCACCATCCCTGGAAGTGTTCAAAATACATGTAGACAACAACCTTAGTGACATGGTTTACTAAATGGACTTGGCGGTCCTGGGGTAATGGTTGGACTTGATGATCTTAAACATCTTTTCCAACCTAGCTGATTCTATGATTCTATTCTCTAAACCCCACTGACCTGTGGCACAGGGTTCATTACATGTATTCAATTAATTTTTAAAAACAGTTAATAAACCACCACCACCAAGAAACAGCAACCAATCTACAGGAAAACAAAATTTAAAAAAATCAGTGTTGAGTAATCTGAATCTTCATTTACATGAGCAAATTGATAATGTGCTCATTTTAGCTGGACACTGCTTATCTTCTTTGTCTACTGGTTTTCAAATAGTTGAAGGAAAAGAAAAATAGTGGATGAGAGTGTTCATTAATTCTCTGGTGGTTCCTTCTTCTGCTTTCCGCAGCACTAAATTCACGTTCATTTGGTTATCTGTATTATTAGTAAATCAGAGGAATAAAAAGAAAAAAAAAAAAAGAAACAAACAAAATACCCCTATCAAACTGCTATTCAGACACAATTATACACAAATTAAGACTCAAAAAGCTCTTATCCCTGCTGTTGACTACAGAGCTTCTTCGTGATCTCATGCATTGCTCACATTAAGTACCATCTTGAGTGACAACAACAGAAACTTGAATCACACTTTAATCTGTGATTGCATCTGAATATATTTCATCCATCTCCCTGAATATTTATTTTTAATCACGCTGTAGCACCATCTACCACAGCACAGTGAAACAAGACATGAGAGGACTTGTACCGTACCTAATAATCCAAGTACCTGTCCTAGGTATTTTATCCAAGAATGAGGTGTTTATGCTCCACTACAATAGAAATATTAGATAATAAAAGTATTCTGGAGTGCTGGGGTATAACCTACAACCAATACGAATATAACATATAAGCAATGGGGTTGTAACTTTCAACCAATATTTTGCTATCGATATAGACTTAGAACACTGTTCTAAAATTTATTTTTTAAAAGCTGAATTGTTGGCAGCAGACAAATAATTAACGATGGGAAACAGAAAAAAAAATTCAGGGAAAGGTAACAGGTTAAGGGAGAATAAGAGTAGGAAAAGACAAGAGGAAAATAGAAAAATAGAAAAAAAGAATGCAGGAAAAAGGGAATCTGAGTGAAAGGTAGTGGCTGAGAGTATTACTTACATGAGATAGATGAAAAAATGCAAGAAGAAAGAGAAACCTGACATCATAATCAATAAAAAGGCTTAGGAAAGCTAAAAAGAAATAAAAGAAACAATCAAGAAATCAAGAACTAATGGAGGGAAAAAGGATTTTTGACTACTTTTTTCTGTGCATCTCTAACTAATGGAAAAGAGAATACGTAGAATAGGACATGAAGAAAACTAAAAAAAAAAAAAAAAGATTAAGGGAAATCTCTAGCGATACTATCAAAGAAGCAAAAGCAAGGCAAAAAGCAGAGGAGGAGAATGTGATATAGCTTATACTGCAACTATCAACATTTTAAATATATCAACATTTTACAACATATTTTCTTTCTCTTCATTTCCATTTATTATATTCTATACTTTTGTAGAAACATAGTCTTGAGCTATATTCTGCAAATTATTATATATGAAATATCATCTGCAATCTTAAACTTCTAAAAGTAGACCACTAGTGCTAGATATTTCCCATAATACAGCAGATGTTTTATTTTAGATTAAAGCCAATAGGTGGCATTAGCTTATTATATTTTTTCTTTCACACTGGCATTTGTGATAGATTTGACATATGATTCAGAATTCCTCAATACAACATGAAAATCTTAAGTATGTATTTTCAATGTGCATCATTAAGATAACATTTCACTGCTGCTTAAATTATCTGGAAATTATAAACCCTTGAAACACACATAATTTACCATTCAGGTTTGATTTTCATGAGGATTTTCACTGGTACAAATTACAAAGGTAATTTTCTAGTGGATGATTTCTTTATACACTTTAAAATTTTCAGAGGTCTTTTGCATCAATAGATCTTCACACCATGCGTAAGGCTATATAAAGAAATAAAGACATTGCAGCAAGTCATGGAAGAAACACCAATCTCTCACAGATTAAATCAGACTGAAATTGCTGATTTCCACAAAAGTAAGAAACAAAAGAGCAACTTTATTGCTTGCTAAACTTTCCTCCCATTTTATGTATTTGGACAGCATGACTGGAATAATGAAGGTCTCTAGGACAGAGGCATAGACTTGGGCAAGCTTCTTATAGTTTTGCCCCAGTTGAGGTAAGATCAACCCAGTCCTGCATCCTGTTTACAGTACTATCAATCAGATTTTCATCAGTATAGCTGAAAGGGAGGCAGATAATAATATGAGAACATTTTAAATTATATCTTTAGTAAGATCCACTTTGTAAGGTTTTTATAGGGAGATTCTCTGCAGAAAAGTATTCTCATCTAAATGCATCTAAATCAGAATCTCTAAACCTAAAAAAAGTTTACTTTGCCTTCTTGAGTAGAATTCTGCTGGAATTACGACCTTTGAGACTTGGTCTAGAAAAGCCTTTAATTTCAAATGAAAATAATTATTCCTTTACTGCATTTCTTTTAACAAATTTTGAAAAATAGTACTGAAGTCTTGAATGAAACCTCAGGTTTCAGTTGCCAATACAGAGAGCTGATCACATTTTTTCTCCCTCCTTTTCTCCCACCAAATCACAATTCCTTTAGGCCTGCAGGCAGTTCCTGCAAAACTGCCAGAGTCTGAATTCTTTTGGTTTACTTTTTGTGAATAAACCTTGTTGTTAAAAGGAAAAAGGGAAAGCTCATTCAGATGCAATACCCTGTTGAAAAGCATTTCATGTTTCATTCCAGGTGTTAAATACTTATATTCATAATTGTATATCATTGATGTGTTTATACACTCTTACTATACAATCCCTATATGGTTACTGCACAATGTATTTCCTGGGATGTCACACTGGGATGTACAGGTACAGAATTCTGACATCTTTTGATTTTCAGTATCTTCTGCTTTATAAATATTATAAATATTACTATTCAGTGCCTTAAAGCTCTCTTTCAAGCTTAGCTTTCACAGATTTTTTTTTTATATAAAAAAATGCCCAGAACAATCATAGATATACCTCATATCTTACCATCTATGCTTAAAAAACTTATATTTCTGGGCGGTAAAAATGCTCATTGTTACTGTGTTCCACCAGCTAAAATATTAGCAGGAAAACCAACACCTACAAAATTAAGTTGTTTTCCTCTGAAAAATATTTTGAAATCTCACCACGAAAAGTCAGCAACAGTGCATTCAAAGGGTGCAGGATCAAAACCTTGCAGTTTTAGATGTTAATAAAGCTCACATTCAGTGAAATATAAAAGTCCATTAAAACATATTTGTAATCTAGCATGTTGCATAAGCAGAAACTGTACCCAGGTATGCTTACTTTCTATGCCAAAATTCCTTAATGCCTCAAGACATTAAATTTAGGGCTTGAAGGGACTGCATCAGCTACTATATCCAGTCTCATACAACTGGGGGAAACAAAGCAATAAGGACTGAACTCAAAAACATTATCCAGAATATCTACCCTATTATCATCTGTACAATAAGGCTTAAGACACCTCTAAAATATGACACATTTAAGACTACCTAACAAAGGATCCCATGCCTCAAGGCATCTTGAGCAGGAGATAAGAAGGTTACCACTAATGAATTGAATTGCTGAAGTGCAGAGAATTTGTTATCCAGAAGTGAATGCAGTCATTTCCCTAATGATCTCCACCCATCTGCCTGCAGGAAAATTGTTTCCTATTTCCTGATATGACATATCTGCTTATTACATTAAATTTGCTTATAAATATGGGAGCAAATAACAATAACCACCAACTTAGAAATTTGGAAGACAGCTCCTTGAATGGAGAAGCTGAACAATTATATTAATCCCTAATTTTGAGCACTGAGATCTTGGGATTTGATGTAATTACTGCTAGAGTAAGCCAGTTATTTTCCAGTAGTGGGATCTATTGCTTTTGTGTATTGTACATATGAAATGGATATTTAGATTCAAATAGTTGACTGGGATGTAAAGACCAACAAACTCAGGTCACAGGTTGGAGGAGGAGATAGAATCACAAATGGTATTGAAATCCTTTGCTGTTGAATTATTAACACAACACTCCAGTGACAACTATTAAAACAGATGCTTCAAAAATTTAAGCACAGATATTTGTAGTCAGCTTGTCAGCTACAGAAGAAAACCTTCATTGATCATTTATATGAATTAGTTTCTGGGATATTATTTAAATGTTGGCTTGTAAAATCACCCTTTTAAATCCAAAAACATATATTTAGATTATTATACTTCAGCAACTATAATGTGACCAAAGGGAGCACTGGAACAAAACATTGACAGATGACCAAATCAGAAAGAAGACTTCTTTTCCTAGGACGTGTTTTAATGTGGCCAAAGAAAATTTGCACTCTAAGAATCCCTGTCTTTTTATTAACTATATGGACAGATGTACAATAGTTCATAACCCAATAAAAATTTCCCAATAAATCAACTGTTGAGTACAGAGAGGTTTTCAATATGGATTAGAAATAGTCTCAACTAAGTAACCAGTTATTAAAAGTAACATAGGGGTGAAGAAATTGCAACTACATCCATTTAAAATTATACTTTGTTTCCCAGGCCCATTCCTTGAAAGAATCAGACTGACAGGGTCATAGCTTTTCACCCAAAATGCTAGACTTCTGTCCATCTTTATTAGAAGTCCTTGGAGAAGGGACGTAACAAGAACCCTTCCTTTCCTTAGACCATACATGTTCTTCAGAAGGTCCATTTCTCTTTTAGCTAAGGGACAATAGATAAACAAAAGACATCTGTAAGAAGTGTATTAGAGTTTATGCTGAGATCAGGATTAAATCTGAGTGTGCAAAGCTACCTACAGCATACTTCCACCACTTTCCTTTAAAACATCACATGAAAATGTATAACGTACTTGAATGGTTATAACTGGTACTTCACTGAATATATAAGGAATAAACAAGTCATTTTCAAAGTCCTTAAGAATGCAACACAAATCACCTAAGAGGCCATTCCACTCTGACATTTATGGAGGAACAATATCCAGACCCATGTACGCATCTGCACAACTTCTTCTTTTTACCCATTGACAAATCTTTTCTAAATCCACATAGCTTTCAGGGAAAACTGTGCCATCAGGATTTTTCAAGCAAACCCACAAGATTATGCTTCCTTTAACTTAAACTTTAACCTTTATAACTTAAATATATCACTTGAGTTAAATAATGACTCTGCTGACTGGAAAAGAAAGACATTTTTCCTGTCTCAAAATCATAATATTGCTTAACATAACATATTAATAGATAGATCTAGTCAAAGTAATGTTGCATCCACAATCAGTTTTATGGTACAATCTGTAATTGTGAGTAGAAATAGCTACAGTCAGGTGTCAAGCTGAAATCTTTTCCACGAGCAAAAGCCTGCCACACACTATATATATCTGCCACTACAGATTAGGTCTAGCCAGAAATTATGCGAAAAGTTAGAAAAATTCAGTTTGAGAAAATACAATCAAAATTCTGCCATGCAGTTTGGAGAACTTCCTAAGCCTGGGGAATCGATTCTTTTGGCTTTCGTTATTCCAAAGTGTTCATCCAGTATGTCTGCTTGCTCTACTCAAGCTCTGGAATTCCTTATCTGGAAGTCTCCTTTGGATCCAGCTCAAGCCATATGTACTGAAATCCTTGGCTGTAGGATGACCTTGTCCTCAAGCCATGAATGACAGTCCTGAATGTGCAGCACTCTATTCGATAGACCTTCAGACCAAAATGCACCTTAACATTTCCTGACATTTCGTAACTCCATTCTGGACAGTTCTACTCCTGAATTACTGTCAGAGCAAAATAAAGTTATTTCTTTTGAAATACAAATTCAATCAAATAATTAACAGTTGAAGATGGGATAAACTATAATAGTAAGTTTCATCACAATCTGCTTGCAACAGGGGAGATAAAGATGAAGAGGTTTGTCTTGAGTGATGAGAAGAAGGGAAAATGTTTGGTTCACATTTAAAACTTCAAAGACAGGTGAGCACATCTGCAGCATACTCCCAGAGACTTGTGGAGACATTTGGTACTTTGCATACAGGGGCAATAGCAAACCTACACCTACAACTGAGTGCATCACAATTTCATTTTGTTTGCTAGGGAATGTCCAATGCTTCTACTTTTTTTCCAAGCTTTCAGTTTGTACCAGGCAAACCAGTCAACTGTGTGGCAAGACACTTCTTAATAAATGACCATGGTGGTTATCATTATTAATGACTGTGAAGTGCTCACCTAATAAAGGTATTTTGAACAGTGGTTTCTAACACAGACATATATTACCTACTACAGGAACAGTTGCCAGTAGTTAAAAACATAAAACCAGCATAATTAATGTAGCTAACAAGAAAAACTAAAACCTCATTTATTCCAGGATAAACCTGGTGCATAACTGTATATAAATTAGGTAGCACAAGTCACTGGGGTATGATTATTCAAATTCCTGCTTCCTTGATAAAATTAACACAAACAAAATCAGCTACTCTGCTCATTGATTTTTATTTCTCACTTCTTCATGTTTTGTGTAGGGGTGACAGCTTCAACCTGCCCTTCACTTGTCTAGGAACAGATAATTACCACACTGGTTGCCTCAGTTCTAAGTTATTCTGCATGTGGTGACTGCTAGCTTGTTTTAAGCAAAAACTAGATGTGAAAAAATACAGAAAAATTGAAACAGAAAAGTGTCAATCATTTTCTCTTTAAAATGCTAGCTTAAAATAGTGAGAAGAGCTTTATGGCAGGGCTGTGGGGTTTTTTTTTAATGTCAGATAAGAATCAAACTGTCTAAAGTACCAGGGGACCTTAACTACCCTGTCTGTCCTTATCTAAATGATAAAAGGCTTACGCTGGCCTTATTGCTTAAATATGATATATGTTCAGTAGCATTTTTCTTTCACTGTGCTGCAGACAAAGAGAAATGGCAATGCAAACATCTAGTCATACCTAAAAGCTACCCAGGCAGCAAGGTCCTTTTGGAAAGCTATACAATAACAGTGTCAACCTAGAACAGCTTAAGGTATCACTTTAAAATGACGCAGCAAAACACATACCCTATAGGGTAAGCCATATTTTCTTGTAAATACGCAAATTTGCTCTGACAAATTGTTATAGACATTGCTATCTCTGATACTGAGAAATCAGCTTTGTAAACTAGTTACTAACCACAGCAATTAGAACAGCTGTATTTCTTCAGAGATGAAACAAAAGGTCCTACCAGGTGCCACAGAGTAATGGTGTCACTGTAGAAGTGACATAAATCTGAATCACCAAGGTTGCCTGAACTATTGTGTTAACAGTGGCATGCACCTTTTCAGAACCAAGTTTTATCTTTTGCGCAACCTGATATTTGCTGGCTAACAAGGACAAACCTTAAATTCCAGCTTTTGAACGTTTACAGTTCACCATATAGAAAGACAGAGGTATATTATTATGAAGTTTTTTGAGATAACTAGTGGAATGAGTTCTTGCTTGATTCTTAATTCAGACGGAAGTTTTTCTTTCCTTTGCTTCAATTTGAAATACAAAGGTATTTTATTTTTCTAACTAAGCCTTTAACTACTATTGTATATGTATGACAACTAAGAGGAACAAAGATTGTCTAATCAAGATGGTTGGAAGAAAAAAATCCTAAGAATATTCCATGCTTTGGAGAAAAAGAATAATATAAGACACAACAACCCTTCCCCAAAAGCCAAAAGATTGTTCAAGTGACATTTTATCCCAGTTCCTGCTCACTTTCCCAAAGCCTTCTGGACTACTCTTCCACTGTGGGAAAGAAACCATAATTTATCATAGTCTGCTCCTTGCTTGCAGGGTCCTATTAACCTCACTGTCAGGCCCTGCCATCTCTTCTTGGGTAACCATGAAGGACAGCTTTCCTGTCATCAAAAAATGACAAAAGAACATCCCCGTTATTAGTTTCCTTTTTTCTAGCTTTTCCTTACCAAAAATAGACAAAGCTGTGAGGTGCATATTTCAAACAAACAAACAAACAAACCAAAAAAAAAAAAATCCAAAGTTTAAATTTACACTGTAGGGACATACTCTTTTCAGAAAAGCAAAGATCTCTGGTCAGTGATGTTCTGCCCAGTTCAATGTATATCCCAATATGTCATGTTCACTTAAATCTTCACTCCTTGTAACTCCACACACTGTGAATTCTCCCCATTCTGATGTGCTGAAGCTGGCTTTGGGCTCTCAGGAAGAATGGCAACCTGCACTCAAAGATGCCACAGGGCCTATTTTCTAAGCATGACCCCAGCACAACCTTGATACCCTTGATCACATACCTTCAAAAAATGAAAACCAGAATAAATACTCATCATATGATCATTTATTATGTGGTTAACTTAAGCATATGCTTATCTTCCTATTCAGTTTACAATACATGCAGCCATACAAGCATAATACAACAAAACACACCACAAGTCAAATGCATGGAGGGATTTTTGTTTAAGTGAAATGAAATTTGATTATCAGCAGAACAGATGAAAATCCTTCCCACTGTAGACTATTTCTTGGCTCAATTTCTACTTTCTACCCCCAGCTGCTCTGTTATTTCATTTACTGACAAAATACGTCAAAAATTAGCATGTAGCACGAAACAGTCACATTTTTAATAACAAACCTGTACCTTTGCTCACAGGTTCCAGGGAGGACAAATTAATCAGAAAGTGCCTATGGAAACTTCTGGCTCTAATATTACCATTGTAATTAAAACTGAGTTAGCAAAACTAGAACTAAAATAGAAATAGTGCTGAAATTTAACTGTAAGTGATTTTCATGCAAACACAATATGAGTAAAGGCATCTAACAGCTTTGCACTGGGATGAGCTGCAATGATGAGAGAATTACAGATAAAGATAGGAAGACATTTTTCAACAGAATCCCTTGTTTCTTATGCAGAAATTGTGTATAATACATGTGAGAAGGTTCTATTAATATCCCTGGATAAGACTGAAAGGACTGGAGCAGAGAAGTGCATGTGTTATTGCTGTTTCATACCTAACAAGCTGTTTGCTGCTTTCTCTAATACATATTCCTTATCAAGCTGTGGAGGTGTTGATAAAAGCATTCTCCATGTCCTTTTCCCATTCTTTCTCATAAAACATTGATGAAAACAGAAAAGGGACTGCACTGGGAAAAAAGTATATACAAAACATCCACATAAGCTGAAGTATCTTTCCAGCAAAAGCCACACTTTTCTGTTAAAGAAGTGTTGAAAGGGCCTTTTTAAAAAAGTATCCCTATCCAAAAGGTGTTCTAACTGACAGTATTTGGAGCAGCAGTATTTAAGCAATCAATGGTCACCTGAAATTTTTAAAAATATTTGTATTTTTAAGACAAAACAAAAAAAGAGAAGTTTAAAAAATCCATCTGGGACCACAAATGGCTGTGTCCTCAATAGATAAATATTCTGGTAACTGAAATTTGGTTACAGCTGTGTACAAGTGGCAACAATTTTAGTTTGAGATCATTTCGGCATATACATAAAAAATGCAGGTTATGCAGTTGAAGACATCAAAAAAAGGATGCAAATCCACATTCCCACTGGTAAAATTGAAAGTGTGATACTATAATGAATAGGATGTGCTTATCTTTGATTTAGTATCTCTTCCACAGTCACTGCAAAGTCTGCAATAGAAAACACATGGTGTTTGATAAAATCTTCATGTTTCTGCTGAGACAGAACACATAGCAAAAGTACAATATAAACAGCAGCAGTAAAATCTTCTACAATGCTTTCTTTTTTCTCCATGGTTAAATGTCTTTTTTAAGAGGGTCTTTTCTCACGAAGTCCACCAGCAGAATTTTTGTGAAAGGGTGTCTAGTTCATACTTAAAACATACACAGTTTAATGAAGTAATTTTCCTGACTAAATTTTCAGTAAATACTGAAGTTCCTTCTTGCCTCTAGTAAATATACATGATATCCAGCCTGAAGCATGAAAGTAGCAGTTCAAGGACACCTGAACTGGAGAAGTGAGAAGAGGAAAAGACAATGGAATATGCTTCTAAAATATCTGCTGTGAAGCAAGCTGCAAGGAAGCTGAAATAGCAGCAAATGAAAGAGCTGGAAACATAGTCACAGGAATATACAGATGATACTTTTGACATTTTACGTTTTGTAACTCTTGGATGATTTTTCCAATTTCTTCATTCTTGCTTTGGCTGAGTAAAGGTGATTTAACCCTCCTTTCAAATCATGTCTAGTATGAAGTACAATCCCTCTCTCAGCCTTTTCACCCCTGCCTTGAGATTATCTGGTTTATTATGCACATTTTGAAATTCTTGAGAGTTGAGAAATGTGCTTTCCAGTTTTTTCGGCTTTCTTCTTCAAGAGGTGGCTTGAGGTCAGGTAATACTGAATATCACGCAGCAGCCAAAAGAAATCTCTTCTCTAGCCAGTTCTTCTCTGTTACAAAAAAGCTTACAGCTCTAAGAGTATGCTTTTTAGAAAACTAGCATATGTTCCTCTATGACTGCACTTCACAAATATAAATATCAAAACCAATAGAAAGTGCAGCTTATTTAACCTTTCGCTGTGTATTCATAGGATGTGATATTCTGTCCCAGAGAAATTTGTTTTCTTGTATTACCTCTTTTGTGGTTGCCTGAGTTGTCTGACTAATACAAAATGCAGTGGATTCTTTATAGAACTGGGACTGCTCTGAACTCTCATTTTATTGTGTAATAAATTCAATGAAAATCTCTCTTGATTTTCACAAGAAGTTTAAAAAAATAATCAACATTTCTTTTTTAATGCACACTATGATTTGGAAGACACAGATGAAGCTAAGCATGTCACAAAGTAGGAGAGATTGCTGTAGAGAAGTCTTATGAGAACTATTTTTTCTGGTCTTTGGCCATTATTCTGCAAATCAGTGTGGCCATCAGGTATTGACAAATGTGTCATCAGTGACAATGCTGAATGAAAGGAATTGAAACAAGCAGATATTTCTTGAAGTATTTGGGGGGGAGGTTTTGGAATTGAATTTAATGTGTCTTCACAGACTGTAGTGATGAAGTTCTTTTCCCTGTGAATGTCTGTTTCTCTTCAATGGTGCACATTTGGCACTATTGAAATGGCATTCTGTTTGGATAATAATCTAATAAATCACATTTCTCAGGAGGAGAAAAATGTTTTGCATCTCTACACTACGCAATTGACAACAGGAAGTGGCTCATAAAGAGACCGTGGAATTAGTATTCTGTAACTGTGCAAGAAAACGATGCTGGGGAGGATCCTATCCATCAGTCACACAAATGTGCCAAAAAGTGGTAGTGTGATGCCATTTTGATAAAGATATAACATTTTAACAAGCTGAAAATTATCAGCTTAACCAAAGGTTAGAGTAGGGTACTGACAGAACTGATTTGATTCTAGTCCAGTTTAATTTAAATGCTGGCAAGGAAGCCTGAGGCAGTAAATGAGAAACTGGTCACTGCCAAGATGTTTTGGACCTCCTTTTTAGAATATAAAATTGGTTGTTTCTGGTTTTTCCAGCCCTCATGTAATGTTTATACTATTACTAATATAAGCAAGTGGGATCACTGTCCAAAATGCAGGTATTTGGCAGAAAGTCCATGTTTTCACAGCGTTTCATGACAGAAGTCCTACTGTGAATTATGAATGAATAATAACTACAGAGGTACCTACTCAAAAGAATATCCCTGATTTCTATTCCCTCAATGGTCAGTCAGCCCTCTCTGTCTTTTACCATTCCTTCTGGACAGACTGTTAAGAACAGATGAGTTCATCCTTCTGTCCTGTATTATTCAAAGGGCTTCTTGATAGGAAACTTAGCTTCTGCTATTTCACTACACTCGTTATGGTCTTATAATAGGCTGATATAGAGATTCATACCCAAGGTCAGTTATTCTGACAAACCATAAAGCTGCCATTGTATAGGCAATCCACCTTTTAGTAGTAGAGAATGCAATGCTGCTACGGTCAAAATCCATTTATAATGTGTAAAGCAGCCTTTCAAATCAATCAGAGGCAGTGATCTGTAAAGAAATTGCATCCCAAGGAATCACCTTGCACTTCCATTTTAATGCACAGCATCATTATGTATCTCACATCACATAAAATCTGACTTCTGTGAGAACAGATGAGAGCACTAAATTCTTTTAACTTCCACTGACATGGCTGTAAGTATAAATTATGTTCAGAATTGCCTGGAAGTCACAAACGTAAAGCAGAAAATGAAATAAAAACATCAAAATTACTTAATTTTTGTCCTGGCTCTGTATTACATACAAATGAAAACCTGTACGCAGGACTGATGTTCAAACCCTGCAAACCATTATGTGCATGAGAACCTTGATGCTCACAGGTAGCCTGAAATCAGCAAGGAAATCCAATGGGATAGGACCCATTCATATGTGCAGTATTTCATCCTGTAGAACATTTCCATGCTCCAATGAAAGTGAAACCTCCAAGACACCAATGAAAAGTTTATCAGGCCAGGATCTGACAGGCTTCTCAGCAGTCTGTGAAAGCTTCAACCACTGCTCCAGGAAACTAAGCAGATGGAAGAAATTTAAAATTTCAGCAACAAACACAAAACCAGCCGCTGGCAAAAAAAGTGCTAGCTACAAACTCAGTACAGCAAAAACACTGATGTCCTAGTTCAAGTATCAACAGCACATTCCCTGATGGCACAGCTAGATGACTTCTACTCATTCCCGTATCTCCTACTGAGTACAGGAAGACTGTTGTTCCATCTGTCAGCAGCAGAGGGGAGGGGGATAGGGGGAAGTTACTTATGCCAGTTTGCTAAGAAGAAATAATATCCATCTTATAGCAGCAGTAGCAGCATAGCAACAATATGCCAATATGCAAATAGCAGAGCTAGAGCCCTGTATTTCAGAGGTTTCTTGGTTGTGCTAAAGACATATGAATGTGGTCTCTGCAAAAGTCAGTCCCACTGCTACTGTTATTGCTGGCATTGTTGAAATTACAAATGCTAAATTTGCAAATGCTGGGCAAGGCCTAAGGCACACTCCCTTTGACTGTGGGTATGAAAGAGGTATGTGACCTCCAGGGAGGACTTCATGTCTAAAGACAATATTTCATGGAGATAGCAAGAAGTAGTTATTAAAAACGTGGGGAAAAAATTGCTCCAGGTTATGGGTGACAAAACCACCAGTATGGCAGAACGTTATGGCAAGCAGTAGTAGTTGACTAAATATCTGCTTCTTCTATTCATTATTCTGCTTCTCATCAACCAACACCCCCAAGCCATTCTCAGGGCTGCTCTCAATCCATTCTCTGCCCAGCCTGTATTTGTGCTTGCGATTACCCCAGCCCAGGTGTAGGACCTTGTTGAACTTCATGAGGTTTGCACTGTAAAGCCTGTCAAGGTCCCTCTGGACGGCATCCCTTCCCTCCAGTGTGGACCGCACCACACAGCTTGGTGTCACCAGCAAACTTCCTGAGGGCACACTCAACCCCAGTGTCCATGTCACTGACAAAGATATTAAACAGCGCCAGTCCCAATATCAACACATGAGGAACACCACTGGTCACTGGTCTCCACTTGGACCTATTGACCACAACTCTTTTGAGTGTGACCATTCAGCCAATTTCTTATCCACTGAGTGGTCCATCCATCAAATCCACGTCTCTCCAGTTTAGAGACCAGGATGCTGTGTGACACAATGTCAAAAGTGCACAAGTCCAGATAGGTGGCATCAGTTGCTCTTCCCTTACCCATCAGTGCTGTAAACCTGTCATAGAACACCACCAAGTCTGTCAGGCACATGTGCTCTTAGTTAAGACATATTGGCTGTCCTCAGTCACCTTCTTGTATTACATGTGCCCTAGCATATTTTCCAGGAGTCTCTGCTCCATCATCTTGTCTGGCACAAAGGTGAGACTGACTGGCCTGTAGTTCCTCAGGACTTCCTTTTTTTTCTTTTTTAAAATGGGGATCATGTTTCTCCTTTTCCAGTCAGCAGGAACTTCACCAAACTGCAATGACTACTCAAATATGATAGATAGTGGCTTAGCAACTTCATCCACTAGTTTTCTCAAGACCTACAGATGCATTTCATCAGGTCCTATAGACTTGTACACCTTCAAATTCCTCAAACCTGGTCTTCTCTTACAGCGGGCAGTTCATCCTTCCAGTCTCTGCCTTCGCTTTACGCAACTTGGTTGCTGTAGCTGGAGCCCTTGTTGGTAAAAACCGAGGCAAAAAATTGAGTACTTCAGCTAACTCCATGTCCTGGGTAACTAGGTCTCCCATTTCCTTCTGGAGAGGGTCCATGTTTTCCCTAGGCTTCCTTTTATCAGAAATGTACCAGGAGAAGTTTTTCTTTTTGCCTTTGATATCCTTGGCCACATTTAATTCTACCAGGACTTTAGCTTTCCTATCCTGAACCTCGGCTGCTCCAGCAATTTCTCTGTATTCCTCCTGGGCTACCTGTCCTTGCTTCCAACCTCTGTAGACTTCTCTATTGTGCTGAAGCTTGACCAGAAGCTCCATGTTCATCCATGCAGGCCTCTTGGTGTTTTTTCCTGAGTTCCTCTTTGCTGGAATACATGGGTCCTGAGCTTGGAGGAAGCGATCTCTGAATATTAACCAGCTATCTTGGGCCACTCTTCCCTCCTGGGTTTTATCCCATGGTACTGTACCAAGCAGATTCCTGAAGAGGCCAAAGTCTGTCCTTCTGAAGTCTCAGCGAGTGAGCTTCCTGTGTGACCTCTTTGCTGCTCTACCATTTCACACTAATCGATTCTTCTGTGATAACCAGCTCCAGTTTTGATCTGTTCCATTCCTTTCCATACTCTTTCCATTACTGTACTTCTCACTTGGAGTAATTGCATCTCACATATTTTAGGACTTAAGAATGTAAATACATGAGATTGTAAAGAGTAGAAGCAGATATGATGTCCTTAAAACCAGCTGCTATCATACTTCATACATCATACTACATGTCACATTAACTTAAGTAATCCTTCTATACGTTGTTGCATCTTGATTCACTAGTTTTTGCTTGGGCTAATTCATACAGCTCAAAGGAAGTAAACCAGTGTATCAACATGGGAACAAGACGCACATCATGACCCTGTATACAATAAAAGTAAGTTAGTTTAGAGAATGTGACTTCAGTGAGGAAGTCACACAGGATACATTCTGATGGGGAATTTGGATTAAATATGTGACTTGACTTCAAATGACCATCACAAACCACATCAACTCTAAACACTATAAAATTTTGCTCTCTGAATTGAATAATGAATTTGATATTTGAACGAAACAAGAAATATTTAAATATTTCACTTTTCAGGAAAAAAGGTCAGAAGATTAAAGAGAAATTTATTTGACATAATTTTTGTACATGTGTGCAATATGTTCTGTAACGGTTAAGTTAAAATTCAGTGTGTCATTAACATAGATGAACCGTATTCCAGCCAAAATAGTTCTCTTGACTGTAAGAATAATTGGGCTGGGAGGGTATGTGAATGGCTAGAGATATCGTCCCCTGTCAAATCGAAATGTCATTGTTTTTTAAGTGCAAACATAAATTTACTGAAAATCCCTCAGTTTAGCATGGAAGAAAAGGAGCATGATGGGTCCTTTTTTTGCTGATTTTGAAGAGAGGTGCAATGAAAACTGACTTGTTTTCACTGCACCACATGCTGATGTCCATCCCAGCACAATGCATTTGAATAGTTTCTTGTGGGCTGCTGTGGAATTTGAATATTCAAATACTTACCAAGTTTAAGGAAGCACAATTAGCCAATTAACAGTTATCCACATGTAAGCACCCAGCATATGCACTTTAGCCCTTCTGAGTTTTGTGAGGCAGTTATGTCAGCCATGCTAGTGCCAAAGTAGCCCCCAACAACATACTCCTATATTCCTTCTAACCAATCATGTCTCTCAAAAAGAGTGCCTGATGCAACTGAAAAATAACAACTTTATTTTGTAAATGATTATGTTCAGTCCAGCTCACCACATGCTGAATGTTCAACTGTACTTAAACAAAAAAGGTGGCAGAAATTTGATGATGTGGAGCAGTACCATCCTCCTGCACACATTACATCTTGGAGCAGCCACACCTGTAATAAGTAGCACAGCCTAAATAATGAACTTGGAGCATTCATTTCTACTGAAGTTCATAAAAATGTTATCAGTGTCCATTAGGCCATGTTTCCATGGGAAATTGCTCAATTGAACATACTTGCCTTTGACTGAAGGTTCTCTAAGCACATGTATAGATTGGCATGTGTGAACACCTTAAACTGTCTTGACTGCCTCATTGTACCTTTGCATGATATAGTGGATACTTGTATTTGATTTATTACATGGGAAAGTCCTTTCTGAAGCAGCAACAGCTAGAAGGAAGAAAGTGGTTCTAACTTGCAAGCTTTTCAATGGTATTTTTTAAGTTGTCTTTAACTCTGAAGAAATTCCAGATGAGAGTTTTCTGATACACAATAATAGCAGTAGGCTTTCTGAAACAATGTGACTAAAATCTACATGTATTATAAGAGGAATACATAATAACCCACTGATGGATAGTTTTTCAGAACTAGATAACAAGTGGAATAAGCTTCCCAAAAATTTCATAATTTTACTAAATATGGAGAAATTCAATTTTGCCACAAAATATAAAACAGAAGAAAGCTTCATGGGTGAAATGTGCTTATTTCTTTCTTTCACTTTGAAATTGCACAGTGAAGAAGCAATACATATCTCCTCTCCATTCTAGACTACTTTGTTCAAAGATATGTTTTAAAGGCAATGAAAAAAAAATCACTCATAAAAGAAGTGTGATACATAATACCTCAAAATTACCATCACTGCTTTTCCCATGACTGAAATTAGAATATCTACAGGTTCTAATTACCTGCATTCACTTGTTAAAAATCAGCCTTTTATATGCATTCATTCTACAGTAACTCCAAATAGTCTTACCCACCTTTTAATTCAGGCTGAACTCATACAAAATACAAAGTCAGAATAAATGCTACGCTAATCAAGTTTACTTAGTCTTTTTTATTGTACGTTTTCCAGAAATTCCTGTTCTGTTCCAACTCTTATTATTATTTGGTAAAATCACTTGCATTTTATTCTACCTTATGGAAAGTGTCAAATATGAAGGCAGATTTTTGGAAAGGTTCTGATGAGAAGGCAGATAATACACTCCAGTCCTAAACGACTTTCTAGTATGTATCTTTATTGTTTGTGTATCATTTGTTGCATAAACCAATTTCAATGAACAGCCTTGTGTATGGTTATGGTTTCCATGTGAAATATGCAAAATTACTATACAACCATAGGAAATTAACTACCAATCAAGAAAGGAGACAGATAAATGTAGCAAATTTTTAAAAATGTAAGAAAGAACTGTCCTGGTTTAAGCTTAGCTGGTAATTCAGAACCACGCAGCCGCTTGCTCACTCTCCCTCTTCTTCCGACGGGGAGGAAAATCGAAAGAATGTAACTCCCACGAGTTGAGATAAGAACAGTCCAGTAACTAAGGTATAACACAAACCACTGCTGCTGCCACCAACAATAGTAATGATAAGAGAAATAACAAGGGAAGAGAATACAACTGCTCACCACCTGTCGACTGACACCCAGCCTGATCCAGCAATAATCTAGCTCTTCCAGGTAATTCCCCCAGCTTATATACTGGGCATGACGTGTTGTGGTATGGAATACCTCTTTGGCTAGTTTGGATCAGGTGTCCTGTCTCTCTTCCTCCCAGCTTCCCCTCCTCCTGGCAGAGCATGAGACTCACAAAGTCCTTGGTCAGACTAAACATTACTGAGCAACAACTACAAACATTGGTGTTATCAGCATTGTTCCCAGGCTGAAAGTCAAAACCACAGCACTGCACCAGCTACTAAGGAGAAAAAAGGCTGCTACTGCTGAACCCAGGACAAGGACTAAAAAGTAATTTAAGTTAGTTGCCTTTTAAAAGGAACCCAGTAAGTCTTTACAGGGAAAAAAAAAAAAAAAAAGTTGCCTTTGAAATGCATGAGACTTTTGTGCAGCTATACCTTTACTCAGGTAGTCCTTTGCTTTCCAGAAGGAGAATTTCTTTCCACATTTCTTGGAGGCTCTTAATACTGGCATTGTAGAGAGCACCATCATCAGAGAGACGACTTTTCTCAATAAACTTTTGTACCACTACTATTTTTTATTTGTAATAAAATATTCACATTTTCCCTTTATGTCTCCATTTCATTATAAGGATATTTCAGATTTCCTTTGTAAAATGGGAAACCTGATGGATATTTTTCTGATTAGACATTGAACCATACTGTCGTGGTTTAAGCCAGTCGGCCTCCCAGAGGGATGGGGAGGAGAATCGAAAGAATGTAACTCCCACGGGTTGAGATAAGAACAGTTTAGTAACTAAGATATAACACAAATCACTACTGCTACCACCAATAATAATAATGATAAAAGAAATAACAAAGGAAGAGAATACGATATCACCCGTCAAAAAATGAGCCCGACCGAGCAAAGCATGCCCTTCCGGGAAACTCCCAGTTACATCCCCGGGCACGTTCTGTGGTATGGAATACCTCTTTGGCTAGTTTGGGTCAGGTGTCCTGTCCCTGCTTCCTCCCGGCTTCCCCTCCTCCCTGGCAGAGCATGAGACTCACAAAGTCCTTGGTCAGGCTAAACATTTGAGCAGTAACTGAAAACATCGGTTTTATCAGTACTGTCCCCAGGCCAAAAGTCAAAAACACAGCACCGCACTAGCTACTAAGGAGAAAAAGTGACTGCTACTGCTGAACCCAGGACACATACACAAAAAATCATGTGAATGAACACACAGAATGGATATTTAATATTCATGGGTGCTTAAATTTGACTTAAAATTACTGACATACGCAGTGAAGATGGTTCTATGCATGAGAAAGCATCACGAATTTTTACAGACCAAACTCCATCTTTTTAGTAAAAATATCTTGGATTTATACTGAAAAAAAATATTCCAAAAACTGTGACTCACCAGTTGAAAAACTAAAGATGAAGATCAGATCCAGAAAACTCAGGAACTGGGGGTGTCACAATGTAAAAAATGTTTCCTGAAAATGATTCTCCCATGAATAAAGATTTCATTAGAAATCTTCCAGGGAACTCATCCACTGGAAAAATAATTTGTTTCCTTTTCACTGACTTCCAGCTAGTCTGAGGTCACTTCTCTTTGTATTTTTAAAGAAGCTACTTCATCATACCCTTCTCCTACTTTGTCAAAAGTCAAAAGGATTTATTGCAAAGTCCTCAGCTAAGCAGAAAGGTGAGAGAGAATGACTGGGTATTTCTAATAGCAATCACAATAAAAGGTTACTCCATTGGACCACGTGAATAGTATCTGAATATTAAATTAGATTCCCATCTCACATTCTGATAGTCAAATTTAAAAATGCATATATGTACACACACACACACATATGCACACCTTCATGACCAGGTATCAGATCACAGTCATGTGCTCTGAATTATTTTTATTTTGCTTCTTTCCAGCTCTGCAGAAGTGCAAGAACACAAAAAGGCAAGGAATAGGAAAGGAGGTTTGATCAGCATGGCAGAAAACATTCAATACACTTGTACAAAACAACCAAAAAGTCAGATTACAGCCACAGGCCTCTTATGGAGGTAGGGCAGTCAACTTAGCCATTTCCCAGCTTCCACAGCTATTTGCTTCCTGCAGTACAGATGCCAGCAGCCACCCTTAGGTTATAGATTTCCACCATGATCACTGCAGCATATCACATTGAAGATGATGAAGCATCTCAGCACTGAATGATTGGTAGTAAATCAGTTTTATTAACAGTGCCCACAGAAGTCACCAGTCTTTTTCAGTCCTTCCTCCTCCTTTTCAAAAGGGCAATTCATGAGCTGGGGTTGAGCAACGGTGCAACTGCTAGTACAATTTGAAATGAAGATCATATCTTAGAGGATAAGCAGTAAGTATAATAACAGGTTCAGCTGAACTATTTGGGAAGAAATCTTCACAGCCAAACAGGCTTTCTTACTACTCAGTTACCTTCTATTGTACATAAATCACCCAAACATATTAGAGATTTTGTATGTTGGACTGATACAGACTTATCAGGGAAGTGCTGTTTTAACAGAACACCATACATTTTACATCACCCTTAAGAATGTGATTATCCTGACTGAAGTCAGAAGGAGCTTAGGCACAGAGCTGGGAGAGGAATTATATTACCAGCTCCAGAGGCTTTAGGACCATAAAAATGTTCTCCTGTCACAACTGTGTGCTCTCAACATATAAAAACATAACCCACAATCATATTAGTATTCTGTGAAACACAGTGTTATTACAGGAGAGTCATCTTATTTATGATGTGTGGGAATCAAAAAGGAAAGGGAAAAGAATAGGGAAAAGGGGGGAAGGAAGAAAAAAGGGGAAAGGAAAAAAAAAAAAAAGAAAAGAAAAAAGATTCAGATTTATGCCAGGGAAAAGAATATAAAAAAATGGAGAAGAAAGCCACAAAGGAATCTCAGGAAAGCATGAATAGCAGAAAATCGAAGACACAAAAAGGCATTATAGAGAAGAAAAGAAAAAGCACAGTAACACCAAGAAACAGGATGAATCAAGACAGGATGAGGATAAAATAGAAAAATGGAAGGGTTACATAGAGGTGATGATACAAGATGAGGGGAATGAATAAGATGCTGGGAAGCCTAGGGAGAGTGGAGGGAGGAATAAGTTGCAGTTACTACTGATTATGAAAATTTGATGAAAGAGGATAGTATAGGGACCATCACCTGTTATAAAACCTTCATTTGGAAGATTTGCTTTTTTGGAGTGATTTTTATATATATATATATTATTTTTTTTTTCTCCTGCTTAGTATATTCATAACACTGCTTTTGCCTTCGCTTGTTAAAAAGATACTGTGGCTGACTTCAAAATAAAACCACACATTGTAGAAAATGAGTTTTCAGGTGCTATAGTTCTCACAAAAGCTCTTTTTTTTTCCTTTTAATACTTTTTTTTTTTTTTCCTACAACACAGAAGTGCTCACCTGGGACATAGATTCAGAGAACTCTTGCTCTTCTTGGGTATGTAAAGTAATTGTTAAGCTGCTTTCACCTCAAGCCTTATGAACAATACTGCTGGAAACACATACTAACAGAGAGATTCATTGCTAATTGCTTACTTATGTCTATTCCAAGAGCCTGATCATAGTTGCATTCATATCTGGTGGGATGCTGCCTCCTATCCAAAGGCCATCTTTCTATGTACTTTTTAATTTTCCCTGTAATTGAAGATCCAGAGTCCAGAATGCCTATGTGGCAAAATGGTTTTCACAGTTGCTTTGAGAATTAAAACCCACTACAGCAGTATTTCGTTAATGTTTACAAGATGAAAATGGTACTCTTGGGTGGCAAACCTCTTTAGCTACACAATACACACCTTTATTTCTTCTACTGTTTCTTTTATGAGAGGCATTTCTAACCCATTGGCTAGGATGCAGTATATAAAACTGAACTGTTGGGCTGGATCATTCATGTATGGGTTTCCTGACGGTGCAAACAACATACAGGTAATAATAATCAAACTAATTAGCACATGTATAGCACTTTGTATCCTGGAAGCATTAAACAAACGTTAACTAATTAATTCTCACAACACCCCTGTGAGGAAAGGAAGCAATTATCCTGAGCCCCATTTAAGACACTGAGAGAGGTTAAAGCATTACTCTGGTTGAAAAACATAAGCCATGGGTTGGTGTTATGGTGCTTTATGTCTGTGATTTCCCAGTGATACTGCTCTTCAAGAGTAAGGCCTGCAAGCTGAGATTTTACTGTGGCAGAGAAGAGGGAACAGTCGGTTCACTGCTGGTTTAGCCAGGGCACAGCCAACACAGGCAGCACTGCTGGCGATGTGGGCTTCTTGTAACCTCCTGTGTAAGATTTTGCCTTCATAAAGTCCTTCCTTCAATTCTACTATGTCCTTTCAATTCTACTATGTCTTAAGTATTTTTGTGGTTCCAGTGAGGCCTTTATGCCTGGGAGGGGCCTCCCTGCATTTCAGCTGCAGTCCTTTGGACTGAGGGCTTTGGATGGGCCTCCAGTGTAAGGTGGGCTCTAATACTCTAACACTCAGCCTATGCATCAGAAAGGAACAACTGGCAAATCTTCCTTGCTTGCCTTTGAAGACTGATGGAGAGAAAGAAGCGACATTATCTCTGACATTAACATAAATAATAATTTCCTTTTCTATTCTACGCATAAGGAACAGGCCATGTTCCTGCAATTCATTTTGCAAACAAAAACAGTTCCTTTCAGTGAAAGCAGGTTACTGAGTGACTGTGGAACTAAAATCTGCCATCTTGCATGCAAGTGAAATAAGCATGAATATTTACATAACACACTATTCATCTCCCAGATCAGTTTTATGAACACATCATACAGAGGCAAAATGTGAACTGCAAATCAGGCAGCCCAGGTATTGCATTAACAGGTTGACAATTACAAGAAATACTCCCAAATTATAATAGATCTAGGTCAAGAGTAGGTCAGGACAACATATCATTCACTGGACCTTCCATTTCACTAGCACTACTTTGTAATCCCACCTGTTATGGAGTACTGCTCATGTAAATGCTATGCATATGCACTACACATTTTTAGGACAGAACATTGAGCAGGATGCTGCCTTCAAGAACTTATAGGTTAAAAAATACAGAGCAAGAAGTACAAGGCTATAATGAGAACAGAATAATATGTATAAAACCATGCAGAAAGTTAGAGGTAGGGTCCATGTTTTCTACATCTCTGCTTACATGGGTTTGAAAGTATAAACACAGCTGCAGTGGCTATAGTTTTCCTATCCATAAAGCATGGAAGGTCCAACAGTCAGATACTTTTTCATTGTCATTCTAATATATTGGAAAATTGAGTGAGTTACAATTTTCTATTCTTAGAAAGCAACGGGAATAGATAAAGTCATCACAAGGGATAAAAAAGTAAGGCTTTTCTAAACTTTGTTTCTTTTATGGATATTTCTGAAGAAGCAACAACTTGCACATTACCTTATCTGACTTCCAATAATAATTCTTGTTCAGCTTAACTTTTAAATGCTATCTCTTAGAGAGAAGCACACTATCAGCTGTAATATCTACATGTAGACCTTTCTAAGAGGTCAAACAAGTTCAGGAATAAAGTTGGATTTTACTCTAGATGAGAATGAAACAATTAGGTAATTCACCTAATGAAGTATTACACATTTGCGAAACTAAATTGGGTTTGTAGTGTAGATACATCAAGAGAGGTACTCAATGGTAATAAATCATCTATCATCATTGCCAGGTCAATTGTCAACCACAAACATTCATAAATTCCTCTCATTAACAGAAGTTTAATCACATAAATCCAACTTTAAACTATGGCAGGGCTACCAGATGCTATAACACAATAAAACTGTATGAGAAGTAAACAAATGAACCAAAATCATCTCCCATAATATAAAGCCAGTGGCCGAGTAAAACAAACAAAAAAAAAGAAAACAAACAAAAACCCAAACCAAACCAAACCCCAACAAAAAACCCTGAACAAACCTAAACCAACAAAAAACTCAGTTCTTAATTCCCATGATGTTTTCAGTATCTATATTTATGAAATATTAAGTGAGCCCTGAATCACCCTGACAACTGATGAAACCTTGGGCAAGTAACCATCTAGGTTGGGCAGAGAAGAGATTCAGAGCAGCCCTGTGGAGAAGGACTTGGGGATGTTGGTTGATGAGAAAATGAACGTGAGCCGGTGTCGTGGTTTAACCCAGGCCGTGAATCAGAACCACGAAGTCCACTTCTCCCCCCCCCCCCTTTCTTCCCTCCGCTCCTGGAGGGACGGGGAGGAGAATCAAAAGAATGCAGCTCCCACGAGTTGAGATAAGAACAGTTTAATAACTAAGGTATAACACAAATCACTACTGCTACCACTAATAGTAATAATGATAAAGGAAATAACAAGGAAGAGAATACAACCGCTCACCGACCGGTACCTCACCCTCACCCTGCCATGATCCAGCCCTTCCGGCCACTCAGTTCTACATCCTGGGCATGACGTGCTGTGGTATGGAATACCTCTTTGGTTAGTTTTGGGTCAGGTGTCCTGTCCCTGCTTCCTCCCGGCTTCTCCTCCTCCCTGGCAGAGCATGAGATTCACAAAGTCCTTGGTCAGGGTAAACATTCTGACCAGTAACTGAAAACATCGGCTTTATCAGTATTTTTCCCAGGCCGAAAGTCAAAACCACAGCGCTGCACCAGCTACTAAGAAGGAGAAAAATGACTGCTACTGCTGAACCCAGGACAGCCGGCTTCAGTGTGCGCTCGCAGCCCAGAAAGCCAACCATATCCTGGGCTGCATCAAAAGGAGCGTGACCAGCAGGTTGAAGGAAGTGATCCTGCCCCTCTCCTCTCCTCTCGTGAGACCTCACTCAGAGTATTGTGTGCAGTTCTGGTGTCCTCAACAGAAAAAGGACATGGAACTGTTGGAACAAGTCCAGAGGAGGGCAACAAGGATGATCAGGGGACTGGAGCACCTCCCGTATGAAGACAGGCTGAGAAAGTTGGGGCTGTTCAGCCTGGAGAAGAGAAGGCTGCGTGGAGATCTCATAGCAGCCTTCCAGTATCTGAAGGGCAGCTATAGGGATGCTGGGGATGGACTATTCATCAGGGACTGTAGTGACAGGACGAGGGGTAACGAGTTAAAACTTAAACAGAGGAAGTTTAGATTGGATATAAGGAAGAAATTTTTTACTGTTACGGTGGTGAGGCATTGGAATGGGTTGCCCAGGGAACTTGTGAATGCTCCATCCTTGGCGGTGTTCAAGGCCAGGCTGGACAGAGCCTTGGGTGACATGGTTTAGTGTGAGGCATCCCTGCTCATGGCAGGCGGGTTGGAACTAGATGATCTTAAGGTCCTTTCCAACTCTAACTATTCTATGATTCTATGATCTAATAGTCTGGAAACAACATTGTGTCGTTCCTAAATCCCTCTGTCCACGGGGTGCTGCTTGGGGAAATAATGTTTCTTTGGGATACATGAATTTTCCAGGCATCCTTTTATTTCCAGATCAGCCTACAAGATCTGCTCCACTGTCACTTCAGACTGATTTATTGCCTCATTGTATCAGACAGGTGTATAGTGAATGGACTGTATGCATACAGTGAATGCATGTATAGTCGGAGCGAATGCACCAACTCCACTTCTGACTCCATATTTGCAGCTCTGTAAATTCACCATTCCTGCACCGTGTGTAAAGTAAAAACATCTGTGCTACATTGGACTAACTTGTTGCTATCTACTTTGACCTGGTTCATAAAATACATGAAGCTGCATTCCCCACAGAAATCACTAATTCAATAGCTTTCTACAAAAAAAATTATCTCTACAGTCAGACTACATATGAAAAACAAAAAAGTCTACATGCATGTTTATATCCACATAAAAAAAGCCTATTTCAAATCACTGATTAAGATGGGGTTTATATTTCATAATTAAATGAGTCTACACAACTGCTGTTATGGGAAATGTGGTTAAAATTTGTACACACTCCTTAATAAAAATGCTAAATTAAAAAAAAAAAAAAAAGAACAGAAAGAATCAGGAGCTGCTAAATCCAACTTTCACAGTATTTAATCGGCGCAGCTCGCAACTGAAAAGGACTGCTGATATTTATTTTAATCTTTTAAATACAGAAAATATTTCAAAGCTTTATAAAGTTACTAGAACTTAGTAACGTGTTCTCTTTCATAATCTGCATATTATTGATACGTATTTCAAGTTACAATAAGTCGCTAAATAATAAGTCTGACATAGTCTTGCATAGAAAAGAATTTTAGCAATTAACAATCCACGGCTTCAATATGTATTTCTGCAGCTGGCTTCGCTTTTATGCTGAGTTACAGCTGCATTTCTAGATTTTAACCAATAGGTGGCACTAGGAATGTCTAGAAAATAGCCATAAATTTAACACATTTGATTGCAAATTAGATTCCAGGTGATCAGTAGCCAAATTAACAGCTAGATATAATTAGCACTTATATAGCAGTAATTGGAGTATGAAGGAGGCATACCAGGAAAAAAAAAAATAAATAAATAAAATAGCCCTCAACAAGAGCTATGAAACTCAAAACCAAATGGAATAAGAAATGATAACCTGATCAGAGACTGTCAGAAAAAGGTTTACAAGAACTACATTTTTGGCTGCAACAATAAAATAACATACAAGTTGATAAAAATTAGAAAGGCACAAATTAGCAAGGTACACATTTCTGTGATATAACTGCTCTTCACTTCAGAAAATAAGATCCCTAGAACATGGCTCAAGCTAGACATCAAAACTTAAAACAGCTGAAAAAAAGTTTTTTGGAAAATAGGTAAATGTATGAACATGTGATATGTATGCAAAATTTCAGATTGTGCCAAATTTAACAAAAATTACTAACAGGACAGCCCTAAAATTGTGAAATATACCCACTGCACCTGTGGCCAAAAGAAGGGCACACAAACGCCAGTCATAGGCCATCCTGACGCACAGACGCTTGCAAGAGTTTGTACAAAATATGTAAAGCAAGAGTCAAGGTACTGCCATGCCAGAACACATGTAAAGGATAAACAAGATAATGGGTATTGCTAACAAAATGTGAAGCAGTAACCAAAAGAATTTACTGCTGTATCCTAACTGGTATGCTACGATCAAGTCAAGTACTGCATGACATGATAATAGACATCTCTGCATACACACACGCATACATGTGCGCACAAATCCATTTTTTTTCATGTATTCTTCCTTCCTTTCCTCACTACTCAAATTTTAAAATGGAGACTACCACCCACTGGAGACACTTTCCCCAGAAAGGTAACCAAAATTATTCTTTCCAATATTTTACTTAAAGGATTAAAAATAAATAAGAAATTTTGCAAAAAAATGAATGCAGTATGTTATGTGAATCTGAAGAAAGAACTCACTCAAAATGCTTTACAAAACAGCAGGTGACATCTTAAAGAAAGTTTACTAGAAAGCAAAGCCTTTCAAAGTAGAGTAAGACTGTTTTCCTAAAGGCACAAGGATTGGTTCTGAAATAAGAGGGTGATGGAAACTAGAGATAATTATTTAGACCTTTTTTTTCAAACTCAAATGCTTGTATTTATTCCTCAAATTTGTATTTATTCAAAGCTGAAGTTAAAATGGTTTACACCTAAATTTCATTTAAGTATTAAGATACACGACTATGCACTTTTTGGAGGGAACATAGTGCCATCCATTAACAGAATGAAAAGCTTTTTCGGAAGTGTTAAGGAGCAATGTAAGGAATAGGATAATGTGAAAACCATGAATTTTTAATTTGCCTCCTAAGGCTCAAAATGTCTAAAACTGTAAGGAAGCCTAGCATTGTCTCAAAATGCTTTTTGTTAAAGACTGTAAAAATTTTTCCAAAGTGAAATAACAAAAATGGATACAGAAAAACAAAGCTTTGCAAATAACCAAACCTTCATTGTACTGTTAAATATAAGTATCTATTAAATATAAGACTCCACTACCACTTATATGGGTTCAGTGCTGATTATTCACAGGCTTTGAGATACTTTTAAACCTTACTGTTTATGACAAACTGTCATTTAAGATCACTAGTTTTTTGCCTAAAATCCTTTCCCAATTGATCGCATCCATTCCCACTGGTGCCTGGTATTTTGTGCTGTATTTGGACTTTTTTTTTTTTTTTTATATATATATATATATTAATACTTGCAAGAATTGGTGAAGTTTATCATTCTGAGAATATGTGCAATTTCATTGTATACAGTCAGCAGAAGCAACAGGTCATGATTGCTTTTGCAGATTATTTGGTTGTCATAAAACAGAATGGAATAAAGATCTATAAATCTTAGTTTTGGTAGGAAAAATAAAAGAGATATCCAAACAAAATACAAGCAATGCTTGGTGCACTGCATTCTTTCTGCAGATCCCTTCCAGCTCAAGAGCCTTGATTTGTTCAGCTTTAGAGAACACTGATTTACACAACTATACAGCCTAAGGTAGAATAGCAGGTTCTAACAGCCCTAGCAGACAGACATTGAGGAGGAAATCCACAGCAGGTACAGGTATCTCCATTTGAGCTCAAGTGTCACTTCAGGCCTCTGCCATTATACCTACTAGAGTCAGATCAGCACAGTTCCACTTCTTTCTTCTCTGGACATCAGAAATACTTTTTCCCCATCCCAAAGAAAACTATACAAACAGAACTGTTGATCTGAGGCTAAACGGATCTGAACTAAAAGATCTTCAATGTTTCCTGCCTTACTTTTCTTTCAAGAGGGATTGGCTTGCTTTTTTGAGATTGTTTAATTTTGTTTACAGGATTCGATACCCAGAAATGAAGGAAGTCGACTGGGTTGAATGTGATAGAAAAAGTCTTTGGTTACTATCTGTAAGCAACATTATAGCAGGCTTCATGTGGGTATGAAAGCAGCCCAAGCATGCATATAAAATCAAGTATGAGGGCATGTCAGATCGCTCATACCCTATCTAAAGAAACCCCTGCACAACGCTGTCTTCTTTGTAGGAATAAGATTAATCTGAACAACACAAGCATGAATTCAGCTTGCCTTGTATTTGCCTTATAGCAAATACTGTCACTAACAGCAAATCACCCATTCAGAACTGCAGTGTCACAACAATACAACCACATTTATTTAGGAAAAGAAATACAAAAATAACTTAATTGCCTGAAAAATACCATGATAATGAAATACTAGATCACTGAACGTTTCCCCAGAATAGCCTGAGCAGATCTCAGCAGATGGTAAGAAAAGTGTAGTGGTTTAAACCCTGTTGTCAAGTCAGCCACGCAGTCCACTCCCCCCCCACCTTTCTTCCCCCGGCTCCAGGAGGGCTGGGGAGGAGAATTGAAAGAATGTAACTCCCAGAGGTTGAGGTAAGAACAGTTTAGTAACTAAGATATAACACAAATCACTATTGGTACCACCAATAACAATAATGATAAAAGAAATAATAAGGGAAGAGAATGTGATACCACCCGCCAAAAAATGAGCCCGACCGAGCAGAGAGTGCCCTTCTGGGTAACTCCCACTTACATCCCCAGGCATGATGTGCTGTGGTATGGAATACCTCCTTGGCTAGTTTGGGTCAGGTGTCCTGTCAGTGATTCTTCCCGGCTTCCCCTCCTCCCTAGCAGAGTATGAGACTCACAAAGTCCTTGGTCAGATTAAACATTCTGACCAGCGACTGAAAACATCGGTTTTATCAGAACTGTCCCCAGGCTGAAAGTCAAAACCACAGCGCTGCACCAGCTCCTAAGGAGAAAAAGTGACTGCTACTGCTGAACCCAGGACAAAAAGAAAGAAGGTATGGCCATACAAAAAAAGCAACACAGAAAATCCAACATACTACAGGTTGGAAAAGACATCCATGAGGGCAAAAGCCAAGCACAGTCAAATGTGCAAGATATATATATATATTTGAATACTGCTTGGCATTTGTATATATAGATATATCACTTCAGGGATAAGAACAACATAGAAATAGAATTGCCTCCAGCCATGGTACCTCCCTTAGCACGTTCTATCATGTCATTGTTTAAGCCCAGACAGTAACTCAGCACCACGCAGCCTTTTGCTTACTTGCCTCTTACCCCTCCCAGAGTGGGATGGAGAGGAGAATCCAACCCCCATGGGTTGAGATAAGAACAGTTTAGTAACTGAAGTACAATATAATACAATACTACTAATAATAATTATAATAACAAGGGAAATAACACGGAGAGATATAACACTAAAAGGAGAAAAAGGGGAAAAGGAAAAAAAAAAACAATAAACAGCAGTGATGCACACTACAATTACTCACCACCAGCCGACTGACATCCATCCCTATCTGAGCAGTAATCTGGGCCTTCTCAGTAACTCCCCCCAGTTTATATACCGGGCATGATGTTCTGTGGTATGAAACACCCGTTTGGCTAGTTTCGGTCAGGTGTCTTGTCTCTGCTCCCTCCAGGCTTATTGTGCCTCACTGATAGAGCATCAGAGACAGAAAAGTCCTTGACTGGGGTAAGCATTACTTAGCAACAACTAAAACATCAGTGTGTTATCAGCATTATTCCCAGACTAACACCAAAACACAGCACTGCACCAGCTACTAGGAAGAAAATTAACCGTATCTGAGCCGAAACCAGGGCATATCGATATACAGAGGAACTCATCAGCTTCAGACCCAAGAGTGTGCACCCATGCTACTACACGCTCTGCCCTTCAGCAGCACTAATTTGTTTGGCTTTCCTGCTATGTGACATGGCTAGACATTTTCCATTTCAGAACAAGGAAAAACATCCCTATTCCAAAATACCATAATGAAAGTATAGATTTTTTTTTTCCTCTAGAAAAACAGTGCATTTCTAGCATAAATAACCTAAGCAATAACTTGTTACTGACATCCACGTAAGGTTTTTTTATCAGTTAAGGGCAGAGTGCTTTTTGCTTGTGTCATTATAATAACTTGAAGATTAGAAAGTCTTCATCAGGTACCTGGCCTAGAGTTCAGATTTTGCTACAGCCTCAAAAAAAAAAAAAAAAAAAAATTATTCATCCCTATCATCAAGTCATTCTGACAGCTCTTGCTAAAACTTCTTTCGGATATTGACTTTGCTAACTGTATCTTCGCTAGCAATTAATGTGGAGCAAGAACAATGAATCCATACTGCAGAATAGTTGGTACAGAGGGCCTGATCACCACACTGCACAAAATTCAGAAAAAGTTTGGTTTTGAATAGCTCTGGTGTGGTGTGGAGCATCCATTAGCAGTTGGAGTGCATGAGGAGACCATTTGGAGCTTATTTTGCTGTTTAGTTTTATTTGCAAGGAGTCCGCTGTGAGACCATAAAACTAGCCAGCAACTACTGGAAGATACCTTCAAAAGTCCATGTCTGGCCTGAACCAAAATGCTAGTGTCAGCAGACCATGGAGTACCACAAGAATAGGCTGTGACCTATGTAGGTCTTGCTCAGGCTGAGAGGATGAACTCAGGTGAGAAGGGCCCTTTCAGGAGAACAGGGAATGAACAAGAACATAGTCTTCTTCACTTGAAGGATTACACTAGAAGGAGCAGAGACAGTATCTATGATGTTGAAACATAACACATTGGTCTACAGACTGTAAAATAAAGCTCTTTTTTTATAAAACAGAGCTTTATATATATATGCATATATGAAGACCTGCACTCTACTTAAAAAAAAAAAAAAAAATAATCAGCTACTAATATGCCCAAATACTCTGTAACTAGCCACCAGCAGCTCTAGCAGGACAAATAGCTTTGTCCTACAGCTTGCTGCTCCTTTTAAGTCCAGTCCTCAATTATTGAAAGATATGGAGATAGCACTGAAGGGCAATGGGGGAAAAAAGACAACATACCTCAGCTCATATTTTTCTGTAATTGCTACTGCTTTTGTGGTTAAGGTCTGACAAAAACATGATTGCTTTGCTCTCTTACCTACGGCTTTTTGGTTGCCTGGTTATGTGAGGCAGAGCATGTTATTTTTTTCATACTTCTAGATTAGGAATTTGTCATTTATTATCATAAATAAAAGCTACAAATCTTTTAGAAAGATGCTTTTATGTGGTTTAATTTTATATTTTCTAGTTATACTTGGTGCATATTGATTGTAATTACAGTTTACAGTTCATCAAAATAGCAATGTTCTTATACATAATAGAAGACAACATCCTTTCAATCACGGATAGTTGCTAAATTCACAAACATCCACTTTCCATCATTTTTACTGAACTTTATTTTTAGAGTTTTGTCCACCTTAGCTCAAACAGGGAATTAGCAATTCTGAGTTTCTCACTGTAGCAGGCAATATTTAGGTCTGCTTACAAATATTTACATTAAGATAAGTGATTCCTCCAATTTGCTTGCATTTTCTGAAGAAATTCATTACATTTGATTATGTTCAAAAAGTTACATAACTCAAAGATTGAAAGCTCCTGAGTTTTCCAGTTTTCGAAACAAGATAGTTCTTAAAAGAGTTGTAAAAAAACCCAAGGTGAGACAACAGCACAGCATGAAATCATAATTACCCAGAAGCTCAGCTACTTAAAATAGGTAGTGCTCCAGTGGGTTCAGCAGAGCTCATGCTCTTTCACTGCTTTAGGATGCTGTCTGATTACACAACATCTCTCACCCACCCTCCTCAATCCTGCATTTTGCCCTTTCTACTTGAAAACAGACTATTAGAATGCTCTGCATTCCAATGTTGATTTAATGACAGTTGATCTATTTTAACAAACTTTTCAAACACTGTTTCCGGATCTCTCTATTTTTATTTTTAATAAGGCTATGTAAAAATCAAGTATAAATAAAGCCCTGATACAATAGTACTACATAAACACATGTGTTTTGCTCAGAACAAGAACTCTGGAGAGATAATTAACTCAAATTGCAGAGGCTTTGTCCAAACACTCTGCAGTTGCAGGCAATTTCCCCACTTTTGACTACCTTATAATTATAAATGGTCTGTATGCCAGACCACTTTGTCATTTTTCTGCTGGCTAGGAATAAAAGCTCAGGCTGTAGTCTGCCTTCTTTAGTCCATACTGTACCATCTCCATGATTGCTACTAGAATAGAGAGAAAAGGATAACTATAACCTTAAAGTCCCTTCACTAAAAATGCTGCTAATTTGTAAATCCCATTGACAGCCACTATTAGCAAGAAAGGTTTACATGCACTTGCTTGCCTTAATATAATACACAAATTCCTTTTGCAAAACAGCCATTATATTAATATCTAAATATCCATTCATAATGACAGTGAGCTTTTTTAAGTTTATTCATTTATTTTAAAATAAATTCATTATAATTATAGAAGTTTACCTCATGTTCAAAATATGATTAATATTTACTTCCCCATGTACCTAATCACCATTGCTATGGCAATGCTATCCTTAGAACACGGTCTGAAGTGTCTGCTCATTGAGGTTGATGATTTGGTGAAATAAGCAGTGTGGGAGGGGGGGTTTGAGGGGGTAAGAAAATGTGTTTGGTCAAGTTAAGGCTGTGCAGTTGTTATCAGTCTCAAAAACAAGAGTGTTATTCATCTTGTCACCAAGCTGGACTTCTTGTTTTAAGGTTTTGTATTTATTGCAGGAGATGTTTCTGTTGAGTTGAATATTACTTCCTGGTAGTAGTCTAATTTATCTGAGCAGATAATCATATTATTTTTACATGTGTATTAGATCAGCAGCTCAGTATCGGATGTATGTGAATGTCCAGAAAAATGTTTTTATTTTTGAGGAAGTCATCAGGTTTCCATGATGGCAACATGACCATTAAATAGCTATCACTGAACACCAAAAGAAAGAAAAGGCAAAAACATCTGACATGAAACTCAAGTGTTCCTTCGTCTTTCTTGTGTTTTCTTAATGACAATTACAACCTAAAACCTCTAGTGATGACAACTTCCTATCTTTCCTTCTCTTTGTTTCCAAAGGAACAAAGACAATGATGCTAGAGAAGAGACTGGACTAATATAATTAGATTTTAATAATGATGAACCGACAGTGTTCTGTGAGACTGGGTAAACCACATATTCCAGTATGTAACAGTCCTTTGTGGACCACTTTTCCCTTGCCCTTGCTGGATTTTCTGTTTTAATTAGTCTAGCGGGCTAAGGGAACCACTTTTCAACACTTCACACACTCCAGTGTCATGATAAGATCCCAAACAGCCAGCCAAATATTGTTTCATAAAAAGTCTTGAAACCGAACTTTTAAAAAGTAATAGTACATAGCAAATTGTTTTCTTCTGTCAAAGAATTATCCAACTAAAGTATCTTTGCACATTGTATTTGGGTACTTTTGGGCACATTAAGAGAAAAAACCACAACACACGAACACACATTTGAAGGATTTCTTTTTTTTTTCTTTCCTACAGATAATGGAACTGATTATATTGCATCCAAACTCGAAATCTATGCATCAGTACCTACTCCAAAACAGGCATTATGTATTTGTGTATTATGTATTGTGCAAAAAAAAAATCCAACCCAAACACAAAAAAGAGAAAACCCAAAGCACTTCTCTTCTGCATTAATGCAGACCTAAAGCCTGAATAACCAGCCTGGCATCTGGAAAGGTTCCTTTGATACAAATAACAAAACTCCTGCTGACGCTGGTGGATCTAATGGCCCACTCTAAGCAACCTCATTCCCTTTAAATAGATTCAGTTTCTATTTCCATGGATTTTAAATGCATTTTTTTAAATTATACTATATGCATTAAATCATTTCTAAGTTGAGTAGTCATCACTCAGGCAAAGATCCCATCAATATGAATAAAGGTTACTAGATCAGACTGCAATTAATGGTCATCAAAAAGAATCCAAGTCATAAATTTATAAACTATAGGTACATAAGCTTTGGGAAGTATTTTGAACTCAGTCCAAATGTATTTCAACATCAGAAATAGAAAAGGTTTAATCTTATCATTAGGTGTGTAACATTAGTGAAGTATTCTTTATCAAAATGATAAATTTTGATAAAAATGATGCACTGTCCCCTCTTAACTTTTTGTGGACCCCCAGCCTACTCACTGGTGGGGTGGGGTGAGAAGCAGAAAGACCTTGACACTGTGTCAGCACTCCTCAGCCACAGTTGAAACATCTCTATGTTATTAACACTGTTTCCAGCATAAATCCAGAACATATCCCCAGTTTCTAGAGTATAGAAAACTAACTCTATCCCAGCTAAAACCAGCACGTGTACTCATTTATTTGCCTATATATTTGTCTTTTATGTTATGCCACTTTCTGGGCTTGCTCTGAAGAAAATCAACAAAAACACCTCGATTACATCTTGGATAAGAAAAATATATACACATTAGATATATATATAAGAATATATATATAAGAAATGTAGAGAACTTACTTCAGTGATTATGAGAATTCAATAAAGAAAAGACCACAATATGCTCTTTACTTTCTCATAATATACAGAAATTCCAGTCTGATCAAGTGAGACTGCAATTAGCTGACATTGCCCCTTGCAGGTAAAGAATGTGAAAGACTTAACACTGATTATAGACTATTCTGGTGCTAGTCAGATGTAAGGAATGTACTGACTCTGACTCTTGCTCCCAGTTTCATTCCCAGTGAAAGCTACAGCATTATCAAATTCTATAAGAGCAGTGGAAAGCTAGAGGTACTCCTCACACACTTCGGAACATAAGAGAAAAAGACAAAGTTTAATGAGATAAAGTACTGACCCCAGTCAATAAAGCCAATTTAACAGAATTAGTATTGGGGTCACATTAACCGCAGTGAGGATACTCCTTCCCTAGATTTCCAAGATAATCAGTATAACAACTTGTTACTAAAGGCGAAAACACTGCCAAAAAGCAAAAATGTGGTGGAAGGATAAAAGCTAGGAAGGAGAAACAAGGCAACCTTCATAAAGGTCAGTGGGAGAGATAACAAGGAGCGAACAAGGGAGCTCAGCCTCTAGCATCCTTTTAGTCACTAGTGTGTTATACCTGATTAAGATGAAATGGTTGTTATGTCTGACGGTGTGTCAGAAGAAATGGCAGAAGTGTTGTATGATCTTCTCTATTCAACTGGAAGGAGAAAATCCAGTAATGAACATAAATGACAAGGAGAAAAGAAAGCTCACAGAAACTGCTGGGGCATGGGGTGGGAGTGGTGGAGGGGAGGGAAGGGAAAGTGGGATAGTTTCTTTTCTAAAATATGGGCATGAAGAGGTCTGAATCGTTTTATGTATATGAAATGAGGGATACACCCCTGTCTCCTTGGGGAAGTAGCTTAGGAGAGTAAACATGGGTAAATTAGAGCTTGCTGTGATAAGATAGGATGGTGTAAATGTCAATGATATTTTCAGTGGGTTTGAACTTGTTTTGGAATGTAAAACCATATAATCGCAGAATGGTTTGTATTGGAAAGGGCCTTCAAAGAACACCTGGTTTCAATACCCTTACCACAGGCAGGGATAACTTCCCTCAAAAGGGCACAGCTCAAAGCCCTATCCAATCCGGTCTCAATACTTCCCAAGATGAGGCAGCCACAGTTTCTCTGGGAAGGCTATTCCAGTGCCTCACCACCCTCCCAGTAAGTAATTTCTTCTGATCTTTAATCTAAACCTACCTTCTTTCAGTTTAAAGCCATTACCCCTTCAGCCCTTGTGAAAAATCTTACTTCAGGTTTCCCATAGACCCCTCCCTCCCCTAGCCTCAGGTATTGGAAGGCTTCTCTAAGGTCTCACCAGAGCCTTCTCTTCTGCAGGCTGTACAAGCCCAACTCTCTCAGCCTGTCTTCCTAGGTGAGGTGCTCCAAATCTCCGATCATCTTTGTGGTCCTCCTCTGTACTTGCTCCAACAGATCCATGTCACAGTATCACACAGTATCACAGTATGTTAGAGATTGGAAGGGACCTCAAAAGATCATCGAGTCCAATCCCCCTGCCAGAGCAGGAACACCTAGATGAGGTTACGCAGGAATGTGTCCAGGCGGGTTTTGAATGTCTCCAGAGAAGGAGACTCCACAACCCCCCTGGGCAGCCTGTTCCAGTGTTCTGTCACCCTCACTGAGAAGAAGTTTCTTCTCAAGTTTAAGTGGAACCTCTTGTGTTCCAGTTTATACCCATTACCCCTTGTCTTATCATTGTTTGCCATTGAGAAGAGCTTGGCTCCATCCTCATGACACTCCCCCTTTAAATATTTATATACACTAATAAGGTCCCCCCGCAGTCTCCTCTTCTCCAAACTATAGAGACCCAGCTCCCTCAGCCTTTCCTCATAAGGGAGATGCTCCACTTCCTTAATCATCTTTGTCACCCTGCGCTGGACTCTCTCCAGCAGGTCCCTGTCCTTCTTGAACTGAGGGGCCCAGAACTGGACACAATATTCCAGATGCGGTCTCACCAGGGCAGAGTAGAGGGGAAGGAGGACCTCTCTCGACCTACTGACCACCCCCCTTCTAATACACCCCAGGATGCCATTGGCCTTCTTGGCCACAAGGGCACAGTGTTGGCTCATGGTCATCCTGCCATCCACTAGGATGTCCTTCTTATGTTAGGGTCTCCAGAACTGGATGCAGCACTCTAGCTGGGGTCTCATGAGAGCAGATTAGAGGGGAAGAATCACTTCTCTTAACCAGCTTCTTTTGATGCAGCCCAGGATACAGTTGGCAAGAATATTGGAAATAGACATCTATTTCTTCTAAATATGCATACATCAGTACTGTTTTCTCAAAGCTCCACTTCTGAGGAGAGTATTTCCAGAATATGGTACAAGCACTGGCCAACATGCCATTTTGCAAAACTGCTCCCTTGGTCCTTATCTCCTTGTTTAACCTTAATTGTGCTTTTAGGCTTCTTCACTTCCTCCACTTGGGAAACGAAAACAAAACCCACTGTGGTAGCTGAGTCTGACTGCAGTGAAACCTACTGAGAAAAGAACTGACCTGCTGCTGAACTCAGATAACAAGCAGCTTATGCCTACAGACAGCTCATGCCCTTTAGAAACAGGAGACAGACAAACAGAAAGTTGCATGGGCAATTGCACTGGTTATTCTATCTTCCCTTCATGAAATGAACACATAACCAAGTTCAAAATCCAGTCAGAGATATCAGGAATATACAGTATGGTAGTTAGGTCTCAAAAAGCAATGAGGGAGACAAGAAAATAAAGTTTTGATTCACTTATTCGTATTTATATGGGCTATGCTGTCCTTTTTCCTTCCTCATATTTTTCCATTTCATACACTGTCAAAGTCAGCTCATGCAAATGCAGGTAACTGGACTTGGATAAATCTTAGCCAGCTCTCATTTCTTATGGTGAAAAGAATAATGGTGTGTCTGGTGGTGGATGAGAAGGCAGTACAGTCTATGTGTCGTAAGTATAACAAGTAGATAACCTTACTTTCCTGTTGTATTTTCAGAAACATCAGAGTCCAAAATAACACTTTCACACATGTAACCAGGAGCTGTCAGATTTTCGTGAAAATTACAATGCGCTGTGAAGCATCATGCTAACTCTGATTTCCTGGTATAAGAAGTATCTATGAGGTAGCTCATCTAACAGCACAGATGAGCCAAAATAACTTTCTTGTCTATATAACAATTTTTTTCCAATATTTAAGAAAAAAAAGTCGATGAAAACAAAGTGGTGTACAGCAGAAACACAATGAATGACACGGACCTGAACGAGCTGTGCAGAAAGAGTGGCTTTTGTGTAGGCTAAATACGAAAGAACAAAAAAGACGTCTTCAGTACAAGCTCTGTGCTATAGACACAAGTTATCTAATGCAGGATGATTTAAAACTTTTTTAGCACTAATTCACATTAACAGCAACATATTCAGTCATAAAAAGGAAGAATCAGAAGAAGTTCTGAAAATGTTAAACCATTTCATATTAGCTTTGCTCAAAATTAAATGTTTAATTTCATTACCACAAAATGTTTCCTTTCAAAATTAGCAAAACAAAACTTTTTTAATTTTGAAACAAACTTTCTGATCTTGCAAAAAATATTTTAAGAGACCACAGAATGAAATTAAGCATCCTCTCTGCATTTACCCAAATATTTCTTTGACAATGTAGTAGCTTTCTTATAACAAAATCTTAGAGAAAAATGTTCCAGGAAAAGACATTGCTTATTTTTCATAATTTTGGTTTAACTACAGAATTTAAAAAAACAAAACAAAACAAAACAAACAAGCAAACAAACTTGCTTAGTATTAACCCTGAATTTACTTTAAAATTTAGGTAGAAGCACATACACATTTTTTAACAAGAAGCTTTTTAGCAAGATTTCTGAACTTGATAATGCAGATTGCATAAAACAATTAAATTTTAAAGCATCCTTTAACAACTGAGGCAGAGAACTTTCCTTACTACAAATTCGGTGATCTTTGCTGAAGTTCAAGGAAAATGGGATCCCATCTTTATGATATGTCAAATCTCAAAAAACACCTGAGATAATGGAAATGGGAAATGAAAGATAATTTGGACGCTGAAGACCAGGTAAAAATTAGTATGTTAACATCAGTTATGTATTACCACACTTTGGAGTTACAATGGTATTGAATTAATGATTTAAGACTTGTAGTGTGATGAATATTGATGTTTCTGTTAATAAATATAACTTTAATAGTTCAGTTTATTTATTTTGGGGGCCAGCTGCCTACAAACCTCTAATTTTAAATAAAAGGAGTTTAGTTAGTCATTTTACATTTAGTCACGCCACCTCCTTGTCTTCAGAACCCCGTAATTTATAATAGAAATAAATTTGTGTTTAACTCTTTAAAACTAAGGGCAAGAACCTTCTCTACTCTAATATTGTGCTGAAGCCCCAGGGAACAAGGTTCAGTTGTATCTGGATTTAGCACCCATTTCAGAAGATAGCTCTGAAGATAGCAGGTAGATGTTGGACCATGCCGGTGGAACTAGCAAACAATCATGATTCAGTATTGCAAAAAATAAGAATCAGGAGAAACTGGAAAACTCTTAGCTTTTAAAAACATCAAACTAACAAGGAGACACAATCAGATTCACATGAACCTTCTCTATCCAACATATTCCAGAACTAAACCAAAGAGGTTTGGGACCCTCTAAGCACAAGACTGTGGTGGACAAAAAATCATACAATGGTACCTATGAGATGATTTAAGCTGTAATCTGCTGTTCAAGCTCGCTCTCTGTCACAGACCCGTGATGGAGTTGCGCAGATCCCATACATCACTATTTGATACGAAACTTCCCAAAATGCACTGAGATAGGAAGGCTCTGCATTTGCTCCAAATACAGAATTGAAGACTGGGAACACAGCTCAGGCCAAGTAGTATTTTAGTATGTTGAGACACTACTGAGCCAGCAGTTTTTCTTTGGTTGTAAAAGGAGTGTGAATGGAGAGAAGTAGGTTAATGGGGGACCATGAACATTCATTTATGTCTTCTGCTGGGTAGTGCTATACTTGCCTAGATTTTGTTACTCTTTTTATTCACTCTGACCAAGGAAGGAATAGGAATCATGCCATAAGGAAAAACACACACATTTCTTTTTAATGAATTAATCTACTCATCATAAAAATGCGTTAATCACCCAATAACCAGGGACATTACTAAGATAATTATTACAGACTATGAAACAGAGGTTATTGAAATGAACACTTAGCCACTAAAATTAATTCCACAGCATTTATGCTTCCTGCATTAACAAAATGTATGTCTTGTCTTTGGGTTTCAGTAGGCATTTAGAGATATGAAGTGAGGCTATTCATGATTTATGTATATTCAATTAAGTACATGCTAAGAAAGAAGAGTCGTCACTCTGCCTATGAAAATGTTAGCAAACAAAGAGGAGCTTATAGGAATAAAAAATATTTTTTTGGTCATGATTTTCTGCACGTATAGTATGTAGAACTTAAACATTTTGCCTATGAAACTAGAGGCATGTATCAAGATTACCTGCCCAAGGTTACCATTCCAGAGGATTTCTCATGGGATGGAAACTGGTTTGTATTCAGTACATGTGTATTGGCCTAGATATTTATTCCAACCTTACCACCAAGGCATCTAATAGTGTTTTAGGCTGGTTGAGGAACTAAGTTCTCAAACAGAAGATGGCAATGCATCCTTACTTGAACCTTATTCTGAATCAAAGAAGCTCAGATACATTAAATATCACCAAAACAAGGAAAATGCAAATAGAGATGTATTAAGTATGAGACTGTATTTTTCAGACCAAAGGAAAAAGAATTCTGACTATAAAGTATTTACAATCTATAGAAAAATGGTTGGGCAGAGATTTATCAAGAAATACAAAACCTTTTAAAAAAATTGCTGCTCACATTTTAAATAGACATCAAAATAGTGTATGTGAGGAACTGAAAGTGGCGGAAAGAATGAAAACTAAGTAAAACTTGATGTTTGTGGCATTTTTCCAACTTACTGACTACCCTCTGCCACAGCACAGCTTCAAAATACTTTCCAAAGAAAAACACATTATCAGTTTCACAAAAATCTAGGTCGGCCAAGCCACAGCAACAACAGTAAGCTACATTTTATTAGTACAACTTTGTCTGGGTCACTGATAATAATAATTGAATATAAATATACCTTTCTTTATTACATAGATTAATTCTTCTTTTTTTTTCCTTTTTTTTTTTTTTACCATTGATTTTAAGCTTGACAGGATATGTTATCTACCTGTGTAAGAAAGTCAGCTATCATCAACTGAGAAAAAAAAAGGGAATGGTAGAGATAGATTTAAGCTAACTTTAAGCTACAACTGTCAGTATGTATGTAGTACATAAATGCAATCTATTTAGTTTTATTCCATACCTCTGAACAGGTAGTAACAGATTTCTCATTTACAGAAACACCTGCTGGGCTTTTTTTTTGTTCCGTGTGGGCATCGTTCTCAGTTAGCCACGGAAAACTCAGTCTCAGTATTTGAAGGCTAACTACTCTGTGTTACTGCCTGACAGTAATAGAATCATTTATCTAGATATGAAGGAGCTGGTTAAGGTAGATACTGAAAACATTGGATTATGAGTCACACACCAGGCATACAGTAGGAGTTACTTATCCCTGTTTCTTTTCAGGTCAATAATTTCTAGGGATTCTGCTTGTAGCTCACCAGCAATATAACTCAAAAGCAGGTGTCTTCACTCAATTAAAAATGCCTAGTTTCATCTACACCATAAATGCAAGTACAGTTAAAAAATGCAAAAGAAAAACGCTGAGATTCTTCAGAACTGTGCACATGTGCTAAAATACATATTATGACTCTGAAAGGTGATTACGTCGGCTCCAAAGGAACAAAATTCCCTGATCTTGGCAATGATGTCCAGCATCCACTGGATATTGCTTACTCTCACTAATGTCATCTGGGTTTTTTGTGGAGGAGTCACTTTTCACTGGCACTGAGCATCTGCAACATGATGGACTTGATGATCTTAAAGGTTTTTTCCAACCTAGTTGATTCTATGATTCTATGATGAGGGCTGGCTATAGAAAGTTCTCTGAACTTGTTTGCATGACTTCCTATCAAAAGGCATTCAAAGAAATGACCATGAAATAATTTGCAAATGGATTTTTAATTTTAATAGGTGGATAAACATGAGAAGTAAACACTCCACATAGTCTCACGTTTAGGTATTTTTTTATTAAACTGCTATCAAATAGATAGGTGATCTATAAAGAAAGTAATAATAGGAAAATATAGAAGTAGTTCAAATGTATTAATAAAATTTTCTAGGAATCCTTCAAATCCTCACAGTTTTTCTCTTTGTACACACATGTGCACATGTCTTTTCTCCCATTTCTGGGTGGGCATTTTCTGAAATTAAAGGCTCCGTAATTTTTCAGAGCATATTGGGTTGTTTCAGTAAAACTCAGGCAGTACATAAAGAAAACAACCAAAACAGCAGAAAAGAAATACCAATTACTAAGTTAATTACTATGCTTTATACAACCAAATAAGGTCTAAAATTTCTAATTACATGAAAAGTATATGAATATTTTCTCTACCATATGGGATTTAAGGACAGAGTTTGAGAAGGTATAAAAGGAAATGAGCACCTTGAGAGACTAAGTATGATACCAACTGGATTCTGTTATTCTGTTACAATAATTTGTCAGCAGCTGTCTGATTAAAATGAAACAGAATACACAGGCTCCTTTTATTATTATTATTATGTTACTAACTATGACACTTATTAGAAAAACTTATAGTGAAGTTCAAGAGTTTGTGTGAAGGCTTATTAATTTTGATGTTATTTACTTTTTTTTCCCCCCCCCTCAGAGCTTGGCATAAGACCAGGCAAAGTTCACTATCAGAGGGAAGGGTTGTTTTGTTACAGAAAGCCAGAAGGAATTTTATGTAAAATGCTAACTATTTCTTGAAGATTTATGTGAGAGCTAAAACCACTGAACTCCAGAGAAAAAGACAGTATTTCAGAAAGAGCAAGGGAAGAAACGAATACAAGGCATGCATGCTTATTGCTATTGAGTGTATAGAGTTGCATGGTAACTTTTAGTTATTTACTGGTGCTCACTTACCAAGTCTCAAACATCCCATGGGACAGTAGGATCTTGATGCCAGTTTACATTGGTAAGGAAAGCAGGGCCAAATGATAGACCTGTTCATGTGGCCAGTACTGTTTTATTCTTTCACAGCCATGATCAGTGCTAACTATGCTGTTTCCTGAAAATTGCTGTTCCTGACAGTTCCTAACATTTCCATTGACTCCACAGGGCAAATCAAAACACCTTTCATATTTCCCTTTTTCTCTCATCCTTCTCCCTCCCACCAATAAACAAAATTTCCTGCTAGCAAGTTAGATCAAATATTTTAAATTGCTTATTTATACTGTATTTAAACTGTATACAAACACATGTAAACAGAAAATTGGGGCAGTAATACCTTCTGAGGACTAATGAAAGTGATCAAGATGTTTTAACTGTTCTTTCATTAAAAGATTAATTATAACTCCACTATGCTCAGGCATAATAAACAAGACAATAGTGAAATACTATCTTCATGGTCTCCTGCACAGTAGTCCTTCATGAGTCTACATTGACTTGATTTTCCAAAGCTGCCAGAAGTGTGAAAAGAATAGGAAAAGAAAAAGACAGAATTGGCTGTGCACATACATAAACTCAAGCATGGCTTACCTATTCTTACCTTTTAGCAACAAGGTAAGTTCTCAGCTCTGATTCATGTCATGAAGTATTATGGGACTCTTCATCAAGGACTGTAGTGATAGGACAAGGGGTAATGGGTTTAAACTTAAACAGGGGAAGTTTAGGTTAGATGTAAGGAAGAAATTCTTTACTGTGAGGGTGGTGAGGCACTGGACAGGTTGCCCAAAGAAGTGGTAAATGCTCCATCCCTTGCAGTGTTCAAGGTCAAGTTGGACAGAGCCTTGGGTGACATGGTCTCATGTGAGGTGCTCCTGCCCATGGCAGGTGGGTTGGAACTAGATGATCTTAAGGTCCTTTCCAACCCAAGGCATTCTATGATTCTATCATTATTGTGTCTGCCACCTTGCAAGGTAGCTGAGCACAATCTGTATTTCTCTATAGATAGGACTACACTAGGACATCTGTGTACCTTGAGGTATTTATACGGTTAGCATACTCCTCTGTGGAAAAAGCTGAACTTAAAAGCCATGAGACTACGTCTTGCCAGAGAGTCCCTATAAATCTCTTACACACCTAAAAACAGTTCTAAAAATATGCAAAAGAGGGGGTTTTTGTTGTCAGTTTGGGTTTGGTTTTGTGTTGGTTTGGGTTTTTCTTTTTTTTTTTTTTTTAGGAAATAGAGGCAATGACCTGTGCCAACTTCTTTGCTAGCACAGACTGGCTATTTTTCATATCAAATTGATGGAAGGCTATTAAGTCAGATAAAACCTTGGTGCTTTTATTTAACACAAGTTCTCATTCCAAAAAAGAGTAGAAAAGATAAAAGATAAAAGAACAGACTTCATGAACAGGTCAATTTTTTAACAAATAATTTGATGTTTTAAATCACTTAATTTGCACTTCCATCGCTTGATTTGCAGGCAATCTGAACTCTAAACTGTATTTCACAATGCATCTTCTACTGTTCTGTTAAGGCATACATATGTGTCAGGGGGTATTGCAGGCAGTTGGATCTGAGTGATTTTTCCCCTTTTCCACCAACACCATGTCAAGTGGACACAGTAACTGATCTGTGGCAGCCCAGTTAGAAACTTAGGCCATGAATGATTTGTTAAGCATTTTTATTCTAGGCAGAACGGCCCTTTATCTAATGCATTATGTGCTTGAAAAGACTGTGAAGTGTTAAAACCTCATAACATTCCATAAAATGTTTCACAATTTTAAATATGTACTAATAAAAATGTGCTTGCATGAATATGACAAACTGAAGAGATAATGAGCTAAAATAAATTTGCAGAAGTATTTTACATATCAAAAAAGTAACAGGGCTGTGCCGTTGCTTCAGGTAATTTTGTTTGTTCTTTTCAAATGTGAAATTTCCATGCAGCATTTTAAATCCTTCCTGCAAGGGCATCCCAAAAAATATTTATGATCATTATCCCATCAGGTAACATATTTAGGGAATGACCATTATCCTGAATTTTATTGTCAGTTTGCAAGATTTTCTAAAACATGCAGTCCAAGCAGTGGCAAAACACCCAAAGCTTTTGTGTGTATCTACCCAGGTGTGCATATTATTTTTCATATAAAAACCATAAAATTATCTCCTTAGTATTCTTCACTAAAAATCTGCACAAATGAAAAGCACAGACACTCTTCCATGAAATATGTAGCAGGTCTTCAAAGAGCTTCACTGATTGACACAATAAACCTTGTATTTCTTTCATGACAGTAATTTGTACTGACAAGCATTGCTTTTCTCCTGAGTCAACCACCACCATACAATTAGTCTTTTCTAAATCTCCCCATTTAAGCCAGGCAGCCAAAGCCACTTTATAATTTTCTCAGGTATATCATACAAGGATCTAGTTTGGTTTTTTAGGTGGAGGGGTGTGCGGTTTTTCTTAAACAGAAATCACTCTTTAATGATTACTCTCCTGAAAATATACTTTTGACCAGCCTTTATCCTTTCGCGTTTCTTTCCCTTCCTTTTCATTACTGCAGTCTCAGAATAGGTTTGTCAAATGCCATCCTGCTCCTCAGCTCATTCTAGAAATTTGCAGGTTAAACAGACAGAAAAACTATACAAATCCCACGTGAAGAATGCTGTCCCTCAAATTCAAGCATACAAAGTTTTTGTAACCTTTTCAGTGGGAACCTGTTTGAAGCATGGGTAAAGAAAAATATACACTTCTAGCAACTGATGATGTTACAGACTCCTTTTAAGTCAATACTATTTTGTGTGACTGTTGCCTCATATCATAGTTTTCTGTAGTAGATGCCATGATATCAGATCCATTTAGCCTTCACAAGAGCTGAACCAGTGACAGTATATTTTTTTCCTCTGCAACTTCTGAGGTTTTCAGAATTATCTTTGTTTCTTAGTGAAGCAGATGCATTTTGAGCATTTTAGTTTAAACAACATTTTGCAGGGTACAGTTTTCCATAAAACACAGCACGTGGGAAAAATTGTCCTCTGCATTTGGGGTAGCTTTGCAAAAATCACCATGTTCAAGTCCATGGGCTGCCAGATTTGCAGCAGAATTTTTCATTTCAGATCAATAGAACAATGTTTTCAACTACTTTTCACTTCTCTTAAGAAAGAATTTAACCATCTAATTAAAGGTAGAATTTCCTTTCTCTGTTCTCATACTTTCTTCAAGTTTGACTGAGATACTGACTGGACACACAAAGAAGAAGATGGCTCCATCCCTGGGGTGTTTCCAAGACCTGGCTGGGCAAAGCACTGAGGCAACCCAGTCTGATCCCATAGCTGGCTCTGCTTGGAGCAGGGATGCATAAGGGACCTCTTGAGGTCCAAAATCTATGTGTTTTCAGTAAATTACAATTTTCCAGAGAAAGTATTCTGATCAGCTTTAGCTTCCAGGTTTTCTTAAAAGAAAGCTTATTTGATATCTGTGCTCCCACAAACTGACAGAGACTTTTTAAGGTTCTAGAGGACTTCAAACAATCTCTTGGCTATTCTGCTAATTAATTATGGTAATTTCTTGATTAAAATGTCACCACGACAGATTCGGAGGATACTCTAACATATGAAACATTCAGTACATTATAATTCGATCTCTTAATATTATTTATGAGTCAAAATCATAAGCATGAGAAACTAAAATTAACAAGGTTGATTCCATGCTGAAGCTAATTTTATGTAATGTGAGTAATTGACTTGATATTTATATGGATAAGAGAGTGGAAAGATTTAACGGGAATATGAGGTTAGACATGAAACAATTGTTAGAAACTGAAGTGTGGCAGCTTATTTTCCTCCCAGTTCATCTTAACCACAACATTTTTTACATTATTCAGAAATTGCTCTGTTCCTCCTGATGACCATTTGCTCTCTTTCCATCAAGCACACACACTGCAAAGTCTGCTTTCCTCTTTGCCATCCATCCATTCAGCATTGCATCAGCCACTGCTGAAGAAAACCAAGGTACTCCCAGCTTTCTCAGACTGTTACTCTCCTCCAGGTTGTTAATCTTGTTTCATTCCCTTTCATTTTGATACTACAAAAATTAACAGCGTCTTTCACCAGTTCCATTTTGCAGGCCTTTGATGACTACTGAGAAAATACATTTTCTTTATTTGCTGAAACATTTCCCCACAAGTTGCTAAACAGTAGTACAAAGATACGGCATTCTTTCCCTGAGAATACAATTGATTCTAGAGGCTTCTGCATATCCTCTGCAACATGCCCTGCCTTATCAGTGCAGGTGAATAAGCACGCTCCCCTTAAGCAAACCTGAATAGAGTCTGTTTTCAAATTATTACAGAAGCATTTTTCTGCCACTTTTAGTCTGCTTTGTCTGAGATGTCAGCAGGAAGTAAGAGCAGAGGCTGTTGTGTTGGAAAGTCATGGAAACAATCCAACAGCTCCCATCAAACCTGTAGTCTTACAATAAAATTTTCGACACTTGATCTCATAGGGTTGAGATGCCTCAATGTCTCAAGGTGAAACTATATGATTATGAACTTCACCTAATCAGAATCTAGCTTACCTGGATCCAAACTGAAACACCCTGTCTTGTTCTCCCATTAAAACTCAGACTGCGTAGAAACAAAGGAAGACCAAACCCCTTTTTATCAGGTGCCATGATAAATAATTTACCTCCAAAGAAAATCAGTAAAAGCTTGAAAAATGATCACTGGATGTAAGTTACTTCACTTCTTGTTTAAAAGGCTAAATCCTTGATGAAGGAGTCAGAAAAGAAGGTAAGCTACATGTTTGTCAAGACCAAATGAGTTTTGAACAGAGCGGAGCCAAGCACTCCTGCTGTGAACAGAGATGCTGCAGCTGTCCCAGAGAAATACTTTTGCTTGAAACTCACTATTTCAGACCTTGGACACAGGCATAGGATAAAGACCTTTCAGAAGTTTAAATTCCTAAATGAAGGCAAAAAAAAAAAAAAGTACCATAAATATTTATATACATATATATTTATATTTGTGCACATACATATAAATATATATCTTTTTATATATAAGATATTTTTATTTTATATATATGTATATATTGCAGCTACTTGGCAAAACTTAGCTACTTTTGACTGGTTTACATATTGCATAATCTTGCCAAGCTATTAAACAGCAAGATAACTTCTAGATCACAGATTATTTCCCTCCACTGCTTCAACGACAAATAGAGGAAGGTAAATCACCTTATTTACTACATACCTGAAGCAAAGCTTAATCTAAAAGATTTCAAACCTAATAAAATCTAAGTTAGTGGAGAAAAAATGTAGAATTTAACCGCAGTGGGTAAACAAGGTCTAATTTCTTCACACATACACGATTGTGATTAGCTTTCTGCACTTAAAGAGGATTTGCACTGCAACAGAGCTCCCCACATGCAGAGAATTAAATGCAAGCATACACGCATGCTAACTCAAGGCCTGTAAGCCTTTTTCTCAATTCCTGAATTATGGTTTTGCCTAACCCTGCTCTTCAAAAGCCACAAAGAAAATACTGAAAAGCTATAAAAAATCCCATCTTCAACTACTGTTTAGACAGCTGATGTCTGTATGAAAAAAATGTTTGCAGAAAAATTTATTGGAGCTTTACAATTAGAAAATTAGTTTTTCATCAATTCATTACATGTAAAAAGGTTTTCTGCAGTGACATTGCAAACAAATTAGTTCTTTCTAGTAGATTTAATCTGAGCATTTCAATTTATACTTCTAACTGATGTCACATTATCTTCTTGTCTAGGCTATATTTAAATTGCGTGATTGTTAAAATTGGACTTGTCCAATTTCTCTATTGGAAAAGCTGAAAGGATTTTGGACTAAAAGTTTCATCTTTTATTTGCTTTTTATGGAAAATTTCCAGAAAAAGACTAAAAATCAAAATGAAGCTGTGTAATAGTTAATGTTCTTTTTATTATTTTAAAAAGCAAACACTGAAACTGTGTATAATCACAAGGCAACAGCCAAACAGTGGAGAGATTCAGAATCAAGTTTGCCTAAGATTAAGCCATGAAGATTGTGAAAGCATATAAAGAAGATCAAAGTTGTTTGGGGTTTTTTGGATTTTTTTTTCAGTCACAGTACAATTCTTTGGAGTTGAGATATTAGTCTGGCTGCCTAAGGCTATTACTTTTCACATCATTAAAAAAAAAATTTGAATTGATGACAATCCACGTATTCTACTTGAGGATTTTGTCATAGCCATTTATTATAAAAAACCCATTCATGCACATATTTGGAGGACCCAATATTCACCAAGGATGTGTAATTGTGAACAGAGAGAGAAGAAACCTGCAAGGCAATTGAGGACAGCTCTGTCCACGTAACATTAAGAATATATTTCAATATAATTTCTGAGCCTAGAAATACACTTTAGGTTCAGACTCAGTGATTTTGTAGGACTAGGATGTGACTATGTTGTGTTTCAAGATAAGCTTAAGTTTCTCCACGCAATTTACACTTTGGTGTTTTGGGGTTTTTTTTTGGGTCATGATTTTAATTACATCCCCATTCATAAACACAGAGCTATCATTGCTGAAAGATACCCAGACAGTAAATTCTATACAGGCATGAGTGTTAACTATCTACTTAATTCACTTGAGTTTCTACTGAAACTTCATCAAATTAAGAAGGAATTTTGATTTCTAAATGTTAATCAAGGTAAAGAAAACAAAAATAAAACCCCTGTATCCTTCTATAATTCATACAAAGTATTTTTGAAATGTACTAGGTGATTATATAAATTCAATTTCACAAGTATGTGGAACATTTCAGATTAAGGTTGCTTCATTTTTGCTACCTTCGAGTTATCACAAATAAGCAAATTTGACAGCTTAATCTCTAAGGCTCAAAAGAGCCAAAAGCCTCATTTAGCCCAGTAGAATATTTTTTATAGAAAAATCAGGGAAAAAATAGGAAAAAGCAAGAAAAAGCAGTTTTGAAGCAAACACTAACATTTCTTTCAAGACTGATGATTGTATAAGAGGCATTGGTATGTAACTAGGATCGATGTCTTCATATGATCTTTCCCAACCACACACATTTTGAGAGCAATTACTCTTTACCTTTTAAAGAACACTTACATTAAATTAGAATTATTCACTTATTTTAAGAAAATCATGTGTGCTTAGCCATAAATTAACTATTTCTTTCTGCTCTGAAAGATGAATAATTTAAAGTCTGTAGAATGTGGGGGAAACAGGTGCAGTGAACAAATGTGTACTTTCCTGCAGTTCAAACATTATTATACATTCCCTCTCTAACATCCTATTTCCCTTCAGAATTTTTCAATATTTATATTTACTATTCTTATTATCATCTAAAATCTCTATTTATAGAACATACTCCATTAATTCAACATTCTTAACACATGCAGAAGCCATATAAACAGATGGGATATCGAAAAGATGGGGATTTCATGCATAAATTATGGCAGGTGAATCTGTTTTCAAAACAAACAAACAAACAACCTCAATGTAACACTCACTGCAGTGTTTCCATGCAACACACTTTTTCTTTCTAGCCTCCTGAGATAACAATCACCACAGTAGGACTATTGTGCAAAAACAAATGGACCCATACCGGAATATGAAAAATGGACAAAGAAATTCAGCAAGATTTATTGAACTGACCTGCTACTTTGAAAGAGGTTGAGGAACTTTAACTGGAACTCTCGATCACTCCATTTTGCCTTCCTCTCTATAAAGTGTCGGATTTTTTTTTTACTGTGGAATGTATGAAACAGATCTGCAGCACCAACTCCCTGCTATTCTATGGATCAAAGAATGATTCAAAGTCTCACTACAGCATAAAGAACCACGGACTCATAGAATCCTATTATAGAATGGTTTGGGTTGGAAGGGACCTTAAAGCTCATCTGGTTCCAAACCTCCTGCCATGGGCAGGGACACCTTCCACTAAACCAGGTTGCTCCAAGCCCCATCCAACTTGGCCTTGAACACTGCCAGCGATGGGGCAGCCCCAGCTTCTCTGGGCAACCTGTGTCAGTGTCTCACCACCCTTGCAGGGAAAAAATTCTTCCTAATATCTAATCTCAACCTCCCCCCTGTCAGTTTAAAGTCATTAACTGACTTCAAAGTAATTCAGTGTCACTCTTTATGAAAATGCTGCAAGAATTTTTAGGCAGTTAGGAGATTGTTCTCATACTTGGAGTCTTTGTTATTAGCAATATCATTTTTATCAGTTTCTGCATAACAAGATAAAATAATACTGTAGGTGGTAAGAGTCCACAGAAAAACAAGAAGACAGTGTACAAGTAAAAAATAAACATTTTTCTTGTTCTTTTTTGTTGTCGTTTTGGCTAAGAGATAAAGCAAACAATTTGTTCATCAGACATTTTCTGGCAATTTTTTTGCAAGCAAAAATTGGCTGGAGATGGGGCTTTTCTTATGTTCTCTAAAATAGCTGGGTTTCAGACCTCATGTGCACCACATATCTGTCTTCTTCGCAAGACAAATTTCTGATATGGATTGTGAATGACTCCTTTCCTACAGAATGCATCTAATTTACAAAAGAGAATAGGAAGTTGTTAGCCTTTGTCAACAGAAAATACTGTTAAATGTAATAATAATTAAACTGATAAGTCTTTCCAGATACCTTAAGACTCACAAGCACAATAATATAAAAAAAAGCAAAAGTAGAAACTAAGGACTAAGTCCTGCACATTTTGCTAGGTGCAGAAAGACAGAACTAGAAGAAGGCAACTTGCCTGAAGACCTGTCTGTATAATTTGTATACATAGTGGTAATTTTTGAAAAATATAGAATCACAGAATCATAAAATGGTTTGGGCTGGAAAGGACCTTAAAGATCAGCTAGTTTCAATCCCCTGCCACGGGCAGGAACACCTTCCACTAGACCAGGTTGTTTAAAGCCCCATCCAACCTGTTTTTTAACACTGCCAGGGATGGAAGTCAAATCTATTCTAGTTTCTCACCATCCCTCATAGTAAGAAATGCCCTCCTTCTGTCCACTCTAAATCTAACCATCTTTCAGATTAAAACCACTGCTCCTTGCCCTATTACTACAGGTTTTGGTAAAAAGTCTCTTTCAATTTTGCTTTTAAGCCCTCTTTATATAGTGAAAAGTCAGAATACAGTCTCCACAGAGCTTTCTCCATGCTTAATAAGCCTAAGTGTCTCAGCCTGTCTTCACAGGAGAGGTGCTCCTGTGCTCTGATCATCTTTGTGGCCTTCCTCTGGACCTGTTTGAACAGGTCCATGTCCTTCTTATGTTTGGGGCCCCAGAGCTGGACACGGTACTGCAGGTGGGGTCTCAGAGAGCAGAAGAGAGGGGAAGAATCACACCCCTCAGCCTGTTGGCAATGCTTCTTTTGATGCAACCCAGCATATGGTATGCTTTATGAGCTCCAAGCACACACTGACAGCTCACATCCAGGTTTTTTATATACCAATATTCTCAAGTCCTTCCCTCCAGGGCTGCTCTCGATGTATTTATTCCCACAAGGTATATTGATACTGGGGATTGCCCCAACCCAAGTGCAGGACTACACTCGGCCTTGATGAATTTCATGAGGTTCACATGGGCCCACACCTCAAGCCTGTCAATGTCCCTCTGGTTGCCTCCCTTCTCTCAAGCACCACTGCAAGCATCACTCAAGCACCATTCAGTCTGGTGTCATTCACAAACTTGCTGAAGGCACACTTAATCCCACTTTCTATGTCATTAATAAAGACACTGAACAGTTCTGGCTCCAGTATGGACCTCTGAGGGACACTGCTTGTTAGTGATCACTATTTGAACAGTAAGCCACTGACTGCAATTTATTGGATGTGGCCATCCAGCCAATACCTTATCTACTGAATAGTCTATATCTCTCCAATTAAGTGGCAAGGATGTGCATGGAACCACGTCAAAGGCCTTAACAGAAGTCAAGGTACACCTGACTTTAACTTGCAGTTAAGTATTTAAGCTACTGCCTCTAAAACTAAGAACCAAACCTTTCCTCAAAACAGAAAACAAGATCACTTTCCACATATGGTATGTCAATGCTTTCATTCCATTAAATAATGCAGTAGTAAGTTATGGATCACAAATAAAACATGAAGCAAACGTTTATTCTGAATGAAGGCTCTCTGTCTTTAGCTCAGAGGGTGCTCAGTCAGCTGTAACTTCCAATGCACCAGGAACAGACAAAGCATGTTTACTAGACCACACAGTTGAGTAAAGGAAGTGTTTGCTCTAAGTTGGGCTGACAAGACCTGCATATGGAAATGCTTTTCTAGGACACTAGTATCCTTTAAAATTAATTCACATCAAATTTTCTACCCTTCGGAGTCTGCAGTCAGGTCTTACATGTGGGAGGGGCAGAAGAAAAGCAGCTAGGTTACAAATTTTCACTTTTAGCTATCAATCAAATATCAGCTCAATCCAAAAGTTTGGTGTTTTTATTCTTGAATTCTAAAAGTTTGATTTAATACAGCTTAATGGTTTAGCAACAGATATGAAAGAACACTGACCCTAGACTTTCCTGATATTTCATTTATCTGGCACATATGAGACCATCTGTTGGAACTGATTAATTTTTCTCTTTTTCAAAAGCTCATATCTTTGCTGTGGTTGGTTTCTTTAACACACTCCTCCCCTTTTTTCATCTCTGCTTTATTTCTGCCACCAACAGTACCAGTGTCTATTGCCTTTTTGCATTTCTCATCATTGGAAAACCACCAGTTGTACACTGCTGACTCCTTCATGCTTGGAGCCTTAGCAGCACAGAAGCAATGCTCTGCATGCTTGCATAACTGCATCCTTCTAGGAGCAATCTCTCAGCTTGGGGATCCCTTTATTGATTCATGAACTTTGAAGTACAGTTGCTATCTTCCTAGTTGCAATAACTTTGAATCTCGGTAAATAAGTATCATCTCTAAAGTAAGCTCCATTAAGATGATACTCCTCACGTTCTAACCACTTTAAATATTCTCCTAGGTTGCTATCCTGAACATAAGCGCTTTCTCCTCCCCAAGTAAAATAACAAACTTATGCCTATGAGGTTTGGTTTTGTTTTTTTTGGGTTTTTTTTTTTTTTTTTGGTAGCATTATGGTTTGTGTGCAAACAATATTTCCCCAGATTTATATTCCCTCAGAGTAAGTCAGTAGCTCATTCACTGTTAACCTTCAGAAAGCTCAGCCAAAGCCAACAAATAATGAAAGGGTTTTGTAGCAAAAGCAGAAGTTCAAAGCAATTTTTTTCTTTTCTATTACAGGGACAGCATTCCATTAAGCATTTTTAATTGTATGGGTACCAGTGTTATTGACTTTGCCAATGTATGAGGTTTTTCTCATCACTGATATTTTACATTACAATATGAGATGGACTACAAACTAGGTGTATTTGTTACTTTTCAAAGGAGCAAAGACTATGTTGTTTACCTTTTCTTTTCATTGTCATGGAAAGTACATTTCCTAGGTTCTCTAACACTAGTACAAACAGAACAAACAAAAATGAAAATCCCACCTCAGTATACATGGGATTATATTTTCTCTACGTAATCATCCTGTCATATAGTGCAAATCAGATTGACTAAATCAAATAGCACAATTACGGTTGTTCAGATTCTAGTAAGCAGCTTGGAAGTAAACTTCTGCCATGTAACATTTTTACGTATGAAGCCTTATCACTAGGCTAGAAGTTTGAACATAAGTATTTAACAATGATATTGAAAGATTCTACTGAATCTTCCTTCCTGCTTACCTCTTCCAAAAGATCAACATGCAAAATTTCTCTCTCTTTCTGCATAAAGGTATATTTACACACATACTGCCTATGTAATTAATTACTTTCATGATATATATGACTTCCCAATAGATTCATTACAGTTTATCTTGTGTTTGTTAATTTTTATGTAGCATTTGATCTTTATCGTTGTTTAAACACAAATATTTTCCTGTCAGGATATCTTAGGAGAGGTGGAAAGAGGAACATGAAGAAAAAGCAGCTAAGTGAAAACTTTGAGTTACTGAAAGAATGAGAAATTATATTTCATTGAATTATGGGGTTTTAATAGGAAAAAAAACCTCATAGAAGTTGTGACTAAAACTTTTATTTTGCTTTTTGAAATAACACAAAAGGAGTATAAGAATAAAGTGTGCATAATTACATGGATCATGATCATGAGTTCCTTGATACTTCCTGCTTTTTAAAGGAGTCGGCTATGAACCATGCTGGCAGCAGTCCTCATAGGATTGTCCAACACAGAAGATAACTCCCTTTGGAACATGCAAGATGCTCTGATATAAAAACTGCCTTTGTTTTCAACTTTTTCAAAACTAGCTAAAACCACTAACCCCCAAAATTCATAGGTAAAAAAAAAAAAACAAAACGCAAAAAAACCCATGACGTTAACTTGAAAGATAATTTATTGGGTTTGGCTGTTTCTTCACTGACCTGAGATTTTCATCCAAGAGCTTCATTCTTACCAATGTTCTTTCAGCATTTCCTTGCAGAGATAAATTTTGATAAGAAGATGTGAGTATAACATGGAAGAAAGTCACACACTTGCTCCAGGGTCCAGAACTGTCTTTTCCTCTGCTCTGCGAGTTGAACTTTTATGTCTTTTCCTCATCAGTTCAAGTCCATTATGGCAGACAGGGCATGTTCTCCTTTGTGTACATCCTCTAAGCATCTATGTATAATACCTGCTTGTCTCAAACAATTGGAAGTAACATACACCTCTGCTTGAGATAAACTGGGTAGATGCTGAAGAGGGAAAATTACTTGAGATCAAACAGAGGTTTCTGCTTCAAGGCTGTCTCTGCTTTACTGAACTTTACAAAGAACAGTTGTCGCCTCATGCTTTTTCTTTCAAACTGCTCAAGCAGCCTTAATGTCCAGCGACTCTCTAGTGACAGCATGTGACTCTGTGGCTTACAGAAGAATGTCTGCTGACAGATACAGAATCGGCAGATGAAGAGTCCTGTAAATTGAAACAAATAACAATTTTTTTAGACAATAAAATCCACTAGCTTCGCTTTTTATTTATTTAGTATTCACAAAGTTATATAAAAGATGTCACTTGCTGGATACAGATGGAACTTACTTCTGAAGCCAGGAGAAGTCTTCACCAATAAGGAGCAGGATCATGCGCTCTGCCTGGCTACTTCAGAGAACACGGAAGGGGAAAGAGCATCTCCAAGGTAGATGCTGAAGATGGCTTTAAAGATAAAGCTGATGGCTAATAACTACCCTTTTAAGAACTTTCAAGGAGCATCAGAGATTTGTGATAAATGCTCACTGTGTGCTTGCTAACAATACCCTGCTCTGCCAGAAAACAGAAAACCAAAACAGATTGACTTACCTATACCACTTGGGATAGGCTTTTATTATATACTCTGAATTTATATGTTTATATTAATATTTACCATTTTTAATGCATTTAGCAGGTGGTGACTGAAATTACTTCTTCTTGATGCTTTCTTGAATATAATACAACATTCTTTCCTCCCTATGTGCTTTGCAGGATGAGAGAAAAAGAGGCTTTGTCCTAACACCTAAATAACTCAAGTAGCATTTTAAGAAAACATTCCTGCAAAGTAACATAACTCAAAACCAGGTGATAACACCACTACCAACAGCCAAAGCCATACTGCTGGAGGCATTGTCACAAAAATAGTAGTTGCTTCCTTTGCTCCAGGCCTGCCTAGGCTCGGTTTTCAACAGGTAACAATTAATTTGTTGTTTGAAAGGCCCTTAAGTCTTCTAGGAAAAAAAAGATACACTAATTGTTTTGATAAAGCAATTTATTACAAGTTCTCCTCAATATTTCTTTAGATAGCAAAGTTTCCTAAATATGTTTATATTCCCCAAGTCTTCTCATACTAGTCAAGCTACCTGATGCCAATCAAAGATACTATCACTGAAGGCCCACACGCAAGTGTTTCAATTCAAGAGAAGTTATCTGGACCTACAAAATCAGTTAAGTTCCAGGCAGCAATGACTTACTGCTTAAGACTCAGGATAAAAATGGGCATGATGCCTAATATATATAACTGTATCACCAATGCATGGTACCTCTTGGATCAGTAAAACGTAGCTGGGGCAAATATGAAAGTGAATATACTCTCTTGTGCAAACTCCTTACGCCTCTGCTTCATGTTCTGAGTTAACTGGTTCAGTTCAGTAAAAAGCCCACTCTTTGACCCTCTGTGGCATGTGTTGGATTCTTACCTTCTACTCAGTTGAAGTAAGAATATTGATAGAGCAGCAAGGATTTTATGCATCAACTTGGAAAAAAAAAATCACAACAGTGTGTTCTACTCTCTCTCTCCTTATTTTTTAATGTAATTTTGATGACATACACTCATAATAAGGCAATATTATCTCATCAGTCTATGAGCAAACTTAGAGCAATGGATTCTAGGAACATGGCTTGAAATCAGTCTCATGAAAAGTCAAAGCAAGTATTCTCGTGGTCACACAAGCAATACACTAGCTAAAATTAAGGATGAAAAGAAGGCTAATGTTTACCTAGAATGTAAGAATGGGTGGTTAAGATGAGATATGCTGTAAAATAGTTCTAAGAAGACTACAAATAACATCTTTCTTTTAAGATTCTGACATGTAATGCTTAATTATCCTGTATGAAAATTCAAATGTACTTTAACTAAAATGTGTATGAAAATGCACTTTTAAATTGAGTCATTTATCAGTACTTAGGTACAGCATATCATAGGCCCCATAATTCTTGAATGTGTCTAACTGCATCATTCACATTAAAAAGTATCTAGCTTCTTTTAAATACTACTGTACAAAGCAACTGTAAAATGTTCACTTCACCAAGGCCTTTTACATCTCATACACTTTATTAAAACTGCATTACATGCCTGCAAATAAAATGTTCTCCTTCACATCAGCCTAAATGTTAAAAGTTAATATTTTACAGCTTAGTTAAGCAACACATACTATGTTGAGTTCTGGGCCATCCAAGTTCAAGAAGGCTGTCCAGAAGTCAGAGTTCAGAGACGGGCTAGCAAGATAGTAAGAAGACCTAAGAGGAGAAGTTCATTTATTGTGACAAAGAGCTTAGGAAATTGTCACAGCAGCCTATCTGAACAAGTTACGTAAATAAGAGACTCATCCCAAGTAGTAGCAAGTGAAATAAGAAAGCACAACAGTCACCAGCACTTTCAAATTGCAGTATAGGAAGAACTTTTCACTAGGATGGTAGTGTACAACAGGGACAAGACATCATGAGAACTCATGAAATCTCCCACTTTCCAAGACTCAGATGGAGAAAAACACAAGGAGCTGGTGCAGTGTTTGAAAGTGTTGCTTTGACAGGGCAGTGAAACTAGAGGACGCTTGTAAGGTGGGCTGACACCAACCTTATGAAGTTTAACCATGCCAAGTGCAAGGGGTCGGAGCACCTGGGTCGGAGCAATCCCAGGCACAGCTACAGGTTGGGCAGAGAAGAGATTCAGAGCAGCCCTGCAGAGAAGGACTTGGGGGTGTTGGTCGATGAAAAAATGAACATGAGCCGGCAATGTGCGCTTGCAGTCCAGAAAGCCAACTGTATCCTGGGCTGCATCAAGAGGAGCATGACCAGCAGGTCGAAGGAGGTGATCCTGCCCCTCTACTCTGCTCTCGTGAGACCTCACTTGGAGTATTGTGTGCAGTTCTGGTGTCCTCAACATAAAAAGGACACGGAACTGTTGGAACAAGTCCAGAGGAGGGCCACGAGGATGATCAGGGGACTGGAGCACCTCCCGTATGGAGACAGGCTGAGAAAGTTGGGCCTGTTCAGCCTGGAGAAGAGAAGGCTGCGTGGAGACCTCACAGCAGCCTTCCAGCATCTGAAGGGGGCCTACAAGGATGCTGGGGATGGACTATTCATTAGGGACTGTAGTGACAGGACAAGGGGTAACGGGTTAAAACTGAAACAGAGGAAGTTTAGATTGGATCTAAGGAAGAAATTCTTTACTGTTACGGTGGTGAGGCACTGGAATGGGTTGCCCAGGGAGGTTGTGAGTGCTCCATCCTTGGCGGTGTTCAAGGCCAGGTTGGATGAGGCCTTGGGTGGCATGGTTTAGTGTGAGGTGTCACTGCCCATGGCAGGGGGGTTGGAACTAGATCTTCTTAAGGTCCTTTCCAACCCTAACTATTCTATGATTCTATGACTCCTAGAGGTCTCCCCAAACCAGCATTTGTAGGGCTATATGAGGCAAAGCTGATTCGATTTGCTTGTTATTAGAGCTCCATTACATGGAGCCTAAAGGGCTAAAAAGCAGAAAACAAATGTCCTTTTTTTTTTCTTTTCCTTTTTTTTTTTTTTCCTAATGTCCAAATTCAGACAACAGGAAAAACTCTAAAGGCTAAGGAAAGATGTGAAAACCCTCACAAATCCACAAGCTTGAGACAATAGAATATGGACATTTTTGCCTAAGTCCCTATCATTTATTAATGTGTTGGCCCTTAAAATCTATATTAACTATTCTTTTGTATTCTAGCCAGCCAAAGAAACTGTCAATGCTTACTATAGAGCATTGATGGCAGGCTGCATTCAAAAGGGAAAGAAAAAAGTCACGTATATTTGAAGAATAAATTGAGATAAATAACCTGATTTCATTATGATAAATATAATTCCATCAACCTTTAGCAGACTTCTTATTATCTATTTCCTAAGAAAGCAATTGAGTTTCTCCTGGAATATGGCTAAATAACTTTGAAATATTAAGACAAGAAGCCTGCTGGATAAACGTCTCCCTGTTGGATAAAATTCCTCTTAAAATAGACAGTTTGAAGAAACTATTCACATAATATATTAATATTCATAGAATCAAAAAATATGTATGTTTCCTCTGTTTCCATATTGCAACAATTTTGCTTCTGTTTCCTCTTTCTTTCCTCAAAATAAATAGGGCCTTAGCTATGTGTTATTCCTAATCTGAGTATCATTTTATCATTATGATAATCTGATTAATTTCAGAATTAAAAAAGTCTGTCCTTTGCTTTTTCAGAGGAAAGCCAGGGACTTTAGCTTGAATTTTTCAGCAGATAAAAAGATTAATTCTGTATTTCTGCAAAACTGGTAAAAAAATTAAGGATAAATGTAATTTTGGCACAACATGCATACTATTTCAGTCATGTATATTTATTCTATATGTGTTTCTGTTTCTTTGAATTTCTGTACTATTTCACTGCATTCACTTTTCCGTTAAAGGGTTATGAGGGAGCTAACTTACCATTGATTCATTCTGCTGAAGTGCATAAACTTGATTTGAGCTACAGATTCTTGATCTGAAACATGTTAATGACTAAAACCCATTTTGTCTTCTTTATTAATCAAGAAGTTCTTTAGTTTTTCCCATTGTAGTAATTAAACAATTTTTTAATTTAGAAATTGATTTTGAATTCATAAGCATAGCAGTTCAGTCATAATCCTGTCAGTGCAACATAATGAGTACCAGGGAGCATACAAATGAGCTGTGACAATTAAAAAAAAGAAGAAGGCATTATTCTGAAACTCAAGGAAAGAAGAAAGGAGTTCCTTGAAAAGAATGAGAAAAAAAAAAAGTTATTGTATCAAGCACCTTGGAAAGAAACTTGCTGCTGAACCAAAACATTAAAGACAACCATATACTATCAACCAACTGAAGAATCACAGAATCACAAAATGAGTGAGGTTGGAAAGGAGCTCTGGAGGCCATCTGGTTCATCCCCCTTGCTCAAGCAGGGCCACCTACAGTCTTTTTTTCCCAGGACCTTGTCCAGGAACCTTTTGAGTATTCTGAAAGATGGAGATTCCACAACTCTGCTCTCTGGGCACCCTGCATCAAGTGCTGGGTCACCCTCACAGCATGTTTCATGTTCAGAGACAGCCTCCTGTGTTTCAGTTTGTGCTCACTGCCTCTGGTCGTGTCACTGGGCAATGAAAAGAACCTGGCTCTGTCTTCTTTGTACTCTCCCTCCAGGTATTTATATATGTTAATAAGATTCCCCTAAGCCTTCTCTTCTCCAGCCTGTGAAGTCACAGCTCTCAGCCTTTCCTTACAGAAGAGATGTTCCAGGCCCTTCATCACCTTAGTGGCCCTTCACTAGACTCTCTCCATTATGTCCATGTCTTTCTTGTATGGGGAGCCCAGAAATGGACACAACACTGCAGGTGTGGACTCACAAGTGCTGAGAAGAGGGGAAAGATCACTTCCCTTCACCTGCTGGCAATACTTTGTCTAATGCAGTACAGGATACCAATAGCCTTCTTTGCAGCAGGGTCATTTTGCTGGCTCATGCTCAACTTGGTGTCCACCAGGACCCCCATGTCCTTTTCCACAAAGTCTAAGGACAATAAAAAGTTTAGTTACTATTCCACAGTCATTTTTTCAGCAGATTGTGAAGGACTTGATCACAGAATTTAAAATCAGGAATTTCTGAATCTTTATACTCCATTTTACCATTGTGATGTACAAGACTGCTACCCAGCTTGTTATTTTTATTCAGGCAGATAGGCTAGGGTTTTAGGGACTATGCATGATACTATGTGAAGCTGTGCACTCTGTAGCTTTTAAGGCATTATTGTTCTTTAAAGCTTTAGCATAATTTTTCAGTTAAGGTTGCTCTCTCCCCTAAAATGACGGCTAATATTAATGTATTTTTTTCCTATCAGTTAACGGGAAGAGGATAATTAATTTTCTGTCTCATCAGTTGCTTTCAAAATTTCTTTCAGCAAATTCAGTACAACAAAGGAATCTGTTGACATTTCATGTTTCCTGTGTCGTGCCAAATATAGAGACCCTAAAAATGAAGCATATACTTTATTTCCTACAATTTTACCAAAAGAGAAGAAGAAATACCCTTAGTAATGTAAAGAATCAAAACGTGAGAAAAGAAGTGGATTTGAATAATCATCCCAATCTGCTACTGCTTCTTGTTCTTTTCTTCTGAAAGAAGCTTAACTGGTTTTGCATCATTTTTGGTTCTCCTATTGTGCATCTTGCTCTTTTCTTTACAGTTCTTTTTTTAGTTTTGCTCATTTATTATTTTCTTCAGCAGATCAGAAACTCATCTCTCAACGACTCTTTCCTGCAGATCTCCCCCAGTGTACTTCCTTTCAACTCCCTGAAACCCACAGTACACTTTATCCCACAAAAAATAAGAACAAAATGTTACTGGTCTGTGTTTTTACAGCCTATTTGCTATAATCACTTTCCTTTGTATTATATAACAGAAAGTACAGTACACCATCTTCAAGAACAGGGAGGCTTTGTCTCAACTATTTTTAAAAGATTTCTGTTTGTGCTCTTCCCGTCTTCTTTTCTTCAACTCCCCTGCGATCTTCCACACACTCCACAGTGCCTGGTTTGACAATAAACACTGAATTTTTGGCTCTTGTGGTTGAGATCAACTGAGGCAATGAATTGTTCAGTCTGGATAGGCAGGGTTATCTACATTTGTTAAAGATTAAAAAATATGTGTTACCTGGCAGACAGCATGTAATACAGAAAATAATTTAAATTATTTTCATTTTATATATTTTATTTTTTACTGCATGGCATGCTGAAGTTTTATTCTTTTTAGCTGTTTTGAAAATGTCACTCTTTTACATTTATGAAAAATTGATCGAATATTGAGTAAATAGGAAAAGAAAGAAAATACTGGCCTGCCATTTGAGTAACATTGATAAATGTAAACAAGAATACAGAATCCTCAAGAGGAAAAAGGTTACATAACTTAGAAAAGTATATGTGAAAGCTTTGTGACAGAAGCAGGCTTCCAACATAGCCTACTTTCTTGGAGAAATTGTTCTCATTTTCCTTTGAGGACTCTTTCTCTCTTTCTGCTACACCTTCATTTTAATGGGATTACTGAGTACATTTTTCCCTTTTAACCTCATGTGCTCACTGTAATTCAAGAATTATTTAGCATTTACACCCTGTGTAAACCTGAGTTACCTATAGTCATGTACATTGGGAAGCGATTAATAACCCCTTCTAATTGTCTGCTCCTCTGAAATGGTCATTTCAGGTGAGTTTAGCCCACTACACCATAATTTTCTAAAGTTAGGCAACACAGGTCCTATCTTAGCTTGCTATTCATTGGCCTTCTTAGCTTTCTAGAAAACACATTATGTATGCATCAACAGCAGCTTTTCTGTGTCAAGCACTGCTGGGTATTAGTTTATTCTAGAATGTCTTATTTCGAAAAATCATGTCAACTTGCACTTGAGACTGTTTACATGCAGCTCCAGTAAAGCCGTATTTTCCCCTTCTGGAGGCAAATAGTTTACTTTGAAAATGTGCTAATTACTGTAAAAGTGTTGTTGAAAATATGACAGTCTATATTTATGCTCAAATACCATATTTATAGTTTGACTTTTTTTTATTTTACATTCTTAGAACTAAGTGCATCCTCCCCTTTCCCTCCTCCCCTATACACACTAGCCCACAACTAATAAGAAATGAATCAGTTTATTGAAATACAATATAAACTTCTTCACACTTTATATCCTATTCTTTCAGCTGCTGCCAAGACAAGGCTAAATCTCGTTAGAGAATGTAGCTTTAATATATAACCAACTAGAAGAGGTTTACTGCAAATGCTACAGAAAGTGACTATTAAATTTACTAGATACTAAACTTTTCCTACTTTTCACCTATACGCCTCACTTGTGCATTGCTGTGGTCTAGAAATTTATGAGCAAGAGCTGTGGTTCCAGAATGGGACTGGTGTAATGCTGGTATGCGTACACATTCCATTGAGCTAAGCCGTTCTTTAAGAGATTAAATGGAGCATGTAGGAAAAACAAAGGTTTTATGTTATTGCTCTTGGCACATGATATAATAAGATGCAATATGGCAATACTGCAGCATTGGAATGGGTTCAGGAAAAAGAATAGATGTAGGAACAGCAAAACTTAAGCAATATTTCAATATTGCTGTTCTTACATTATCTATCTTAAATACTATTCTTATAATTACCTCAAAACAGTGCTATGTAGCTATGAAGTTTCTAGGTTTAACCAGTATTTAGACTCAAGCTATGAAGAACAGATTATTTCTTTCTTTATTTAGGTATTTATTTATTTAGCCAAGAAAAGCTAAATAAATGTTGAAAAAATTATGAAACGGGAAATAACATTGACTTCCTACTAGGTGGTCTCCTTGCCCTGACAAATCTGCCCTAAGTGGTTTTCCATAAAAAAAATTATGGTCCAACATGAGAGTCTGAAGAAACACTTGATATTCTTTTTGAGTGGTGGTCATAACAACTAAGCTTGGAAAATCACTCTTCCATGCTAAAAAATAGACTGTGGAATGGGCAGTTGTGCCTCACCTTACTGGGAGGGTGGGAGTTCAACATGAAGTCATCAATACATTAAAAATTAACTTCAATCGGAATACAAGTCAAATTTCAGCAAAAGTTGCCAGTCAGAAAAGCAGTTACATGGTGTGAAAGATCACACACATGCCAGCCACTGCGTAATGGCATACAGTGTGCTACTGAATACTGACTCGCGTCTAGCCTATGCATAACAACATGGACAACAGAATAAGAGGAACTCAGTATAGGCATAAACATCCATAACTCTACTGCTGGCCTTGCCAGACCCCTGGAAAGCTAAGATGATTGCTTCTAGTGCTGCCAAGATACTCAAAAGTGTGTGTTACAGGCCATTCTTAACCAGTAAGACCATAGTTCTCACCTCCCCATTACCCACAGTAATTTGCGAGACTCTTCCTCCCACATAGGGTCACCGTTCAGCCGATAGTCTTTCCCTCTCACAGGAGTATTATAGACAGAAGTAGACTCTTGTAATACCATATTCTTGTCTATTGTAATACCATACTCAAAAGCTGTTTATGCACTGCATGTATAAATGGAGCAAAGATTACCATACTCACATCAAAGTGTCATTTTTGCTCCATTTATAAACATGCTGTTGTAAGGTTTATGGATAATATGTAAAGAAAAGGAAAGCAATTCAGCACACTGCTTCCCTCTTGTTCATGTAAAACTCTGTATTAATTCAAAGGGACTTTGTGCAGTAGCAGATGACCAAGTTCTTCACTTCTGAGCTCACTGCACCCATGCACAATTGCACAGTAAAATGTTTCCATAACATTAAAATTTACTCTAAACAAAGTGAAATACTACAAAACTTAAAAAGCTACCACTCATGTGATGGTCTTAAATTATTCTACAATCTTATGAGAAGTGCTATAAGGGAATAAAGGATACCATTCATGCTTTCCTAACATACTTGGATTTTTTTTACCCATTGACTCATAAGTTTTATTTATTAACTTCTTTTTTCTCATCACAACTGATGTGAAGATAAGGGTACAGAGGAAATGGATTCATGAACGCTATAGTTTCCTAGAGGAGGGCATGGATAGGGGAATAAAATACACCAATGGATCATAACCAGTCACAAAAAATTTTGAAAAGCATAAATTTCTGGTCAAGAAGAGAGATGTAAGAGAAAATGTGTGAAAATAAGAGAACGAAATGACAGCAGCAATCAGGAATAAGAAAGTATGCTCAAAAAGAGATTCCTACCAAAAGAAAAAGAAAAAAAGACAGAAAAAACCAAACCAAAACAAAAGGGCACTGGAAGACAAGGGTTTTAAGCCTGTTAAGCCATTATGTGAAAAAAAGGTCAAGTCTTGTGAGAGTTTCAACCACTGACTCCTATATAAAATACTTCCTTTGTCCTCCATACAAACTGACAGCCTATGAGAGGTGATGAGTTTACGTTCACATTATGAATGGAAGTCAGTGAAGAATAAAAAAGGATTACAATTCTACCTTAAACTGACTCGACCAAATCCACTATTCTACTCCCTCACTATTAAAAGCCAGATTCTGTACACAATGAACACATTAATTATTCATACAGTTTGTTTGGGGTTTTTTTTGAGTTGCCTTCTTTTTTTTTTCTCCTGGGCTGCTGCCCTAGAGTCACTATTTCTAGTCAACAGTATTCAGAAAATAACAAAGGAGCAGCTCTAACGAAGATAGCATGATCTAAAGCTTTGTCTTGGGGAGTGGAATTGAGGTGAAAACATGACATTTGGTAATTTTAACTTTCTCGTAATCTTTATTTCTTGGCACTGAATGAATATGAAAACAGTAAATGACTTAATGTGACTGAGATTTCACTTTTACAACATTAGTTTATGCAAACTAAGACCATTAGTTTTTTTCTGACAAAGATGTAACTTTTGGGTTGCTGACCATGAACAGGAAGGAAAAATGTGTGAGGAATATGCAAAGACAACCATGCAATTCTTATCAGCATTTTTAAAAAAAACCTCCACAAAATAACAGCTAAAAAAACCTCCACAATTCATCCAGTCATGGCTCTCATATGAAAACAAAATACTGAGTCTCTAGAGTCTGCACATGAGTTTTCAAGAAGGGCACGAAAATGCGAGGTTGAAGTGTAACCACACAAAACCACAGTATAAAACACTTCTCAACAAGTGTAGCAAAAGAAAGTTCTGCGCAATGTACAAATTTAATCATTAATTGCCACTTAAAAGGAGATTGAACTGATTTCACACTCGACCTCTAATATTTTTTACATTTGTTTTTCTGTCAATATCTCCCAATACCACAAACTGACTTCATCAAGAAAACTTCACTGGAAACATATGTAGAACATCTTACAAAGAAAAAAAAAAAAAAAAGAAAAAAGAAGTGAAGTCCAGTCCTCACAAAGGGGGGGAAAGAAAATGAAATTTCCCTGGAAGTTAACACCATGCTGAAAAAGTACTTTTTTGTATATCAGCAAGGTATTCTCAAGCTACAGATCTCTTTAAACAAAAACTCTCCATTACATTACTTGCTTTGCCCAAAGTGTGGTTAGTTAAAAGCTTGATCCCAGCACAACAAGGTGTGGTTCATGACCTGGTAAATGGGGCACGTTCTCAGCTAATTGCTGTAAAATTAGTGATGTTGCAGCAGCATGCCATGTGAAAAAGGAAAGAATAAAAGAAAATCACAGTTTGGTTATATGAAACTAGCAAGTTCATTTCCTCTTGCCTTGTTGCTACTCAAAATCACTGTCAACTATAGCGTACAGAAAATTTTTAAACTGATATTCAGATTGATACAGAAGAAACAAACTTAACACCGGATTTAACAGGACACTGGACTACCTCTTTTAAAGTATTTAAAAAATGAAAAAGTTGAAATGAAATAATTTCCGTTTTCTTATTATAAACATTTTTTCTCATTCTGCTGTCCTGGTCAATTTCAAAATCTAAGTCTCTGTTCTTCCCAGATGTTACCTTGTATTACTATACATAATTGCTTTGTTCCCTTGTGTATTCTAATGTTATTGAGTATGAAATTAATCAAATAGCAACCTGACACCAAAATCAGAGAACAATTCAGTATTTTATATCCAGTATAACTCAAGTCTTCTTAATTCATCCTATTCCCCAAAGAATCAGCTGCTTTCTTGGTGTTTTATTTTGTTGTTTTTTTTTTTTTTTTTTTTTTTCCTTTACATTTGTTTAATATTAGACTCCTTGGAGCCTTTCATTATGACTCTTGAGACCGAGCCCTGATCTCACAGATTCAGTTTCTGGGTAGGAGGCACTCCTATCCATATTAATAATGTGTGAAATTATATCAATACTGATTTTTATTTAGAACGGCTTTAAAGTTCTGTAACAATTACACTGTTACATCATTATTACTCACCCCCAAACAAGCCTGGCAGTGTGTAGTATAGTGAACATGCTCACTAAACATGCACTACTAAACAAATATGCTATAGCTGTGCTTGGAGAGGCTTTAGATAAAGCTGTTCAGACTTCCCAGCAAGGCTTAGCCAATTAAATACACAAAACCTACAGTTTCTTTTACTGCCTTATTTTTTGTATCATAGTATCAGAGACTGCAATCAAAGTACTTTTTCTTATATTTTTTTTATTCCCTCAAACACAGAAGGGAGACAGAGAAAGAGAGCTTCAGTGGGTAGAGAAGAAAGCAACATTCATGGGTTTTGCGAGTGACAGGAAATAAGACAATACCTTTAAAATATGCAAAACAGTATGAAAGCAAGCTGGAAGGAGGCTTTAAAGTCTGAACTACTGATGTCCCCTGACACTCAGCTAGTTTCAGTGCAGTGTCAGGAATCTGTGACACCTCTCTGCTCCAGGTCTGCCAACTCTTCCAACCATCCTGCCATGTTTAGCGAGACCACTTGTGTGCAAGGTCTTGAAGAATCAGATCCAGGCAGTAAAAGGTAATGCAGAAGAAAAATGTGTCATGAAGGAGCACACCCTAGCAGGATCAGTCTTGACTTAAGTCATATTTTGACTTTCTTTGGTATATGAGTTAAAACAGTATCTGTATCTCTCTTAGCTGCACCTGACATCTTTTACCAGCCTTCCACTCCACACTTGGATTCAGAAAAAAGACGCAGCTTTAAGCATGTATTATGACAGCACTTGTAACAGCAGCATATAATAGAATTAACTACTTTTCTGTTTTGCAGACTCAGTTTTATTTAGTTTCTAAAAAACAGAAATTAAAACAATTATTTATCTGAAAACAGATGGATATAAAGGTGTGTTGGATAGGCCAGTTCAGCATCTCCTTGGTGAACCATGTGTTACTGTAGTATTCATAAGGGAGAGTAGTAGAGCCATACGACATTTATAGTTTTCAAATGTTTTATTTTGAAAATGTATTACATATGTCAGTTTTCATTCAGCAAAACCACACTTGTTTAAACATTGTAACATTCCACAAATATTGATAGTCAATTATTTAACAGAATAATAGAAAAGAAAGATGTACTTTTAGGTAAAGCCTGTGACATGAGAGATAGAGCTAACAGCATGTTTATAGTTTTGGGGCTTTTTTCTTTCAAGGGAAACAAAACATAACCCTAAATTTAAATCAGCATTGTCAGTTCAGGACTCTGCAATCTGGGAAATCCATAGAAGTTCTATTTCCCCCAGCAGCAACTGAAAAAGGGGGGGCAGGAGGAAATCATGTTAAATCCATTGTCATGGTCATTCATTTCCGCTTACAGAACATTTCACTCAGTTTGCCTTTGTTTTAGCTGCAAGAATATTCCATGGAACCTCCATGGCATTTATGAAAGACAGAAGGTGTTCATAAAAACTGAGGTTTGTACTAAAATAAATACCTTTGGTTTTAGCAACCGAAGCTTTTTAAACAAAATCTACTGATACAGACATACTGATATAAGACTTTGTAGTTCAGCATTTACCATTTACAAGACACGTTTGTGCATTTCACATAATAAATTGCTCACTTGCAGTTTGAATTTGACCTCTTTAAGAAACCTGTACGTTTTTTCCATGACAGTTCAAACAATGTCACCATGTAGAACCTTTTCTCTGCTTAGCAGTATCTTAAAGTTGAATCCCCAACTAATTTTATGAAGTTTATGTGCCTAGTGGTTTCACAACATTGTGTTCTCTTTGAAGTAAATAAAGTTGACTAGGCAGCATTTTGCTGCATCACAAGACCAAAATTATTGTAATAAGGAAGAAACATGACTGCGGTACTGCAAGCACAGAGAAATTATATTTAATTTCATTTACTGTGTCAGACATGACTAGAAAATAGAAAATCTATTCTTAAAAAAAACCCAATCAAAGAAGATTATATGAAAAGGTTCAAAATGTTCCAGTTTTGCTTAGAAAACAGTTTTTATTACAGAAAAAAAATAGTCTGACCAGGCATTCCTGACAAGCTGTTGTCAGTATATCAAAATTTTTAGGGCTTGCATCAAGAAGCTGCTTATGTTTCCCCATTAGCGTCTAATGCAGCCTGGGAGGGAATAAAAAAAAAAAAAGGACCATATATTATATATATGCATGTGGAAGTACATTACAAGTAGCTCAACAGAATGATTCTGAAAGTTGATGCAATATGGGCCTTGAAAGCAGCTGCAAAATGAGCTTAAAAATCCATTGTTATGACTGACTAGAGTGATTACTTTGCATGTACAAATCAAACTTTGTCCCATTTAATGCCAACAAACCAGCTCCTTATTGTATTCTGAAACTCAATTTCCACTAAATAATAAGAATTTTTACTTTGTATGCGTATGATTAATCTTAGTACTAAAACGTATAATTTTTTTCAGAGAAATAAATTATACTCCTAATAAATATACCACTGTTAACATTTTAGCTTTCTGCAAAATACAATATGCTTCTGAGTTTCTGTGCTTTGATAATCATCACTTCAAAATAACTTTTTTATCTGAACTTTTTTTTTTTTTTCATTTACATTTCCTCCACTCTCCTAAATACCTTTAGCCAAACAAATTTCTACCAAGTTTAGCAGTGGTAATGTAAGCATTGGGAATCAAGTAGGAAAGAGGCTTTTAATTATGGTTACACAGATTGCTTTCTCACAAAGGAACAGGGAAATACACACATAATTCATTAATGAACAGGACACAACAACAACTTATAAAGATGTATATATACACATATAACTGCATATTCACAGTGAGGACAGATTTAGACTATCCTTATCAGAGGATCAGCTGGGTTTGGCATAGAAGAAGAGCATTAAATACATACTCAGGGCATGATACGTGCTTATTATTATTATTATTATTATTATGGGTGAGGTGTCCCTGCCAGTGGCAGGGGGGTTGGAACAAGATGATCTTAAGGTCCTTTCCAACCCTAACTATTCTATGATTCTATGATCACACAAATATATGTTACTTCATACATATATACATAATCCTGGCTGTATAAAAGCACATGCATGTACACATATGTAAGCACATATATTCCTATAGAAACATCTGTGGGAATGTAATTAACCACATTACTACAGTTAATTACCTATCCTATCTTCAATGACAAGTAGCTATTTTTATTGCCATAAAATATCCAAGGGCTAATGACTTTAAACTAAAAGAATGTAGATACAGACCAGATATAAGGAAGAAACTTTGCATGATGACGGTGATGGAACACTGCAACAAGTTGCCTAGAGAGCTTGCATATGCCCCATCCCTGGAAACATTTAAAGTCAGGTTGGACATGGCTCTGTGCAACCTGATCTAGTTGAAGATGTCCCTGCTCATTGCAGGGGGTTTGGACTAGATAACCTTCAAAGCCCCTTCCGACCCAATCTATCCTATGATTCTATGATCACCTGAAGAGAATAGGCTAAATAGTCCACTTCTGGTATTTAAGACAAATCAGGTCCACTCACTGCAATTCAGGAAGCAGGAAATAGATGATCCAGTCTGCAGCTGAAGGAAAGCCCTTCAGCAGTTCCCCCCTGCCATGTCTACCCAAGCTGCATATTGAAATTAAACACAATTGCATTGAACAATAAATTTTTAACCATTACATTAATGAAACAGGCAAAGGTTAAATTATAACTAAGTCAAATTATAAATAAAAAAAATAAGCATTCTAGAAAATAATCACTCCAGAATTAAAAAAGAAGTTAAAATAATTAAAGCAATCAGTATTTCATATATCTCCATTAGAAATGTCAAATGAAACCAAAATCAAACCTAATTTAACATATCTTATTGTGTAATAATCCACTCAAGTTAGTCCTGATGCCTTATTATATGCTTCCTCTAAGTTACAACCAAAACACTGTCCAAAACTGAATCATATTAAGGTTTCACAGCTATGCTTTTTACTTCAGCATCATGGATTAAAAAGTCCTTGAAACCATGTTTCTAAACAAAAGTAAGTGGGAAAACAACAGACTGAAGAGACATGATTTGGTGACACCATTCATTATGAAAGACACAAATGAAATGTGAAGTAAATCAGTCAAAAGTTTTTGGGGTTGTATTTTTTTTTTTCTTTCTTTTTCATAGAGATTAATGCTTCATGCTTTTTTCTTTCTTCTATAGCATTTTGTTTTATAACTTAAAACCAGCACCTCATTGGCTGGAACAATCCAAACACTTATATAAAAGGGATCAAGGGACTATTTTCTTATGAATATGAGAGAGGCATCACTATCAAAAAAATCCCTGCTTTATTTTCCTGACTGTTCTCCAGATGACTTCGCAATCTTGAATTATTTACATCTTGACAAAGGCTGTGATATAATTCCAGAAATTTTACAAGAGGATCTCTCCAAAATTTTCCACCTCAGTCAACAAGACATATGATATTCCCTGAGCATAACAGCTTTCCTGCCAAAAAATAAAATATGTTTCTATTCACTCCCAACCCACCTGACTCTACCTAAGAAAATTCCTTGCCAAGTCCATCAGCCTTTTCACCCTAAACCCTAAATCCATTCATTCTTGCTCAACTTAATATGCATTCCCTTACCCACCAAATCATGAAACATAATTTGATAGACCTAAAATACACTGAAGTCGTATCTCTCAGAAGTGGGCAGGGGGCATTAGTTATATGAATGTTGGTTTTGTCATATTAAGTTTGGACTTCAAATTCAGAGAATGTGATCTCATTTGGTCTGAATGGATTTTCCTCGACTGCCAGTGATCTATGCAGAAGAAAAGGAAGGCAATGGTGTGGAAGTGCCAATATTTTGAAAGCAGGAACGGTCACCCACAGAAGGCAGGAAAACACAGCCAGCAGCTGCCAACAGCCACTTTGAACTACAGCTTCTACTAAATTCAAAGACCAGGTCTCCTCAAAAGGTACACTGGGAAAATTTCAATTTAAATACCAACTTTATACTTGTTTAGCATATTCTAAGAATCTAGGATGAAAGGACTTTGGTTTGATTATGACTAATGAAGATAAAGCAAGCAATAAGTTCTTCCCTCCAGCACTCTTCCATTTAACAAGATTGTAATCTCTAAACAGTCAGGAAAGATAGCTCTTGCTATTTAAAAATGTGGTTACAGACAGAGAAAAAGTTGCAGAATCAACTGGGTTACCTAGTCTGGCTTGTAACCTTACCTCCTGGTTTTAAGTGTTGACAGAGGAGGAAATGTCTGTGCTAGGACAGGAAGGGAGCAAAATCAATAATGATAGCACAAGCAAAAGAAGGACAGAAAAGTTTGAAAGGCAAAAGGCATTGAAAAGAGAGAGAATTTTATAAGGGCTGAAAGGAAAAAGACTAACCTAGATACAGCCCACCCCACGTAAATATAAACATGTAGTTAAGGATTCTTATTTGACTAGCAAGTTCCCTATACAGTAAATCAAAGATGGCAGACATCTTCAAAGCAGTGGTATAATTATAGCTTAAGTCTGATGCTGTGAATCCCCCTCCTGAAGAGTCACCTCTCCTCAGTGACTGCAGGACACCCGTGCTGCCTGAAGCTGATGATGTAAATAACTTCTCCATACAAATAACTCTGTGATGAGACACGTTCCTCCTATTCTAACAATTTGACAACACAAAAATCAAAGCCGAGATTTTACTTCATGAAGTTTCAAAACGGCCTGAATTTCACATCACAGCCCCCCATTTTGGCAAATATACATAGTAAAATATATAAAAATACATAGTAACAGCTGAAGATTTACTCATAGTAGAGTGAATCCATTCTGTTCTATCTTCAGGTCAGGGGTTTTTGCCAAATTCAGGCATCATTTTGTTACTAGAAGGTAATACTGCAGCCACTGGGTCTATGATGTTAATTTTTCAGGAAGAATGTTTTAGGTCATTCTCCAGCTATGGCAATGCAGCCAGACAGATATTTACTGCACAATAGTTCATGAGTTGAAATAAATCTGTATATATGTATATAAATACATATACATACACACACACACAGAGTCCCTACAGTTTTTGTATGATATATTATTCGCAATACTCCTACTTATGCTACAGGTAATTATAACTTAATTTTTCCTTTCATGTCCTCTGTGGATATGAGCACTTTGGCTGATGTTCTGAACACTGAATTAATCTCTTTTTCATAGAAATGACAGATAAAAAGGAAATTACCTATTTTTACAATTTTTCCCCCCCCCCTCCAGAATTCATTTTTATTGCTTTCTAAGCTCCCTGGTATCATGTGTTTTCCTCTTTTCTTAAATCTTAATGTTCCAGTCTTCAATTTCCTGTATAAAATAGCTGTAAAAGTGGATTAAAAGACAAGCATTAAAGATACAGCACATACTGCATAATTAGATGCTGAAATGTTAGCAAGATACAATGCTGATGCTTCTAGGTGCCTTTTAACTCTTTGTAAACATATTTGATCCTTTCCAGAGGCACCTGAACAAAACATTTAAAGGAAAACTGTGGAAGTCCTTGAGAATCTTTGTTGTTTGTAAAAAGACAATTTTTTCACAAGACTTTTCCTCATTAAGTCTGAAGGAAAATAATAGACAAAGAGATAATTTTCAAGGAAAAATTCTTTTCAGCTTTCCTCGATATACATTTGGTTGTAATTCAGAAATTATCAGAATGAACCAGTATCTTTGATCCTGTCTTTGTTTCAATGTTGGCAAAAATCAGAGTCATTCAAACAATATGCAAATATTTAGATATTCACATTTTAAAAACACAGCATAGGTAAATCTGCTGTAATCTATTATTCTACATTAACTTCTCTTGGATAACTAATCAAAGGAGGATTGAAGCAGAAATTTGATAATGGTTTAAAATACGTAACATGTTAACTTACAATATCTAGATATTTCAAAGTATATTTTAGAACTTTTATTGTGTATGTTCACACACTTTTATCTATACTAGTAAACATCTGTAACCCATTTTTAATGTAATGCCATGCATTGTATTAAATTTGAGGAAATAAGAAATTATCTTAAAGGCTACATGTGACACCATATCATAGACTTGAAAAATATCTTAGGTTTTATTAAGGTTAAAATTCATGCCACACAGAGCCAGGAAAATGTAACATTAAATATGGTCTCCTGTACATGTACGACTGTGTATAAATTTTTCTCTCATATAGAACCCTACAATATTCAATGTATACTTAGATCATTAAATGACTACCAAGTACTTTCCTTTTCTTAAATTGCTTAATATAGGGCCTTATTTATTGGCTATTTTATAGACCTACATTGAAGGCACAATTAGTCATTCCTTGCAGGATTTGAGAGTGATTATCTGTACAGCACAGGAGTGTTTGAGAAGTCTTTTTTTTTTTCCTCTGCATCTGTTCAATGAGGTTAGGACTTACTTAGTGAACTTCCGTCTAGGCAAAAAAGAGGTATCAAAGTAAAAGACTTGTTCCAACACTGGGTAACCAACTCATGGAATCTAACAATTATTTTTTAAGAGTACTTTAGCCTTCAGAGATATGTTCAATGCTGCTTTATCTAATCAGAGCATTCCTGAGATCACAGAACAGACTAAGCACTCTTATTTTAGATGATTAGGCCAGTCTCCTGGGAGGTATCAGCTAGTTGGAGTCCAGAAACTGCTGCTGAGCATATGCAAACTAGGATTTTTGCCATTTGGCCAAATCTGGATGGAATTTTACAAAGGTAGCAAAAGATTCTTGTGTAGCATGAGATACATAAGACACATCTCAACATCCTAAAACGTCTATTATCCTGTTCTAAATCTGGGATGTTTGAAAGAGATTTATGATCCTAGCCTTTTTTTTTGAAATTAAATGAACTGAACTGGTACAAATTCAGTCAATATGAATAAATTACTGGTCTCTAATGTTTCAGATCATGCAGTCAACAACTGACACGTGGCTGAGAAAGTTACCTGCTGCTAGCCCCACCGGTAACTTTCTATTTTTCTATGGTAACTCTATAGTAACACAAGAATAGTAACACTACTTACAGGCAAACCATATATGCCCGTCTGATTTGTGCTCACCTCCTTGCCTGTTTTCTCAGAAGTGAAATAGCCTGTTTTATGTACTCAGAGCACTTGCAGATTTGGTTGTTTCTGTAGGTAGAGCGCAGTAAGTCGCACTGTTATGTGCTCTTAGCGTAACGTTGCAGTCACTGTAGCTGACATTCAAACTATTGAATATCAAATTGCAGCAGAATCTGTCTGCAGTAATTAATTATTAATTAAGCAGACTGGGAGAAGGGAGAAAAGAAAATTCAGAAAGTGATGTCAAACACACTGATACTCTGAGGTCTCATTAAAAGCTGTAATGAATATACAGCTGTTCACCTTCTGCATACAGAACTATGTAAGTCATTTATAGATCTTAATTTCTGACTAAAATGAAAGATCTGAAATTAAATCTAAACACATAAATACATAGGTTCTCAGCTTTATAAACTAACCTGAGAAACCACAGTATTTCCCTCAGAACTATGCAGAACAATGAATTCTGAACTTCCGAAACTACTTGATTGCTTCAGGCATAAGTAAAAATAAGGTAAGAAATTATGGCGTATATTCCTTTTACTTGTGTACTGAATGAATTGAAGCAATACAATTGCTTCATGGGAAGCTTTTGGTATGCTGTGGCAGTATTTAGGTTCTATCTGGCAATATCTAGTAGGTGTCTGTTATTTTTAACCCTGAAAACTCAATAAACTACCCTCCATATACAGAACGTTAGACAGGGAGTGAAAGACTGCTTTTCATAACACTTTTAATGATGCCTTTTTAAGGATCACATCTTTTTGGAAGAATATCACACACATAAAATAAATGTACACCTATTCCTGGTAAACGATCTTCTGCAGGGTACCAACGGCATACATGTGGATTGTGCATGAAGTAGTTTGAGAGCCAAATTATCTGCCCAGAAATAGAACCTTAAACTCTGTGAGATTAAATGCAGCTCCGCACTGATCACGCTGAACTAAGACATACTTTAAAACAACAAAGCCAAGAAAACAGTATGCGATTTGTTGAAACTCTTTAGTAATCAACATGAAAATTAGTCAGTAGCGTAATTTACGTGGTCAAAATCGACAACAGTAGCAATGTGAAGGAAATAATTGATTCATTTCTAATGAAGTTCTACCAATGAATACAGCCAAGTGGTTGTAAACTGTAAGAGGTTAAGACACTTATTCCTCCAATTTACTTAGGCTGCTAAATCACAAATCTGAGTCAACAATATTGCCATCGCCTTCAATTCAATGAGGAGCTGAATAAAATTTCTACTAACCAGCTAAGAAATTTTTCTTTGTGTTCTTCCTCTTGTATTATTAAACATTTATGGGGATCATCATGACTATTCTTCCAGTTACTTGTAGGTGACCAGAATTTGATGGGCTCAGGTGACTACATCTAGTCAGATCCCCCATATAAGAAAACCTAAGGAGAGGATACACAGAGGAAATATGACCCTGTAAAAGATGAGAAATACTTTTGATTTAGTTCTGCATAACCACTTCACTGGCACATTACTTCATTTGACAACTTGGTATACAACTTGGTATAGAGAATGAGCACATCAGTTTTACTTCAAGTATTGCCTTCATATAGAGGCAAAGATGTGTCACCTTCTCATGATGTCTCATGGCAAACTGCACACACTTCAAACAATGTATATCAACAAATAGATGGTTTAGTTTCACAGTGTACATTACAGGAAAAATCTTCCCTGACAGCCTATTTGTCAGCGTGTCGGATGCAGCACTGTAACACCAGACCATCTGGAGATTCCAGTGAAAAACACCATTTAGGGTGAAATTCCTCCTTTGGCTACTGCTCACTGAAAGAAGACAGAATAATGGGCCTTCTTTACAGTCTTTTATAACATCAGAAACCAGGAACTGACTGCTGCATTTATTTGTATTGGTTTGAAAAAGAATATGCTGTAGCGATAAATGCAAGATTGAGTCATGACAAAACACTGCTAAGATTTACTCCTCCATTTTCGCAAGGGGAGGAATGTGTATTCCATATACATGTATTTTCAGTCTTCAAATGTCATAGCACAAAACTCAGCAGACTACTTAAATTCAAAGAGCAATTTTCATGAGCTTTCTTGATGAAGCCATGGAAACTACTGAATTATTTTGACTCATCTGCATCTAATGACCCATGGTCACTAATGAGTTATGAACTCCCAATGCTCAGAAGATAAAACTCACTAATGTGTTTATTACTTTAATCGGCCAGGTGGAGTTTTAACAGCAATGTTGTCTTACAACAAAACATAATTTTTATAATTAGTGTGTAATCTGTTACATATTACTTCAGACTAGCCTGTACAATAGACACAACCAGAAACAAGAGAATCTTCACAGTTCTTACAGTGATTTCTACTTGCTGCAAAATAACATTTAATGAGACTGTTGGGGGACAAAGCTACTGGGACTGTAGATAGTTATATAAATTATACCCAGATAAATACCAGAAAGAATGAAAAATACCCAGGTATAGTTGGGTATTATTACCATTATTACCTGGTTTACAGGTAATAATGTCCTCGGGGAAAAAAAATCCATATTGGACAAGATATTTGCGAGGTAATTAAACAACAATCTCACAGTAGTCACGCTGTACTTAGTAATAAAACACTGATCCATTTAGATTTGCTCACATTTGCTGTTAGATACATTATAATTGAGGAATACCAAATGCCATGCTTTACTCTGATTTGCTGCTGATTAACAGCACTAGAAGCCAAACTTAGAGCTTTTTAAGAACAGATGGTGCTTCTTTCCTCTTCTTACTGGTCAAAAATTCAGAGAAAATAAGGATGAAGACGGATGTAGATAAAGAAGAGAAGCAACCAAAAGAGAAAAAAAAGTTTGGCACATCCCATAAGCAGCTATAGAAACAAATTATATCCATTTTCCACTGTGGGTGTGCAAGTTTGAGGATTCACAGATGGCTTGGAATTCAGCTCCTCATCAGAGCTGAATCTGTTCCCAAGATGGTCTGAAAAAGGGGTGCCGATTGCAAAATGTTTCTTTTCCCACTTTTACTACCTGAGAGCTTCCCATCTTTCCCTCCTTTTTCTCTAAATTAACAAAACATGAAGAATGAAGGTTTATTGATGCACTGGAAAAAAAATGGGCAGCGTCAGTATTTGCCCAGATCAGACAAATAAGTTGTTTTCACTGTGGGTTTCCTAAAGCCTAAGGGGACTTGAGGAGTTCTCATATCCTCCCACCTACTCCTTATAAATAAAACCATGACTCACTTTTAAAAATTTCGAATCAAGTGAGTCATTCTTTTACACGACCAGCTTGAGACACCTTAAAATGGTGGTCTCTCTTCCTCTAACAGGAGGACAGGAACATTTCAAAATTCCAGGAAACACAACCAAATGCAAAGGGAGGTACTCTGCTTTCTGAGAATTTTTGTCAAAGATAAAGAAAGCCATCTCAACTGTGCTGAATAAGTGTTCAGTCAGCAATTAGATGCTAGAGTCAGTAATTAAGTGCTAGAACACAGTGCCAGAAACAGACTTGCTGCTGTAAGGAAGGGACTGTTCTATGATTCTATGATTGTCCATCTTTGTTCCAAAGCACAAAAAAGCCAGTTTGGATCGTGGTATTTCCAGCTATACACTGACTGTAGTTTTTTCCTCAAACTCCACCAATCTAACACATCTTTTATATCTCAAGATGCTGTACTTGCCATTCAATTACACCAGGCTCTCTCTCCTAGGACTCGCATTAGTCTCTTCTGTAAGTCTAAAAAACCCAAGCAGTTCACTCCTAGCACATCTTCCTATTGTTATCAAAGAAGAGGGAAATTTGTTTTGATCTCTGTCAGACTCATCAGTGAACCTAAATCCCCTTGTTCACTGACTTACTGCATGATTTTCTTTCTCTATGGTGACCCACTTTAAATTTTCATCCATAAAGTTCAGCTCAACTGCAGTTGATCAATCATGAAATCCAATTGCAAAAGCCTTGCTGAGCCCTTATTTACTTCTGTCACAGCGTTCATGGGGGCTCTTAAGAATGGGAAAGGCAAAGATGCACGTGTCCTACTTATGATAGACAAATCCCCCCATGTCCTATCGGATGAAGGCATTTAGTCTTTTTGTAAAGAATTAAAAAAATGCAGTTCAACTCTGTTTCTTCCCACAAAATGTAGGCAAATGGATATTAACCTATTTCTCTGCGGTCTGCTAAGTTTCCAATGGAACTCTCCTCGGGTACATACTAAAATACCTCCTGTTTTATAGGTCTGATGCAGCAACGTTAGCAGCGTGTAAACGTTTTCACATGCCAGACACTAGAAAGAGGACTATTAATTAGAATCTTAATAGTAACTGTAGGTTAAAATACTAATAAATAAATAATGCCAAATAGTTTCATAAATAAACATCTGAAAACATGACAAATATAAAATATCATGAAATTTAAGTTTAGAATCCAATATAGTAGACAGATTCTGTCTACACATGTTGGTGTTTGAATTACAAAGAAGTGTTATTTCCATAAACCTTTACTTCACTAAAATCACCCTGGACATGAAACAAGACAGAAACTTCTATTCTCCATTCTACTTCACTGTTCTTAATAAACTGCTGAGAAATAAATTTAGCAGTTAAACTGAGATGTTTGTTTTCTGAAATGAAAATATTTTGTTAACAATTATTCCCTCCATATATATGCTATCGCGTATTTCAGAACTCTTAATAATGTTATGCAGCAATGAAGCAGTTATTTACCTACTGCGTCTGTCCTACTGCATCTGTCAGCAATATGCTGGTTTTGAATCTTCATTCCTCCCATTTTTTAAATACTGTCTCATAAAGTCCATCTTTCCTCACATACTTCAAAGCTCAGGTTTTTTATGACAGTAAAAAAATTTGTTGCTTATGTTTATGGTTCAAAGATGGTGTTCTCCACAAAACACTAAAGAAAATGGAGATGATAATACTAAAATATCAAAACTGCGGAGTGTATTTTACACTGTTCTTTGCAAACACCTCTCTAGACCAATCTCAGCTTGAAGGTAATAAGACATCTCAGTCATAAATAAAAGTAGTGAACATATAACACCCTACTCAAGACATGACACATATCTTAAATACTAATTCAATCAGCATCACATAAAAGTTCTGTGAAAACTGAATTACCTTCCATCTCACCGTGGCAGATAACATCCTGTCATGTCTAATCATTGGGAAAAAAACCATAGATGCCAGAGACCAGTTCACGTTTAGTTAATTATGCTTAACTATATAATAAGAACTGTCAAGTAGTAAAATGCTTTTACAACACCAATTTCTTCTTATATTTTAAGAGCAATCCTTGAACTTCATGACTCTTCAGAAGGTTTGAGCATGTTATCTAGTAGGTCAGGAGCTAGCACTTTTTTTTTCATGTATTTATTGTGGGTTTTTTTTTCTATTATTTGAAACTACATGTTAAATGATGGGATACATCTGTAGAGAGGTTGTTTAAAAACCTGAATGTCTGAAAATCCCCAGAAGGTGCACGAAACAAAGGAACTATAAACGTATCAGCTCAAATTATTGCTGTTACAGCTTTTTATTTGCTTACATTCATTGCAACGTGAAATGCTAGAACAGCAAACTGCAATTTTCCTACTCACAGTAAAGTTATTGTTGTAAGTAGAAAAACTGTGGGTGGGACTTACTTCAGGGTTTAAAAACCTACAAGAGAGCTTGGAGGCTAACCTATTGCAGTTAACGAAACATAGAAAACAATTCAATAACTAACCACTGGGTGTCTTCAGATAGATTGGCTGAATTATTCTAGACTCCATTGACCACATGAGGTACTTAGACTCCCTACAGACAGTGTTTTCTAGCACTGAATCTCACACTTGGTCTGCTTAATCAAAACCAAAACCAAAACCAAAACAAAGTTAATATTAAACAGTAGTCAATGCTAGAAACATAACCATTATAGTCTGTATAGCCACATGTCACTCCAAAGATTATGACAGAAATCATGTTCCATTACAGGAGTACAATATCTTGCAGTTATACAATCACTATGTTCCAGAGTACAAAGGAATTTAAAACATTAAACATGCATTAAAAATAGGATGACAAATGCTTTAAGGTTTCATCTGATTTGGAAAGAATGTCCCTTATACCGAAAGAGCTGATTCTCAGGAAATGCTTTTTATCCATGGCTAAAGTTTTCCCTTTTACAGGGCAATTTGAGTGTTAATCTAGCAGATTTCCAGATATCCAAGGCACATATTGTCTAAAAAGCCTTCTTAAATGACTCCTCTGCACATATCTATCGACTTCATAAAATTCATAGCAAGCCCTGTATCAGTTTTGATGATATCCAGACAACAAAGACGATTTTCCTAAAAACATTACTTCTACTGATGTAAGTAATTAACAGGTCAAGTTAGTGTGTCATGTTCGCCAGTATTAGCTAGAAGTTATTTCTTCACTACAAAGCATTGGCTTCAGTATTAATCCCTAAACTCTGGGTTCTGCCAACAAAGAAAATCTGCTAATAAGAAAATTCATGCCCTTTTGTGAATTTAGTAGAACCTTAAGAAAACTGCAACTGCTTTTCATATACACAGACACATTGTCATGGTTTAAGCCCAGCCAGTAACTCGGAACCACGCAGCTGCTAACTCACTCCCTGCCTTCTTCCCCTCCGCTCCTAGAGGGATGGGGAGGAGAATCAGAAGAATGTAACTCCCATGGGCTGAGACAGGAACAGTCCAGTAGCTAAGGTATAACACAAACCACTGCTGCTACCACCAATAATAATAATGATAAGGGAAATAACAAGGGAAAAGAATACAACTGCTTACCATCCGCTGACAGATACCCAGCCCCACCCAAGCAGCGATCTGGGCCTTCCAGCTAACTCCCCCCAATTTATGTACTGGGCATGACGTGATGTGGTATGGCCAGTTGGGGTCAGGTGCCCTGTCTCTGCTTCCTCCAGGCTTCCCGTGCCCCTTCTTACTGGGAGAGCATGAGACTGAAAATGTCCTTGATAGGAGTAAGCATTACTTAGCAACAACTAAAAACATCAGTGTTATCAGCACTGGTCTCAGACTGAAGTTGAAAACACAGCACTGCACCAGCTACTAAAAAGGAGAAAAAATGACTGCTACTGCTGAACCCAGGACACCCATAAGATGCTAGAACAACTTCAATATATTTTTATTATTCATGAGCACACAAAGAGCTTCCTATCTTACAAGAAATTCAGACATGCTAAAATACTAATACCACAAATGGCAATAGGTTTCTTTTTCTCCTAAGCCAGAGGTACCTGTTTTTCAGCCCCCAAAATTCTTTCTCAAAGAACTTTAATCTCAGTAATTAATTCAGATGATTCTGTCATACGCATTAAAAAAAATTCTCTTGACCACACCACATTTTGCCCAATTTATAGATATTTTGTGAGGAAAAAGGGGGGAGAAATGTAATCTCAATTTAGGTTGGTTTTAAAATCAGTAGGAAAATTTACAGCTGCTCCCCAAATTATTCCATTCTTTTTTTTTTTATTTCTCATTGTGCTGCAGGCATGTACATATATATGTATGCTTTTTGTTTTATTCTGTTGAACATTTCAGGTTTTTGAACTAAGGCCAATTTTAAGAGATTAATTGCATCTTGGAGTTACCTATTTCATTTTTCACTGATTAGAGAGGGAACTACTCATCTCACTCATACTATCTGCCTAATTCATAAACAGCTGAAACTAAATTAATCCACAAGACTATTTCACCCTTGGATACAGCTGTAGCTGGAGGGCAGAGGATACGAGCAAGGGAGTGATTCCCTCAACTTCTCATACTACATGAATGCAATCCACAGATCTGTGAGCATCCTGAATGCTCTTGACTGTATTGCTGAGCCCACCCCCTTATGTAGTTCAGTACGACTGGACTACATTTTGCCTGCATGTTCTGGCACTCTGGTAAGTTTAAAAAAGAAAGTGACAGGATTGCACTGTCAAACTGACAGCACTTCAAATTTGTCTCCTCTTTTGTGATACCTCTGTTAGGAGAAAACTGTCATCGTCATCTGCATAAATTCAAGGCTCAAGGTTTGTTTGCCTCTGACCTTCCCCAGCTGAAAACCTGGGTATACCTTTACAGGGATGTGAGAGCCTTCCAGTCTTTCATCGAAACTGCCTATGGTTCACACTATTTAAGTCATCCATACATTTACAGGTTTGCTCAGCTGCACTGTCCTTCACAACAGCTATTTTTTATATGTTGCCAAAAGTTTAATACTAGTAAATTATTATTCTTTTACTTGCCTTAACAGAATTTTAAATCTTATTATGACAAAACTGTGCCTAAACACATTTCAAAGAATTACTAGTAAAAAAAAAAAAAAAAAAAACAAAAAGAAAACCAAACCAAACAAACAAACAAAACCAACCAAACAAGAAAAACCAATACAAAACACAGAACTTCTGAATGAGTGGAAATACAATAGAATAATGCACACTAATCTATGACATTAATGAGGCGTGCAAAATCAAAATTACACAGTTGTGTCTGTGGGTACAGTCTCTGTTTATGATTTACAACATTAAGAAACTAGTAACACAGATGTGTGTTTTAAATATCTAAGAGTCAAGTTCAGAGGTATTTAGCTGAATCCTGGGAGAAACATTTCGTCAAAATACCATGATGATCATTATTTATTCCCAGTGTAGACTGCATTTAAAAAGCTTATCAACATATTTTACTATTGAACAACATTTTACAGAGGTGAGATGCACAACAATTGTTAGCAACATAGTAATTATGGCTAAATTAGATAGTTAACTATGATTAGAGTCCTCTCTTGTTATTGTTGACAATGCAATAGGCTTCAGACAATATCAGGTCCTTACTGTGCCAGGCAACACACATGCAATGAAGACAAACACTGAGCATGAATGGACCTGACAGAAAAGCATCATAAATCTTAAATCTGTACATTAAATACCATCAGAACTACCAGTGACAGTTCTGGAGATGGTAAAACTATGTTGTATGCCTTGAAAGAATTAAAGTTCAGCAAACATAATAAGCACTCACAAGTGCACTGTCCTTCTGGGATGTTCTACCTTCTTTCTCTACTGCCCATGTATAGATTTTACAGATCTACTGCTCATAATAAATTAATAACTAAATAAACAGCAAATAGCTTAACAACTAAAACTAAAAAAAAAAGTAACAAACAAACAAAAAAACCCAACAAAAACCACACAAACAAAAACCAATCCCACCTCTAAGAATCTTCTATTACAATCTGAAAGGAAGCATTTATAGAACAAGTTTTTAAATCAAATTAGCTTTTAAAAAGGCTTTTGTAAATGCAATTTATTTGCCTAGGAACAATCAGCTTGGCAAACACGTCTTCTTCTATCAAACTAGTTAACATAAATGTGAAAGGATCAACTATTTGATTTTCAGAAGCCACCATCAAAATTTCAGTTAAAAAAAGGTCAATTCTATAGGTGGGTGAAAAACAAAAAAGTAAAATCCAGTAAAAGCAAAGCCTCTGAAACATTTCAATGAACTCCACTTTGTAGTAACAACCACAATGTGTTTAATTCACTGCTGGGCTGACTGAACGAGAAAAAAAAAAAAAAGAAAAATAATTTCCCTAATTTCACACAATGATTTTTCCCACAGCCAATTTTTCAAATTATCTGAAGTATCTGGATACCTATAAAAATTTTACATAGCATAATTGCAACTAAGGGTCAATTGACTTCTCAGGGTGCAAAATTAGGCTGTTTCACTGTAAAGGAGACATTTGCACAGACTTCTCTGGACCAAAACTCAGTTTGCAAGTTTCTTGAGGATAAAGCATGAATCCTTCATCACCCCTCTTGGTCCTCTAAGCACTCTCAACTGCCACCTGACACTTGGGCAAGAGTTACTTGTTTGCTTTAATTTATCACAGCTGCATAGACTTCCTTTAAATGAAACAACATATTTTTATTAACAGTTGAAAAGAACTGAGAAAATAAAGCTCAGATTTAAAATCAGAAGCTGCAACAGTTCATAATGACATCACTTAATTCTCAGAAATATTAGCCATTTTCAGCTCTTTCAGTGACACCAGTCTATATGGTAGAAGGCTTCCTATTAACAGAAAGGAGATGACTGTATTACCAAGCGCTGCATAATAAACCTTTGGTCCGAATTCTGCTATCCTCTGTTGACATTCTGATTCCCCCAAGTACTTATGATGCTTATTCATCTTTGAAATAAATGACCTGTTGGTAGCTGAAGTACTCTTTTGAATTTGGGCAAGTTGTACAAGTTTCTGTCACCCAAATTTATTGGCAACTGAAGTGAAGAAGGCTGAATTTAACTCTTTGGAGTGTTTTCTTCTTCTGCTTTCGGGTAAAGAAAATAACAGCGCATCCCCTGGCTTTGCTGCATGCATAAAGTGGTCTCTCTGCAAAAGTAATGGTTGCTAGCTTTTAAATTAGTATATTCTAAATACGAGGGTTTGAATGACAGTGGGAGTAATAAACGCATGAAAAGATAACATGAATTAATCCAAGTTGTAAAGCAAGCTATGGGAGGGATCTGAGGCACAATTTGTGTGCTTTGCCTCTAAAGGTACTGTCTCAGATCCGCTAATGCAAATCATTTCAGCATATTTTAGTATCTGTACAAATGGCAACAAGGAGACTAGGAGAGACTAGGACTTATTTCTAAAAATAATGTGACCGTATGTTCTCAATTAAAGAAACTAAAAGGCTACCAGGTTTTCCATGTGCAGAATCACATTTTCAGGCCCACATTCTCAGGACAAAACATCTGATGACATGGAACATGAACGAGCTAAGCCTTTCTATTTTAAAGAACAATGCTAACATGAACAGAAAGGGATGAGGAAAATATAGCTTATACAAATATGTAGAAAATAATTGGAAATAATCAGCTGGCATAATTGGCACTAATGGACATCTATGGCACTGAACAATTCCACCAAAATAATATCAGAGGAGTAAAATGTAAGAAGCCAAGCAATTTAAATTTTAAGCACAATAATCTCCAGAAGTAAACTGCTATATTAACAAAAACTATTAGTATGAGAAAAACAAGCCACTGCAGCTGCACCCTCATTTTGCCAGCATTTACTGATTATTTTAACTGGGAAGAAAGGAACACGGTACTTCTAGGAATCTGATCTAGGGAGAGAACACACAATAAAATTACTGACAAGATCAGGACCTCAGCATTACATAGTAACAATAATATTTTACTTTAAAAAAAGAAAAAATAACCAAAACCAAAACCCAGAAAACCCACAAACCTAATAAACCCCACCATAGTTTCCAGGTACAAAATTTATATTGATTTTTTTTTTTTTTAAGGCTCACAAGACAGCCAAACTCCTTAATCTTTAATGATAAAACTGTTATTAAAAAAAAAAAAAAAAAAAAAAAAAAGGAAAAGGTATCGTTGCTTTTATGAAGTTTAACCTTTATTCAAGTCTGGCTTCTGAAATACAGAACAAAAAAAGAGGTTCCTAGCCTAAAACCAGTCTAAAAGCCTCAGACTAGACTACAAAGGAATGCAAACAGTGTTTCTCTGCAAGAGAATTATGTCCATCAATAAAAAATAATAAAGGCAGACTACATGATATATAAATTTTGTTTAAGATTTAAGATAAGAAAGTATCTTTATTCTGCATGGATCCTTTATAATTTATCTTCTTTAAGAACATTACAAGTTAGGTATAAGATTCACTAGGCACAAGTTAACAGATCTGAGAGCTGGCACTTGTTCCACAACCCTACTCAAGGAAAAAGGTGGAGGTATGGGAGAGAAGAGGAAAAAGAGAATCAAAACAAAGGTCACAGATATCAGAATATTTAATAATTTAGAAGTACTGTATGCATTTGTCTTTTCTCCTGAAACACCTTGGGAATTTAAGCCCAGAATGCTATTTACCCTGCCAAAATAAGGCCATCTCCTCCAGTGGGCATGTAGAACAGCTTTACACTCAGGTCTTAGGCAAAAAATGTCACATGTCTTTCTGCCAACATAATTCTCCAGCAAAAATCTTCCTTGGGTAACAAGATTTATATGCAGTGAGGCGGAATGGCAAAAGAAGATGCGCTACATTGAGAACAGCTCAGAACTATAAGAAACTCAACAGAAAGCTGAGATATGAAGAACAGATTTACATCAGGCTTCCAGAAGCTCAGCTGCCTATATAACCCTCTGGATTATTACTAGCTAAAAGTGTCAACCAGATTTTAATCTCTCCCAACCCCCATCATTCTTTTTCAACATTCAGCAAGTACTCACCTTCCACTATTTGACACTGAAATCTGCAACTCTGCACTTTCACAAGCTCTTTACAACCTTTGCTGATATTCATACTTGAAGTGAAATGCAAAGGGTAGGAAAAGTCAGGCAATTGTATTTTGAAAGTGCAATGTTCTGAACAGAAACCCCATATAAGCCTGGGCACTTCCAAACCATGTATTCTGTCTTGACGATAAAAAATCAAAAAGAGAAGTATTCAGCATTTGTACAAGCCTTCCATTTAGATTTTTTTTAATATTAGCATTCCTGCAAGGAATCATTTGGACCCAACAACTAAAAATAGCAGAGCAGATATTTAAAATTCTTTGCAAATACATCAATATTATCACCAATATTCTGCAAATGAAGAAAGTGGGATACTCAGAAGACTAAGAAAAATGTTTAAACTAAAATACCTGGCACTTTTCTCTCTTAAAATTTATCCTTAGATGCTAGACACTTTGCTTGATTACCAAGAATACCAAATACTAAATAATCTCATTGATTCCAGACTAACCAAGAGGGTAAACTAGCTCTGTGTGGGTCTGCTATCATTGCCAACGGAAAGGCAGAGGCTTATTGGGGTGTAAACATGGTCATCAGGAGGCACCACTTGTTATTCTGTGCATCATGAACCTGACAATTAGATGAGCTGACACAATAGCAAAAGTTATCTTTCCAATTGGCTTGGTCCAGTGCTCAGAGTTTGGAAACAGTGACCCGTTTTTTGCAATAATAAAATATGTTCATTTTCACAATCACCACCTCCGTGCTTTCTCCGTAACTCTCTAAGTCTTGCTTCATTTGTTTCTATGATCTTGCCAGCTCCTTTCTTGTTTACCAAAGCCCTCTTCTTTCTTGCTTCAGCAATCTGTACACAACACTCATCAAAAACATTCATAAATACTTTTATCTCCTTTATTTCTTATTACAACTGTGTTTCTCATCTGTCTACATCCCTATTCCAGCTTCTGATCTCTTTCCATATCAAGTACCAGATGTTCATCATGGCCTCAGCACCGGCAGGAAACCTGGCAAAGATGCAGTGGTGCTGACAGATAAGCTAGGTGTAAAAAGTGCACTCACTGATAATAAGGTCAGAGGAAAAATCTAAATTACTTCTCTGCATCACTGCTGACTGCAAAGCATCTTAGGAAGCTTCCAAAACTCTAATTTCAATTTAAAAGGGAAGGCATCAGAACTTGCTCAACTGAAATATCTATAGAAGGGGTTTTGAAAGGACTCAGAGAAAGAACAGTAAAAAATCCACCACCAACTGAATACATCACTCATTTTCTCTAGGAATTGAACTGCAAAAGCAAGAAGCTATCATTCAAAGCAGGCTCAGTAATAGAGGACAAGTAGTAGTAGTAGTAGTAGTAATAATAATGCAAATTTCTGAAGCATTCCAGTATACCTGATTTCTAGCTAACACATTGATAGCACAGAATAAAATCTGCAGACCCCTAGTAAATATGGTGAAGACTTAGCACTACTTTTTTCAATCAGACTTGGCAAAATTGTAATAAGGCATTTTGATAAAGACAGTGATCATGGGAGATGAGTGAAATGGATGGAACAGGGAACTAGAACTCCAAAGAGCTCTTGGAAATGTCTTTCAACTGAAAAGGCCAAGAATAAATGAATGGTATTCACAATTTCAAAATTATTCACAGTAATCAAAAATAAAGCTGACAGTAAAGAGTTAATCAAGGAAGCCTTGTTATTAAGGGATTGAATTTCACCTTTCATTTTAGTGATCAATAAAAAAAGATGCAAAGTAACATACATGGAGAAAAACAATTCTATCCACAGGTATATGATGCATTATATTAGTGGTCCTCTGAAGATACAGTGGTTCTCACTAGTGATCAGAAAGGCAAACAGAATGCTAGGAACTGTTGAAAAAGAAATGCAGAAAGAAAAGAAATGCCTTTGTGCCTTTGTATCGGTTAGTAGTTTGCAATTTAGGCTGCCTCATCACAGAAAGAATAAACTTCGAAAAGGTTGACTAGAATGATCAGAGGCGAGGAACAGCTTCCATCAAAACTGAGGAGAAACAGAGTATTTGCATTGAAATCAGGAGATGTAGGAATCTAGAAAGTAAAAAATTATGCAGAAAAGAGGAATAGGAAAGGTTTTTTTGTCTTTTTCATAATGCAAGGTCTCCCAAATATTTGCAAAACATTAAGACTTAAAAGCAAACAGTAGGGAGTACTTTTGATAACTAATCAAATTATGAAACTCACTGCCACAGGATGTGAGAGAAGTCAAGGTACATTGAAACCTGGTCATTCATGAAAAAAGACTTATTTCCAGAATTTCAGAACTTCAAGAAGATGTAATTCATGGAAAAGACATGAGATATTCAGTCCTGAATTGCTGATTTGATTCAGTCGGAACTCTGGAGGTCCCTAAACAGTTGTGGTGCAGTTGATATGCCCAAGGGACGAGAAGCTATCCAGCAGGACTTAGGCTCAAGAGAAGAGCCCATGAGAACCTCATGAGGCTCAATGAGGCCAAGTGGAGAGTCACTTGCTTCTGGGTCAGGGCAACCCCTGCTGTCAATAAAGACTGGGGGATGAAGAGATTGAGAGCAGCTCTGAGAAGGACTTGGGGGTAGTGGTGGATGAGAGATTGGATATGAGCCAGTAATGTGTGCTTACAGCCCAGAAGACCAATCACGATTTGAGCTGCATCCAAACAAGTGTGACCACCAGATCAAGGGAGGTGATTCTGTCCCTCTACTCTGCTCTGGTGAGAGCCTACCTGGAGCACTGCATCCAGCTGTGGAGTCCTCAATACAGGAAAGTTATAGCCATGTTGAAGAGGGTCCAGAGAAGGGCCACAGAAAAGATCAGAGTACCTCTCCTATAAGGAATGGCTGAGAGAGTTGGAGTTGTTCAATCTGGAGAAGAGAAGGCTCTTTGGAGACCTAATTGCAGCATTTCAGTTATAAAAGGGGCCTGTAAGAAAGATAGGGAAAGGCTTATTAGCAGGGCCTGCTGCAATTGGATGAGGGGTAATGGTTCTAACTAAAAGACGAGAGATGCAGGCTGGACATGAGGAAAAAATTCTTTACAATGAAGGTGGTAACATACTGGCACAGGTTGCCCAGAGAGGTGGTGGATGTGCCACCCCTGGAGACATTCAAGGCCAGGCTGGATGTGGTTCTGGACAACCTGATCTAGTTGAGGATGCCCCTACATGACCTTTGAAGGTCCCTTCCAACCCAAACTATTCTATGATTCTGTAATTCTAGACTTCCAACAGGAATTATTTTTCTGTACTTTCCTATTTCTTACTCTCTTTCCTTAAAATCGTCTTTTGGCCAGTAGGCCAAGTTAGACTATTACATGGTCCATTACAGTTGCTGCTACATTTTAATCTTTTCTTATGTTCTAACAATTTTTTAAGCTCTTTCAGTTCTTACACATGCAACATCTGCTCTTCTGCAGTATTATGCCCTAAACTCCTAGCTGTACAGTGAGATTTGTCTTTTTCTCCCACACATGATTTGATGTTGTAAGGCTTATGTTTGGTTACTGATCCCCTGTGTATCACACAGCCCACTTTAATTCTCATCCTTCAGCTCCTGTCCTTACAAACCCCTTCCTTCTGTCAGCCTGATAACACTAATTTATGCTTCTAGTTTCTGCTCCAATTTCATTTCCTCAAATTATGTTCCCTTGTCTTTTAGTCCTTTAATATTCTACCTGTCCTTCCAGTGACCCTTGTCACTCTTGGTTAACTGATGTATTATATCTATTTAAATTATGGCTTTTTGGGTTTCCTTTTCAGTTACTTGCCTGGAGAACTGACTGCACTGTGATTGTGCTGCCCTTATGATGCATATTGTTAAAGTGCTACTAGCTACCTGCATGTTATTGAGTAGATCACATTTTCAGTTCCCGGATGAACAGCAGAACTAACACAGGAGCTGCATCTTTGATCTCTGTTTTAAAACCCATGTTGCAGCCTATACTTTAGAGAAAATATCATATACAGCATCATAAAATATTTCACAAATAAATATGTCTGTGACACATTAAATCCTCCGAAGCAAAGTAGCAGGTTTATCAAGCAGTGTTCACTTGCTGATTCAAGCTGCTTAAATTTACCTGTAAGAGGCATATCACCCAACTAAGAGGCCAGAAGTATCAGCCAGAACTCAAACAGAACAGAGAGAGTGAAAACCAGATTGAGAAAGATGCAGCAGAATGAGGAATTCAACCAGCCAACTGACTATTGAAAGTTACCAAAAGATAAATCAAAACTTGATTTTCCAATTTCCAGAGGCATAAATGTGAAGGTTACAGAAAATGGAAAAATAAAACAAAAAGTGCTTAAGCAGCTGAGTGTGGTTCTACACTAAAACCCCTACAAAGAAGAAGAAGATGAGCTTTTTCTTTATGTTTTTAGATCTCACAATGTAATGTTTTTTGTTTTAACAGCAAACTTAATAAAATCTGTCTGAATCTTATGCTTATGTCCCATATTTTGAAATCTTTAATAAACAATTTGGAACATTTTTTAAATTACTAAGTTCACCTCTGGAAGTAATGTACCTTGAAATTAGATGAATGATTCTACAAACAATAACACAGTTATCAGGAAGAGCCATCAAAATATTATTATCACTAGTTCAGTGATGGAGGCAGAGTAGTGTTATAAATGGGATTGTTTTGATATGCACTGCTATATGCACCAAAACATCTCACTGTGATATTAAACAGTAGCAAAAATCTATGGAACTGGACTGGAGGTAACAAAACAAGATAATAAGCTGTATATTCTAGAAAAAGCCTTTAGCGTTATTTATTCCTGCCACTGCTTAAACACAGGAAAGTGAAATCACTGCAACCAGGGTAATCTATAATTTCCTGGGCCTAGAAACTACAACTGTTCTGCTAAATAAAAAGGGCAAGGCCTCCAGCTCTGGAAGTAAGTGGTGAGCAGAGCTTGTGTCCCTTTAGCTAAATCTTTTCACATCCCAAAACAGGTAGTGTCATCTATGCCACTTATTGAGAGAAAGTCTTGATAATGATAACTTTGAAACAAGCATGGGCATTATCTTGGAAATGTGTTAGTACAGCCAAAAGCTTTACCAGTGAGTGTGTTATCAAACTCTGAGGGGTATTGTTGAGGAGGATTGTGCAACAGTGCTCAAGCCAGAGTCATGGCTCTGTGGAGTTTATCGATGCTGCCTTAATCAGAGGAACAACCTCCTCTTCATTCCTGTGCTTGACCCTTCTCCAGTTTTCATTCTGGATGTATTATGGAGAGCAAGGTACTTGATTAATATTTCTTGTTGTATGCCAATGCAGATACTCTTTTCTAAAACAAGAGGAGTCTAGAATTTACACATCACATTCCTTTCCCTAGTTCTTCAGATGGAGCACTTGGATAGCACGACCGCACCCAACTGACACACTGCTGGTAGGACACACACTACCAGCTGATGCAGTAGAAGATACAGCTTCTTTGGGTACTTCTTGCTTCCCCTTTCCCATCCTCTCTTCCATACACCTGTTTCTGTGCTATCTGTGATAGGAAAGTTAACACTTTGTTCCCCATATCTGGCTTTGCCTAGATAAGAGTCTAGCCCCAAGTCAACACTCAGATAGCAGCTCTGAAAAGTACTGCTCCTTCAAAGCTTTTAAAATGAGTTTCCTGTACTTAGTGCTCATTCAAATTCTGGCAATTACTCACTGATTTAGTTGTTTGTGAATTGGTTTTCTAGGAAAAGTATTATTATGTGGAGACCAAAAGTCATTGTGACCTGAAATGACACTGAAATGATACAGGATTCAGCATCAAAAGTTCAAATTCTTTTTTAGAAGTCATTGAATTACAGCAGGCATGTAGCTTCTTACTATATTTACATAGTCTTTAATGGACATTGGGAGCGTTCTTCCTGTTTTATTAATTTCCGTTTAATTGCAAACACTTCTTGTTCAGTCCTAATCCTAGCTGAAAGAACTATGTCTGAATTGTCTATTAAGCTTAAACTATTTTAGCCAAATTTAGGCTAGTTTTCATTAGTAATTGCATAGCCTGAATTAAGAAGTATTCTTTTACCAAACTTCTAAGTATCTTTTAATGAGATAAAACTCAAGTGATAGCAGTTCTCTAAGTAAGTAGTCCTTGAATGTATTTCACACCACTTTTGCATTTTTAATAGCACTTAGTATAACATTTCCTTTTCATTTGTTCTTCGCTCAGTCTGTAAACAGTCATTGACCAAAAAAAAACCGTTGAAACCAGCAGCCAAGTCTCTGTAATCCCAGAGCGCTCTGTGCTCTAACCAGTAACACACTGAAATGGGCTTCCTTTTCCTTTTTACCTTCCTCATTTTTGAGAATCCTGAATTGGGGGGGGGGGGTGTGGGGGGGTGGGGGAGGTGGGAGGGAGAGACAGGAGGAGGAGGGGAAGGAAAAAAGAGGAATCAGCTTGACACACCAAATCCTGCTTTTTCTCTCCAGGACTACTGGGTGATTAAGAGACTCTTGAAGATGTGCTTGAGTATCCTAATCAGTGAACTCGGGTCTCCGAAACCATCAGTGAGTATCTTAATCATAAAAACCTTGAAAAGAAAGGGAAGACACCAGCAGTATATCTACTTCTTGAAAGCTGATCTCTGCCTGGGTTCAGGAAGAAACCTGGGATCCAATTGTCAAACCAAAGGGAGTGATGCAGTTTGAACACCCCAGTGCATTCAGCGTGTTGCCAGCTGCTGCTACAGGGACAGACAGCTCTCCTAGACCATACCCGCAAGCTCTGTGCAAGTACCTCAAGCATTCTGGAGAAATTAAGACAGCACCAGACATGAAACACTGATGTTTAGGCCACAGAATTGTCTTCCTAGATGTGAGCAGTGGAAATTGTTTCCCTGTTGGTTAACCCTAGGTAGCTAAATCTTTTAAAATATCTCACAAGCAGCAAAAAAATCTTACAAGTAGGTTCCGTATCTATGTAAGTCTCCTGGATCTCACTGGTGTATCCTCAAAACTGAGCACTGCTTGGCTGAGAAAGCCCAAGTCTCTGGAGTAACACCTCATTTTTTTAATGAGATACTTTTAGACAAAACTTTAGTAGATTTTCATATTATTTTTATTTGAAAGTTACAAGTGAGATGTTGAACTGTTGAACAAAAATAATTACTCAACCGCACTAACTTCAATAAATAAAATTCTGACCTTATTAGCATGCACCCCTAAAAGTGTTTCCCTGTAGTTCTCTCCTCACATTTTTGGAGAGGCTTTTTGTGACTAAACTTTTGTTTAGAGGCAACAAGGACTTTTTATCAACCAAACCTTAAATGTGCCCAGATGCTGATCTGCAAATACTATATGCTATCTATACAGCATACCTTCAGTTTTCAAAGCATGATTATTTAAAAACTACTTGTTGCTGCCATGACCTATGGTCACTGCACATAGCGTGTAATATGTAGCATCGCTGATTTCAGAGCAAAAAATAACTTTTAGCAAAAAAAAAGTTGGGAAAATCCAGGGGAAGAAAGTTTGTCTGGAAGCAGAGGGACAGCATTCAAGAATCTTAGGCCTCCTTGTGACTCCACTGGCATATCTTTTTTCACTGGACAGGTCATGTAGTTGTGGTCTTCAAAAATGAGAACTATGACTGCTTGTGGACATTGGCAGACAGCGTCAGAAACCAAATAGTGGATCCAGGTGCAAGCTGAGGAGCTCAGAATCCGTCATAACTATTTCTGACAGCATTTATATTGAAATAAAATCAGTTCCAAAGTGAGACTAGAGGGTTAAAATATTGGTAACTTCAATTTCTCACTGTTGTACACAGGCAATATGAGTTTACATATACATATTTCACACATGCAGCTTAAGGGAGCCTTCTGTCTAAAATTCCCAAAAGCTCAGCACAAACCTGTTTAAAGCCAAATTCAGAGCTCATACAAATAAGAAATAGATTTACATCTGCTACATCTTAAACCTATCTATCTATCTATCTTCCACATTTAACCTGTCCTGACTTGCCCAGCAGTTGCAGTTCAAATAAAATTAACAGGCTTTATCTGAGATTCTGCAAATCTCACTCTACAGCTAGTTATCCCAGCTTTTCTTCCAGAGCATCTGACTGCATCCACAGATCTCCCAGAGAGACTGAGCGTAACTACAGCTGTCACAGTTCACTGGGCTATCAATATCCCTGACACCATTGCTTCTTTTACAGATTGCTATTTGCCTCCTACTGTTCTCAACCTCTCCTTCCTCCTCTCTTGATTCACTTGGGTTCATCAGAAACTTCATTACAAAAATAATCTTGAATACAACTCTATCTTTAATAGTGTGATTTTGAACTAGCACGGTACAGAACAGCATTCCCCAAGTAATTTATCATGAGCACCACCAAAACATATGAAAATTAATAAAATATGGAAAAACAAAATCAAGTTTTCCCTTTTTGACCATAGAATAAGATCTGAAAGACAAGCACAAGTAACTCAAAGGAAAAAAAGGTGACTTTGGTTATGTTCTCAAATTCAGTATTATTTAATAAGCCCAGTAACATGATGATAATGGAAATAATGATGCTTTGAAGAAAATCTGTGTTTTCCAGAATATACAAGCACAAACACAAAGGAGAGGTCCAATTAGTCATGAAAAATCATTTCCCCAAATTACTAGCACTATCTATATAAATATTCAGTTAAAATTGAACTGATAGCATTAGCATTCCTTTGAATACCTGTAATGCTGTGTAGTTCATGTTTTGTATGTGATGCAGTCATGCAAATGCATGTGGCTGTTAGATAGGTACTAGATGGATACCAGATCCTGGTTTACTCTCTGTACTGGGTTTGTACCTTAATGGTCATTTTTATGGCAGCAGTGTGTTCCCTGTGTTTTAGGATATGATGAAATTAAGGTTCATTAATCAGTCTGAGAAGCCTCAAAAAACTTTACGTCTGTATGCTGGTATTTTTGCCTGGATATACAAAAATGTTGTGTGACATCCTCCTGACACAAGACGAAAGCGCAGTCAAGAGTGGAAGGGTTATGGCATCTGCCAGACATGGCTTACCAGTGTAAACCTGGCTGATCCCATGCTGGTTTAGATGATCCTTTAAAAGACTAACTGATTTGAATTTGTTGCTGCAGTTCTCAGTGGAGCATGTGTGGGAAGTGCACTTTGCAGTGAACTCACATCAATACACTGAGGGCGAAATAGGAAACACAGTAGGGAGATAAGAGAGATTTGGGCATTTAGTACACGTGGGAGGCTGGCGAGAGGCACTGAACTGGGCTCTCCCCCGTCTTGGCAAGTGCTCAAGCTGCTCTGGGCAGCCAGTGGGTACAGAAGTTCAGCTCGGTGATATCAGAGACTGTATCAGCACAGATAGCTAAAAAAAACCCTTCCTTGTCCTCTGCCTGGGACAAATTCATTCACAAACAACTCTGTTGATTTAGTTGAACTGCAGAGAGGATATAAAAAGCCTAAAATTCCTGCCTAATCCTGTATGATTTATCACCTCTGGGAGTTCTTCTAATGAAGGAACACAAGTCCCTCTTGTTTTCTCCTGTTATTCATTCGAAAGAATGCATATGAATAACAGTGTTTCATTTTCTTGATTTTTTTTTTTTTTAATTCCCTTAAATGTGCATGGCTTTTTGCTATGCCTCGGGAGTAAGTCTTTTGCTTTCTCATTTTTCCCATTTGTTCTTGTTTTGTCTAGTATATAGTTAATTCTCTTCATAGTAGCAAGTATGAGGCCATGTTCTGGATTTGTGCTGGAAACAGTGTTGATAACATGGGGATGTTTTAGTTACTGCTGAGCAGCGCTTGGACAGAGTCAAGGCCTTTTCTGACTCTCGCTTAACCCCACCAGTGAGCTGGGAGTGCACAAGGAGATGGGAGGGAATACAGCTGGGACAACTGACCTCAACTGACCAAAGGGATATTCCATACCATATGGTGTCATGCTCAGGATATAAAGCTGTGAGAAGAAGGGGGGGATGTTTGGAGTGGTGGTGTTTGTCTTCCCAAGCAACCATCACATGTGATGGAGTCCTGCTGTCCTGGAGATGGCTGAACACCTGAACCCCTGCCTGCCAATGGGAGATGGTGAATAAATTTTTTTGTTTGCTTTACTTAAATGCGTGGCTTTTGCTTTACCTGTTTTAAACCAATTTTAACCTTTTTTCAGGTTTTTTATCTAAAACCTAAAACTTGTTTTATCTCAACTGATTAGTTTTCTTTTACTCTTCTGATTCTCCCCCCATCCCCCTGGGAGGGAGTAAGCAAGCTGTGTGGGGCTTAGTTGCCAGCTGGGGTTAAAACATGACACCAGTAATAATAATAGTTATAATAAAAATAATAATAATTGAAATAAACAACCAAATTATTTGGATATTGTTACTTTTAGGCTCTCAAGAGTTGGACTCCAGAGCTTTATGCCATACGTGTTTTGCTATCAACAGTGTGAGACATTAATTAAACTAATTATCCACAAGTCGTGCGTAAAGTAACTGTTTAGGTGGACAGCCCTGAAATATGACAGAAGTTCCTGAGGAACTGACATTGGCAAAATTCTGAGTAATGACTACTGCAAATGTTTTCTCTGGACCCATAACGGTGGGAGGGAAAAGCAGACAGAAATTCATATTTATTTGTTCTTAAAAAGGATTGTAGCTTGCTTTCACTTCTAATATAGAAAATACCTATGTCTTCCTTCCCTCTGAAGTCAGTGTAATTCCCTGTGTTTCGAAGTCAACATAAATCAGGCTGCTCTACTCTTCTGCCATTTCAGACAGCAATAACCTTCCAGTAGCTGTTATGCTTTTGCACTATACCAGCATATAACACAGGCGCACCAGAGCAAGGCAAAGACACCACAGAGTCCCAGCTGACAGAATCTTCTAACAAATTAATTTGCTTTTCACTGTTTTTCATTAAGTAATGAACGTTAAGTTTGTCAGTAACCGATCACAGCAAATGACCTGGAAGAGGAAAGTATTCAAAGCAGCATTAAATTTGCACAGCATGGTAGAAATTTGTTAATGAAGACAGGATTCTAAAACTTTCTTCCCTTCTTTTTCACACACAGATAAATAGCATTTCACAGAATGCCTCACCATACTGCTGATGTGTTTTGGGGGTCTGCATGGATACTTCTGTATGCAACGGAAAAAAACATTCTGCAGAAGAAAAGAGAATCTCTTTTCTCAGCGTCTGCTTAATCAAGTGCCATAAATTGATGGAATAGTTTTTAATAGTATGATTGCAAACTTAAACCAAAGTGAGTATATTTGGTTTTAATATCTATGCATCTAGTTAATAATGATCACTAATAATCGAATCTGGAACATTTACCGCTAATTTTCATTCTATTTTACCAAGAATTATACAAAGGATCATGCAGTGAGAAATAACTCTTCACTTGAAGGTGAACAGCGTTTAAAAAAAATTAAAATATTTCTATTTTTATACATTTTCACAGCTGGTAACCTTAGACTCTCACTTTTTGTTCTTGCTGTCCTTTGGCATTTTCCTTCTTGCTCTGTCCTTCTTTCCTCTCCCTTGACAATATCACTAAAATATTCCATCTGATGCTCTCTATTAACAGATCTAAAATAAAAGTTTACATAAACGCATTATGAAGGAAAATCTGGTTTTCACTGCAAAGAGTTTCTAGTAAAGTTCAGTGAATTAATAAAAAATAGGCACTCTCTAAATATCATGTTTCCCAGAAATGATGCAAGGACTTTAAACATGCAAAGTGCATCTACACCATGTTTTTATATTTGGTCTTCTCTCCCAGTGTTACCAAGTTTCCTAGATGAAATACAATTCTTGTCAAGTCAGTAAAAGCCCTACAACTTACTATTCAGTTGGAAAATTTGTGTCCTTATTAATTCACACAGAAACAGCAACAAAGAGTAGTCTTTCAGGCTGATTTCAGGAAAATGCTGTGTGCTGAAGCGACAGAGATAAAAGATACTCTGTTTCAACACTCTTCGCCAATATATCCTGCAGCTACCCCTGATTTTGTGGTGGGGTTTAGGCTGGATGCCATAATAAAAATGTTTTACAATTTTTTTCATACTACTCAAAATTTTAAATAGTGAACAAGCTCTAAAGCACTAATTAAGAAAGCCTTCAAAACTATTGTTAATTTTTAAGTAGATGTAAAAGGCTTTTCTAGACATCATTAAAGGAAAAGGGAAAGGTCATACCCTGCATAAAGCTATCAGCAAATAAACGCACAAGAAGCATCAATAAAAAGTATAACTACAAAACAATGCAGCAGAAAAAAAAAATTATAACCAGTTAACATGTAAAAAAAACAGGCATTTCGATGTTGTATTTTAAGTCACAGGCAAAGATGCTGCCATTTGGACTTTGCATGCCTAATAATAGTGAAATTAGATAATTATCTAGCTGAGAAATAGGCAAGTTTTCAAATGTCCAGATGGTTCCACCACCCATCTCATTTAGCAGAACTTCCTTTACTCACACTGCTCTAACATGCTGCCCATTTCCTCAATTTGTACCCATTAGCTGACAAGAAAAGGGCTGAGCTCAGAAATCAACAGGCTCTGACAGGAAACCAATTCCCAGGGGCCCTCTTAGAAGTAGGATTTTAAGTGATGTTGCCCAGGAGACAGCTGTAGCAACTAAGTCCGTATCTGTAGTCATATTAGGGAAGTAGGTGAAAGGATTTACAGTACAAAGACCTTTTAATATTCTTGATAAGCTGCAAGGAATGATCGTTAGCCCATGGCAAGGAGAGTGCGTGGGCTCAGGGTCAGAATGGTAAGGTAACTTAGGTCCTGTTCGCAAGTGAATAAAGATTCCACATCTTGCTGAGAGATCCAACTACAGAATGCAGTTTATATACTTTGGCAGACGTAACGGATAAGGTCTGATTTATGGTGGAAGGCATCCTTGCATCTGTGCACACATCTGAGAGTTCCCCAGGGTCTGGGAAGGGGTGGCCACCTCGCTGCATCTGCAACCATGTCCCAGGCAAGGGCTTGATTTGCTATGGGTCACATTCTAAAATATGCAGACTTCTGGCAGCAGAGGCATGCGTGGCTGTAAAAGGGAGGAGAGGTAGGAATGCACAAACAAGGTCATTTGACAGATGTCATCTTCCAAAATATCAAGAGATGCTAACTTCTAATTAATTTTATGTTTATGAATATTACATCAGGGTGCACCAAATTCAGTCTGCATTTTCACTAACACACTAACACCATTAACCTGATGATCCTAAAAGATATTCTAAAGCATCATTGCTTTAACTGCCTTAAAACCATAAATGTTCATTATGCCAGAATGGCAGAGATCACTTTATTTAATTTGAGTATGTGGACAACAAAGATTAAATAAAATGTTTGGAGTTTTGCTTCGTTACAGTGAAAGCAATCAGCAAATAATGAAAGCTCCATTTCAAGGTCTTTAACGGTAACTGCCTCAGAGAGAAATGTAATTCACCTGACACTGAACAACAAAGCTGAGATGCTGTGATGACTGTATCTGTTACACAGCCTGGGAAACATATTAGATAATTATCTGTAGGCATAATGATTCCCTGACAAAACCTAAATTACGATGGAGTTGCTACTGAGAGTACATATTAGTAGTTTAACATAAATTACAAAGCAGGCATTTTATAATTATCCTTAAATCTTTCATTTTAATCTAAGACATTGAGTGAAGGTTAAAAGAAGGCCATGCATGTTGCAAAGTAGAAGTCCAGTGAGGGGACCAAAAGCACCTTACTGTAGTACTCTGGAGGATGCCACAGATTGGCATATGAAACAGATTTTGAATTGAAATGTAGTGCCTACCCAGCATCAGATAGCAGAAGATTCGTTTCGCTTATAAGTGGTTGTGTCAAACTATCAGACTTTCCTCATACAACATTAATAGGAGATGCTTTGGAACTGACAGTGTATCAGTCAGTACTGGGTGGCAAATGACCAAATCTTTAATAACTACTAAACTAAAATCTTAATCTAAACTCTTTAATAACAAACAATTTAAAACCTCCTAAGAACAAAATCTGCATTGGGCACCCTTTAGAGAAGAAATATACATCTCAGAAGAAGAAAAAGTGGAAAGACACACAGAAATATTCATATTTACAAGCCTTAAGAGTATCAGAGGAGGTTGATCTAACCTGCAAAATATAGTCAGTGTAGAGTACTGAGTTGATGGATGCTTTTAGTTATTTCTACGTTCTGCTACACAATTAGTAAGAGATTATCAATATGTATGCAATACCCTTAAAGAGAAAAGGAAAACAAATGAGACAAATCAATAGACTAAACCTTAAAAGGGAAAGAGAAAAGTGTCTGAGGCACTCTAATTTATCTGTTTGTATTATAAGTTACCTTTTAGAAATAGCAGTATATAAACACTATCATCCTTTTTGTCCTTCAGCTATGTCTATTATCCCAGGCAAAGGAAATAAAAGGACTCATAAATTCAGCTCAAAGGCAACAATGCCTTTTCTTTGGTTGGCTTAATAAATGACTGCTTTTAAAATACTAGTCTTTAAAAAGACTCCCTTGAAATAGCTATTCATCTATACTTCTTAAACAATTGCATTCTTCTTCCTTCATTACAATATATACATTAAGATGAACTGTTGTCATTTCTGAATACACAAAAAAAAATTGAAAAAAGTTTATAGTGGTCTCTCACACATTTCAGAGTAAATATCTCCCAGAAAGTCAAAAGAATCAAGAGGCAAACAAAACAGCCCAATAGCTGTACTTTGCTGGCTTGACTGAACAGAACAGGAGTGGGGTCGCAATCAAGGTTTTAGATTACTACAGTTTGCAATACTGTAATTTCTAGAGGGATTACCACATCTTTGGATTTCATTACATTCCTTTAATACTTTTCGTCATTTGTTTGAAATTTAATCAGGGAAGTGAAGGTTAATTTACTTTTCTGACAAATAATGGACAGGCCCACAATACAGTTGCACTCCCTGACTCCCTTGCATTATCAAATCCATTCTGCTTGTCCTCCCCAGCTATGATGAAAACTGCATCTTTCCTCTGTAATTGGTGAAACATCAGGATGGAAGAAGAACCGATCAAATTATGATGTTTGCCTTGGTAACTATTGTCTGACGCTGAATTGCACCTGTCAGACCCTTTTGCGCATTTCTGTTGAAAAAATGTAACAATCTTTACTCTGTATGGTTTCCTTCATCTCCTTGACTCAGTAACATTAATACTAGAGTGGCCAGTGCTCAGCAATAAGCTTCTTTGTCACAGCTAACACAAATTGCTTGCTGTTGTTTAGCAGAACTGTTTCAATCAAGCATGCTAAGGAAATAACCTCCTTTCTCCTTTGCTTTAGATTTCAAAATCTACCATTCAAAGCAAAAGAAAATGTCCAGCTGTTAAAATAGCTATTAATTCCATTTTAGCTGTTAGGTTTTTTGGAAAAGAAACTTGTAGTAGGATGTGTAATGACATTTCTCCTTCTTCACAGAATTCCTGACTTTCAGCTACCAGGCATTTGGTTTGGTTAATACTTAGTTAATATCAGTATATTACGCCTGTATAAAAATGTAATTCAATATTTTCCCCCTTGAGGCTGGTCTACACACAATTTCTATACCAGTTTATTTTTGCTATGAGGAGGCTGCTTTTACCAAATTAATTAAGCAAGTAACCTTGAATTTTTATTTTAACAAGCTGGTGGTAGATTGTCTCTTATCCGACAAAACTAGATTTCCGTTTAGTATCAAAATAAGCTGTCCTAATACAAACAAGTTTTTTGTTGCATTGAGTTAATAACATCGCAGTAAATTTTTTTACCTTCTGCAACACATTAACTATATTAGCAGTACTGTGCAGAGAAGCCTCTAGAAATCAGAGTTTTCAGTGAAATGAAGATGTGATAGGATGAGTAAAGGCAACCAGGTATAGGTAAATATTACTCAGTTATGTAAAGGCATAACTATAAATCACATATTTCAACTAAAAAAATTAAATACACCTTAAAAAAAAAAAAAAGAATAAAAAGTTGTGCTTACAATTTTGGTATAGAAGGGGCCTCTGAGTTCGTATCTACCTCACACACCTCGCAGCTTTCCCAGGGTATGTGTTACAGGTACACTCTAATTTTCTGAGAGTGAAACATCCTCACAAGTGTGTCTCTTCCCAGGTGTGTTTTCCACTCATCTATGTCCCTCCAGAAGAGACTACAGTGTGCTCTGAGGTATCTGGCTCTAAAATGCGCTGTAGCATATTCTAGCACATGGATACATATATTCTCAAAAGGTTATAGAGACTCAAAATAATGTATATGTGACTCCTGCCATTCTTTGCATATTCCCTTAAAATGAAGAAGGTTGTCTACATTACTGATGACATCCATCCATTTATCAGTTCGTACATTCAAGCACACATTCATTTATTCATGACTAAATCAATAACCACATTTCCCACTTCCACCCAAGCTGAAGAGCACTTTGTTCACAACTTGAAGGAGAAATTCAAGGACAACAGGTTAATGCAGTTAGAAGGGAGGACAAGGAAGGGCTGATCTAGCTAATGCTACACTGAAAAGTAATAGAGTGATCTCTGAGTAAATCACTAACAATAAAAAGCTATATGGCTGTATACCCACAACAAGTCAAGGAAAGGCATGTTCCATTATTTTGTTCCTTGCTTCACTTTCTCTTAAAGTAGAAATGTGTCTAAAACACAACTTTTACCATTACATATAAAGGCTCCATTGCCTTTGATATTCATGAAAATACTGTTATTCTCAAGCTTTCTAGAGTTCAGAAGTTCCACTGCAAAGGAACTGAACAAGCACAGAGACGCAGTATGTTAAAATGTTGGCAATTATCACGGGGAGTTACAGAGAAGTATGGATTGGCGGATAGAGAACAAGGAAGTATGGTCTTCACTTCTCAGGCATTTTACTTTTACAATTCTAAACATTTCCCCAAAATAACAAAAATATCTAATATACTATAAACACATACACAATCTAAAGAACATAGCTCAAAACAGTGTGCAAGGTTGCTATGGCCCAGTTCACATTGCCTTTAATGGTGTCAAGCTAATCCACCCTATCAAATGACTGCACAATCTCTAAATCAAAACCCGCATGAACACATTCCACATAAAGGACATCACAATATTCAGCCTCCACGGACTTTTGCTACTCTTGCTTTCTCAGGTGCTTTCTCAGCCTGAAACAAAATTGTACAATATTTAAAGATCTATACTTTCATAAAACAAGATTCTTTAATTTCTTGTAAAATTTGAAGCTATCACAAATAAGTACAAAAATATAGTTGTGAACAAACATCACAATATTGCACCATAAAGAACACTGGAAGGATGAAAGGAGGCATAAGCAGTTTCAGTGCTTAGGACCATGTATTTAGGAGTGTATCCTGTACTGAGACAAAGTGAGGGACCTAGGTGTTGACTTCATTTAGGAGCAGGAAACCAACAGCACAATCCTGAGTCCAAATTAAACAGATGCCTCAAATTTAGAAACTGTTATTGAAAACTTGACAAGAATCTTCTCATTTCTTTCCTGCAAGCAAATGGTTACATTTGAGTAGAGGATTTGCAGCAGTGGGAGAAGAACTGGCTAGTTACTGTTCCAGACAACACATACTGTGGCTCTTTGCCACAGCAACAATAAAAGAAGCTCAGGCAAACCTGGTAGTATCTTGATTACAAGGACTGCAGTCCTGCTCAGGAAACTGTGAACTGAAATTCCCTAGCACTCTTAAGAAGTAGTCTCCCTTACCTGGGAAAAGAACTCCTCAAAGAGGCAGAAGAAACCCAAAGAACTGAGAAAACTTCTAAAAATTTGCCTTTTTTTTTTTTTCCCTAAAGTAGATAGACTGCTAAACACATGACCCTGGAGTTTAGCAAGACTGACAGGCTTGGCTGGGCTCATTTTTCATTGGTTCACTAACCTGATCTGATCTGAGCATACGGAGTTCCTGTGCTGTTCAGTTTTGTCTAGCCTTTCTTTGTTACCCATCTCTTGACAAGCATTCTGTTACAGGTTTGTGACATCTAACTGGTTAGGAACAATTCACATTAAATCAAACTATCACATTAAATGTTAGCCTCCCACACAAAAGATTTGACAGTGAAATCTGGCCTCAAGGAAACCACAGCAGGTTCTTGCACATACGCAATTTTTGTGTTGGCATTTCACTAGGATGTAGGCTGATACAATGGCATGAATGAGAGTAACCCAAGGAGCAAATCCCAGCTTTCAAATCAGAGCGTTCCCATTTTTATTGTTATTTCAGCATCCTCAGCTCAGCTCTGATGACTGGAAATATTGCTTGTCTTTGCTTCTTCTCCTGCTTTTAAATATTTGCCACACTCCTAGAAAAATTCTTTGAAAAGTTGAATGTTATCTCTAAATGTTCAAAATAAATATTCAAGAAGTTCTGATTTAAATAAGACACACTTGGAATCTCTGCCTCTTAACAAAAGGGAGAAAACATCTGTTTCATTTCAGCGTCTATTACTAAACACACCTGATTTCATTTGGCACATACCACATTTTCATTATTTAAGGAGAGGATCCTCAAGTTATGGACATGTATGAATTTCACAGAAGCTTTGAGTGAAGCCACATTACATTACACTACATCTCTTAGGAATCCAGCCGTTTAGTATTACTGCAGGTGGTAGGTGCTTTTTAAAAACACTACACAGGTTTTTTTCAGTTTAGTATCTTAGGGTATGACCACAACAGAAAGTATCTCCAACAGGAGATAAAGTGAGGTCTGACGAAGGCACTGTCTCCTGACCTGAGATTTGGTAGATAGCTCTGGCAGTAAAAGTCAAGGTGTATAAGAATCGGCTCGGATAGACATCATGTGGCAAATACCACTCGCTCAATATTTTTAAATCCTCACTCCATGCTTCGACTGGAGTTTCTCATGTTGTAGCAAAGGTGGCAGAAAATGATGTGCTGGCACTGAGGCACTCCTGTTTGGAGGAGGGACAGCAGTAAAGAGACTGTCATCACCCTCTAAATTGGCATGTCCGCCAGTGCTTCTTACTAGCTTTGCTGGTTGGATGTAAGCATGAGTATGCAAAGCTGGTACTAAGATGACTTTTTCCTACTCAGGGTGTCAAAAATGTAGGTGAAACATTTGCCTTTTGCACTTGGAAATTCAGGGAGTGCTATCATGTACCTTAAATTCGAACTCCCTCTCCTGAACACTATAACTCTCAAACTACCTTCCTGTCCTAAAAATAATTTCTATTCTGTTCTATAGATTCCATGGCAGGTTCAGACTCAGTGCAAGGTCTACACTGCTTGAATGATTGCTTTCAATAAAGCTAGCATTTTAAAGCAAATAGCATCAAAATATGCTGTGTTAAGGCCTTGCACACATGGAAACACTACTGGAGCCAGATGTTTCTGTTGTCAGTTTTTTTGGTTTGAGTGAACATGAAAATAACGAAAATTCTAATTCCTCCAACCTGTCTTTTCAAGACAGGACAAGCCTTCTCCACAAAAACATTACTGCTGATGTTAATGAAACTGTGTTTCATTGTTGGAGCCATGGTGGGATCCTCTGTAAAAAATATATAAACTCTTGTCTATATGGAGAAAACAAGACCATCTGGGAAAGAAAGAGAAGAGGCAGTAGACAAAAAAAAGCATAGTATGATTTCTCAAGAAAAAAAGGACCCAACTAATTCCTTCCCCATTATTAAGTGGGCTGCTGAAGAATCAGATCTGCAATTTGTAAACTGTTTATTCTGGGACCATAGAAATTTTGGGGTTTGTGCAGATTTAAGCTTAGTGAGGCCATTTTATGTATGGTGTTTAGACAGTACAGTAATGCATGTATTAAACCCTCAAAATCTATAAAAAAATCTGCAGAATTACTTTTCCCAAGTCTTTTTCAGTTTGACCTCATTCTTCACAATGTCTTCTAGCAATGTCAGTATTATTTAGTTTAACATGAGGATTTACAATGAGGTTTTAATTATGCTAGTGTCTTGTGCTCACTTGTAGCATCTGACTTGAGAAAGCATTTTCACTAAATAGGTTTTCACTTACAACACTGAGACAACTACGTCTGTTACAGTAGACTGATCTACGTTATGAAGTGAGAAAAGCACCTGATACGCTCTTGGAAACCAGATACTCAAAATTCAAATACTTGGCAACTTGATCCTTAAAACTCAAAATCTTAGTGTTTTTTCTTACCAGAAAGAACAGTGGGTGATTATTTTATATGCCTACTAAATACACCCTTACATTTCTAATTGAACAAGTAGTTTTGTGGACAAAAGTACTGAAAATTACTCCCCTGCCCCAGTGCAAGTGTCTATGGGATCAGGGACTATGGGTCTGATACAACAAAATATTTATGTTAGTAATTTTTTTCATGAAGTAAAACATCTAATGCAAGATTAATGACATTTATACAAGCACCTTCTCCCACTTATTAGCCCTGGTTGTTTATAACCAGTTTAAATTAGACACATGTTGCTGCTTTTTCATTGGAATCTTACCTAAGGTCAACAAAATGTCTCCCAGTACCCAAAAAAAGCAACTTTTTTTCTGGTTTATCAGTCAGTTCACCCCAACAGTCAGTTTTTGGCTGAAAAGATGACACAACGGTGAAAGACCTAATCTAAAGCCTAGTGAAAAAAAAAAAATGATAAAAGTTAAAATAATTAAATTGATAGAATTTTAAAATGGGCAAAATGTCCACAAGACTAAATTGTCAACAAAACTAATTTCAGTAAGGTAATCAAATACCATGACACAAAAATTATAATTATGCTACTATGGTTTAATAGGCTTTCAACCCTTTATTAGTGTGTTTGGGATTTTGTTACTTTTATACTATATTAAATCTTGTCTGGAAAATTCTTATTCTCTTATTGTCCCTTATGCCATTCCAAATGTCTTTCCAAATCTTTAGATAAATAAGCTTCAAGGTTTCTTGAACTTTGATATCTCCACTGCTTCTCCAGAATTTCATTACAAATAGCGCACAGGAACATTCAGTACAAAATCTGCTTCAAACAATGAAAGATACAGGAAACATTTAGACGCATGAAGGTGCCCTCCTCATGGTGCTGACAACAGCCTGAATTATCTACTCTGTTAAATGACTACTGTTGTCTTATAACCTAAACTGAGAGTTGTATCTGAGGTGGTTTACAAGTGGCATTCTGTAAAGATTATTTTTAAGTATAATCATTTATTTCAAACAAACATGACCAGTCAGATTTTGGGTTGTTTTTTTTTTTTATTTAAAGAACAAATTGCTAACTTATTCTAGGCTCATTTCGCTGTTCAGATCACCCACACCACTAATAATACGTGAATAAGCAATACCTCCATGTATTATGCATAATCCCTAATGTGAAAAGGTAAAACAACAATGCAGTGCAATAGGAAAACAAATGCAGATTTTTTCACCAAAATTAGAGGATGCAAGTGAATGAACAGAATAACTACATAACTGTGGCAAAGCTGTTCAAGCTGGCCACCCAGAAATCCACTGAGGTTAAGTCTCATGTCCCTCAGCTACTATAAGATATTCTGAAATATCCTTTGATGCTACAGACTGGAAGACTACTTTTTCTTTTTTTTTTTTTTCCTTCTGGCACATGTCCTGAACACAGGTCCTCTGTCCGTTTCTTCTTTACAAAATATATTAGCAAGCTCTCTGAAGCAGTGCTGATACTTGGCACACTGCAACAAATAGTGTAAGCACATTCTCTCGTACATGGCTTCAACCTTGAGAGGTATCCTGAATTTACAGCTCACGTTTTTGGCGGCATGTGGCAACTGAAGGAAATAGACAGGAAAGTGTCACAAGGGCACTGTGACCTGCTCCAGCCTCACTTAGTTACTCTGATGAAATAGTCTGAGGGAAAATAGACTCTTTAGTCTATTTAGACTCAGAAATCTTTATGATTTCATGGTCCTAGAACATAAGTCCTCTATAGTATTGCAGATATATTTACAAAAGTGTGCAACTTCTCAAAATCTTTGTGCTTCTTCTACTCTTTTACTCAGATTTAGACTTTTTATTCCCTATTCTATCTATTATAAGGAGATAGACATGCTGTGATTCTAAGATGCACTTTTTCATAAAAGAAGACTCCTTCAGGTTTATACAATTCCAAATTAATAACAATGGTGTCACTTCAATGTAAAAATCTAGCCTGCTCTGTATGACAGCCACCCATTCATTTGTAAGATCTCTGACTGAATGAAAAACTGTATTTAATGACATTCCATTATGATCACCGTGACAGGTGCAATATTTTTCCATGCCACTTCCTATTGACTTTGCAGCAAAATATAGACACACAATACAGAACTGAAGGCAACCAAACCTTAAATTGAGAACAGAATTTTCTGTCTGACAGATACATACAGAAATTCCCCAATACGGAAAAGAAGGAATAACGCTTACACAGACTGCACATCATTGCAACAATTAAATGTATTGCCAGCCTGGCTCTGCTAAGTCCTTCCTGCACAGGCTTCTGAAGTCAAATGCTCCTTGTGTGTCCAGTGTCAGCCTTTAGATTTTGAACATGGAGAAAATATTCTGGAGTATACATCTGGTTAAGGAATCTGCATGATAACCATGGACATTGTAATGAGCTGTGAAGCCTGTTTCTAGTCAAGAAGGTACTGGGTTTTGCATAGGGTTTTTACATGCTTTTTGTCTCTACAAAGAACTTCAGGTACCAACTCTCTTTGATAAGATTTCCATTTTCCTGGGTTTCTGCTTTTCCTTTCTGCTTTTATTTCTAGACACATCAAAGGTGTGAATTATTTCTGAAATGTGTTTTGTTATAGTATTTAAATTCTAATTAAAGTAAGGTTACTGATTAGCTACACTTACCAGAAATGCAAGACACTTCAGTGTCAGTATTTGGAGGAGAGAGAAGGCTCCCATGGTAGCCATGGTAGGATGCTGCAATATAGTGATCTTGTATTTTCTAGAAATGTTCTCACACAAGTCAAATAAAACATGATTGTTATTCATATGTGCTCTTTTAGGGATTTATGGGTACCAAACACACAGCAAAGTGAAATTCTGAAAATAGTGGCTGATGGATACATGAAAAACTAATGCTGAAGAAATATCAGAGTTCTTATGTAAAGAGAGCTCAATACATCGCATAAAAATTCACAAGCGTGAAGGCAAGGACAGTCCATCATAACTCACATTAGCTGGGGTGGCAACTAATAAGAGAAAAGACAGAAATCATATATGAAATTACATATTTTGTTTAGAACAAAATTTTCATATGCATACATACATCATTTCATATGCATACATAAATCATTGTATGCAGAAGTCTAGCCAGATATTCATTTACATGGAAAAAAGCCTATAAAACCCTAAGACCAATTAATTCATACATGCATTTTACTAATATTACTTTTCTAGTCATTGCATGAAAAAAAAACTTGTTAATTTGTCCCAAATCCCAAATTAGTTGGGAAGGTGAAGCTATGCGAAGAACTAAATGGGAGAATTGCTGCATGATGTCTTTTTTAAACAGTCTCCACACTGATTTCAGAGAAGTTACTACTATTTGAAAGTACCCTTATTTTGTAATGTCAGCAGTTAGTGAAACTCACCTTATCCTTTCACTCCGAGCATGGCAAGTATAGCTGTAAGGTAGATAGTAGAGTGTCTTGGCATTATCTTGAAGTTCAAGTGTTTATCTTCAGGTTTTCTCTCCCTTTCTTGTCTCATTCTCTTTACATCTTAAGGGCCAATATAAAAGGCAAATAAGTCTTTAATTCTCCACAAGTTCAAAGCCAACAATTTAATCTACAGCTACCTTTCAGACAGTATTGAAAGCTCAGCTTTAGGAAGAATAGCAACATTGTGTGAATGGCTCCCCGATTTGGTAGTAAGCAATCCATGAGCACCACAACAGTGCTCAAACATTGCAATATTGTGCTATATACACTTACTTAAGTTCTCTAAATAATCTGTTTTGTACTTCTCAATATTCCAAAAGGATATCCAGAAAATATATGCTTTCTGCTACTGTGCTTTTGTAGTTTGTGTCATATTTACCTAAACACACTGTGCTATGAAGTTGCATTACTTACTGCAGTTCTTTTTTCATTATACAATACATCTCTCCTAGATTGTTGAAACTGTCACATGAATGAGAAAAAACCTCAGTCTTCCCAGTCACAAAACTTTATTTGGAAAACTTACACCTCAACGGCAATTTTGCCAAAGTGTAAGTTTAGCTACTCTGGTTTTATTTGGCAAAGAAAAGAATGTGTGAGAAAATGTATAGTATATTGCTTATTATCTGCATTTTCATGACAATTGAGCTAGCTGTATTTAACTCAGCTTCTTAGGCATAGAGTATTTAAAAATACTAATAAAGCAAAATTCTGTTGCTTGGTGCATGATTTATGCTGTTCAAACTAGTTGAGTGACAGCTGATATTATTATCAACAGTAAATTATCAAGTCTTTTTCACATAGCAAAAGACTTTGCAAGATACAAGGTAACCAAATAAGGTCAATTTTCACTCCATCAGCAGTTGTTAAAAAATATTTTAAACCCAGTAATTGTCTATTATATCTTTCTTACATGGTAATGGAAAGAGAGCTTGAATTTAAGTTTTCCATGCTTTTATTCCTAATACAGAGAAAAGTAAAAAATAGTAGCTGCACAGAAATTTCTCCCTCCCATCTGCCAAAGTAGGTAAAAACCACTATTCAAGTCATTTCATTTAAGCCTTAATCTTTTTCCATTTTCTGCATTTTCTATTCCTGTGAAACAGCTAATGTTTTTCAACTCCATCATTTTATACCAACAAAACACTGTAATTTCCATGCTTCCCTCTCTTTCCCCCCACACCCATCCATATTAATTTTGAATAGACTGTGTGAAATTCACCCATCTGCTACTTCTGTTTAACTTGTATGCTTCTGATTTTACATAGTGGTTGCCGATACTCATTTGAACAACAAAGACAAAGGCTGGAAGGCTGAATTTATCTATCTACTAACAAGCTGTCTGTAAAGTCATTAGTTTATACACATTTTAACAGGGAGAGAGTGAGAAATAGAATATTTCTGACAGGATCCTCTAGCTCTGTTAAAAGGGGTTTTTATTTTTTTTTAATTTATTTTTCATTTTTGTTTAGTATTTCTCACATGGAATGAATTAGGAGTAAGAAAAGATTATTTAGTTTTATATTATGAACTGGCAACAAAAATCTGATTTATTAATGGTTGGTTTTTATCTTTGTGCATATTGATGAAAATAATAATAGTCAAAATTCTCTAACCTTATTTTGGTTTAGAATATCAGATGTTTTTTGTAACATGGCAACCAGATGTGGTTTGCATGTATAAAATAACTTATCAGTTGTTTTGTTTTGTTTTTTAATCTAGGGACTACAACGATTCTGAAGACTAACTACTTAGCAAAAAAAAACCCATAAAAATTCAAATTATAAATGTATTTTGGGACTTAAAATCAGTATCAACATATATATACACACATATATAGAGTATGTAAGTATGTAGTACACAGCTATTCATTTTCTCTTTTTTTCAGATGTATTTTGATCTGGCTACCAATTTTACATTGTGGTTTTTCCAACTGGCCCAACTCACATGCCCTTAATAATACACTTCTGCTCCCTATAGTCAGATAAATCACAGTATCAAAATTCTATTACATGAAAACCAGATTAGATTAGACTAAACAATAACAACAAAAAGCCATAGTTAATTAAGAAATTTTAGCTCATTCATTTCTGCTATCAATAAGTGATTCATATCCAAATAAAATATATTTGTCAATAAAATAAAAATTAAGAGAGAATGTAAAATGGAGTTCTGTAGTCTTCCTAGTTCTGAAATGTGGATGATCTTCTGGCAAAGAATGGCCATATGCCCAGATCAGCAAGTGCCTACGTGGAGTTTGACATGAACCAAGGAACAACAAAAGGTGAAGGAGGATGGGAGCGAGGCACTGGGAGTAAGAATCCCAGCAAGATAAGAAGGAGCTGGAATTTACTGAGTTGATAAATTGAGGACTGTTGGAAAACTTTGAAGGTCAGGTTCTCACACCTGTGCTTAACCAATTATATGTTAGCTGTTAAGGGCCTCACAGATATGTATCCAATCACAATGTGCCAAGTTAGTGCAAACAACTTTAAGAAATAGTATATAAAGAGTTAGTTTTCTAGAATAAATGGCTTTTGTCTGATCACATTGATCTCCAACTGAGTCCATTCTGCGACACTGAAAGACTTCATGGTGCCTGATTTCCAAAGCATGAACCTAACTAAATGTTCTCCTGTTTCGTAAGGCTGAATCTTGCCCCAGCTGGGGCAAGAATGCAGCACTGCATTAGAAAGAGATTCAAAAAAAAAAAAATTTATACATGTGAGAACTAGGAATACTTTGGTGAGGCTTAAGTTTTACCATTTGGAATGAAACTTCAGTTAAAGAAGTCTATATGACAGATGTGATAGTTAACCAGTATTTCTGACTAAGAAACAAGTTTGCACAGTGCAGACCTACTCATCAGCACAAAATGATGTGGGAAGATCATTTGTTTCCTCTCCTAGTTTAGTTGTCTAACAACTACATCATGTTTTGTAAAACTTCTCAGTGGGTTTAATTTTGCTTCTCCCTTAAACTCACGTTGATTACAAACACATTATTGCTCCACACCCTGAGTATATCTGATTTTGAAGTGATTTTTTTTTTTTTATCCAATCCATATTTGCATGTAGTTTCTGTGTTGAAGATTATTATCTTGAAATATAGAATTGAATGGGAGAATCTGATAACTAACCAATAAGATTAATTTTACCACAAACTTCCGTTGAAAATACATTCACCTGCTCCTTTGCTTGGAAATCTCTCACAGTGTATTCATTATCTGGGATTTTGCAGGTTCGGAAGCACTTTTCTGTCAACAGATTGACTTGGAAAATGAGATAAGAGCCTTTCAGACTAACTGTACTGAACAACTTTTTTCACTCTTTTTCGATGACAATATAGATGCAAACTAAAAGGACAATCCAAAATTCCTTCTCCTTTTGTTTTATTTGATGCTCATGTGTGAGTTACTGGACTCCTCAAAAATACTGCTGGTTGGCAACTTTTATGTTATGTTCCTCACAATCATTTGTTTATCATTTAGAAAATACCTCCCTTTCATGCATTTGTGAATTGTTTTTTTCAGTTATGTGCATTATACACAATAAGAGATTGACTTAGTTTGTATTTTAGCTGCTCTTTGGAACTCAATTTGGAGTTAGGAAAGAGAGCTACACTTGATCAGCCATCCAGGACATTAATAAAGTATTACATTTAAAATAATTGGTGATTGGAATGGTGACAGATTTACTGCGCCAAAATGTCTGCCAGACAGAAATGAGGAGTGAGAGCAGAAACAGTCCAGATAGCCAAGGCTCCCCCTTAAAATAGCCTTCCTCCAGCAGGCTCCCCACTGCCTACCCATAGCAGAGGGCCTGTTGAGGGGGTTTTAGTTGCTAATTGCACAACGCTGATCCTGATCTGCTTGACTAAGATGACACTAAGCTGGCAGCCATCCTACTAACCACCTTGCAGGAGCAGCAACGTGGAGCTGACATAACACTGTGACCCTTGGCAGTGCCTCCCAGGTCAGGATGACATTAACCATCAGTATCTGGCATCCCCTGGTAGCACCATGCCTGTGGCTGCTACGGGAGTGGGATGAGGGAAACAGCAGACTATGTGCTGAATCATTTCAAGACAACTAAGTTTTCTCCAAATCATTTTGGAGACTTCCTCTCTCAGTTTTGCAAATGTGAGTTCATTAAAAGCTGAAGCCTCCCTGATGAAAACACGCGTCCTTCATTTTTCCATATTTCAATTTTTATGTGAAAATAGCAGTGATTGATATAAAAATATTCCCATATTGCTTCACTGGTGTCAGAGTAGGCAACTATCTGAAGTAAAAACAACATACCTTTTAAAATACTTTCTTCTTTTTCAACTAGCTTTGCAATTCCTCTTCTATTGAACTGAATTTATGAAATATGTCAATGATACGAATTAAGTTGCAGAAGAGGAATTTTTTGCCCAGAATCCTTCAAAAAGTGGAAACACATCAAGATATGCCATCATTCTGAGAGATCACAATAAATTAAGTAGTAGTCTGAAAAAAAAAATGAAATCTCTACACCTATACAACCTGTCACAATTACTTCTCTAATTTGTTTCTGATACCTAAAGATCAAACAGATACAAAAACAACTGTCAGCAGAAATGTTTTGCATAATTTTTCTTTCTCTTGAAGAAACCTTCGAAATTAAGAAATATTAAAGATTTTCATAGATAATGCATTAAGTACAATTAGATATTCCAACCTAATTCAGCATTTACTAAAGTTGCAATTTTCTTGAATCATTATAAAATCAACCAAATTTTAATCTTTTTCTTCCAGAAATACACCATCAGTTGTAAATGTGTTGAGAATTTACTTACTGTGAAAACTTGACCAGAAATGTGAACTACTTTATAAATTTAAAAATTATCTGTCTGAATACAAAGGTTTTTTTTTTATGAAGTCCTACTCAGAATTCATTTCATCTGTCTTTTTTTTTTTCTCATCTCACCTAGCCGCTCTTTTGAACTAGAAAGGGATTTGTTTGATTTGTTGCGATTAAATACCTCGCTTTCAGTTTGATAATTTTGCCATTTGCAACCCATCCTCAGATTACTTTTTGCTGCATTAATGATACAGAAATACTGGCTGTAAGACAAACCTCAGCTGCAGCCTGAAGTGTGACTGTACCTTACTCTCAGCTTTAAATTGGTTTGTGAATTGCTTGCAATACAGCTGCTATACCATCGCCTATGCTGCAGACTGCCACATACCCTGAAGCAGCCCAGTATTTTGGCAACTGCAGCCTGCACCGAGCTGCTTCTCCAGTCACACCTCCAACTACAAGTGAAGAAGAACTGAACTACAAGTGAAATCAAAAGTTTAGCTGAAGGGATGATCTAGATTTAACCATGGGTTGAAATATCATGACTTCAGACCCTGGTATGGAGGAGCTGGAGTATTTTCTGAAGAATACCCGCCACAAAAACAGACACGGCTCTGATGAAAGATGATGGCCTTGAAATCATCAGTGCTAGACCTACTTTGGGTAGTCAACTAGTTAAACTCGTGCGTAGCAGCCCTAGCCAGAGCAATGAAATCACTGGCAGCTAGGCAGACATTGCCTGACAGCACTTACTACTCTATGGAGCACAAAAATGCAAATTAAACAGACATAACTGAAATATTTCACTGAAGTTCCCTCTTACATGCTGTATACAGTGTTGATGGGCATGATATGAAGAGAGAGACAGAGAAGAATTGTCTTTCATATCAAGTATTTCTTATTTGCTAATGACAGAGTACTAAGAATGCTGTCGCTGCATGGAGGATTTCTGGCCAAAGTCTCAGCTCAAACATCAGTGAATACAACACCATCACTGAGTATTTTACGGCATCTGCAATGTAGCTTTGCAACTTATCCTACCAAACTCTTCCTGGTAGCAGAAGTGAAAATGAAGAAGCCAAGCGGCTCATCTCAATTCAAAGTGGATAAATCCAACTGAAACATCACCAGAAGAGCCAAGTAATCCTTGAGTGGGTTTCTGCAAGTCCCAAGTGCAAAATCCTGCTAGACATTAGATTTAAGGAAAACAGAGGAAAAGAAGACACAGCCTTTTTCTTAAATAACTACAGCAGATGTCCACATGATGCATGGAGATTGCCCAGAAATATAAAAGCAAGTGCAGCCTCATTAATAGTTCAGCTAACTTATTCTACAATTAACACAGACTTCAGAGAAATGGTAATCAATATAGCTGTACTACTTTCTTCAGCCTGGAAGCACACCATCACCTCTGAGGAACATCACAACCCACACAGAGACAGGATTTTGGGATGCAGGGAAAGCTCCTTCCAACTCTGTGTAGTGCGTTTATCCTCTGTATCACCTTTCCCCATGCACATCCCTCTTGGAAAGGGATGAAACCCTTGAAAGGGATGTGGGGAAGAGGGTACGCAAGAGTGGCTGGCTGGCAAGGGAGGATTATTTTACCTAACTTTTTTCTTAAGGGTAGGTGTGGATCCCTGAACAAGCCCAACCTCCTTATCCCTGTCTGTGTCATCTCATTGGCCTCAATGAAAGTTTTAAACATCACTGCATGTCTGGGCGTTTACTGTGACCAGACAAATGCCACCACTAGTTTCAGGATCTTGATAGAGCACATATGGAATGAAGTTTGGAGCTGTGAGACGTCTGCTTATAAACAGGACATCAGCCACCTGAGATTTAAGGTTAACATCTGACGCACCCATGGGAATGGGGGGTTTTCAAAGGTAGGGCAGATGGAGAGGGGACTTCCCTCAGAGACAAAGGCACTTCCAAAAGTGCCATTCCTTCTTGAGCTAAAGGTTTGCTACTGTCGTGGTTTAAGCCCAGGCCGTAAATTAGAACCACGCAGTCTACTTCCCCCCCCCACCCCCCCCAGAGGGATGGGGAGGAGAATCGAAAGAATGTAACTCCCACGGGTTGAGATAAAAACAGTCCAGTAACTAAGGTATAACACAAATCACTACTGCTACCACCAATAATAATAATGATAAGAGAAATAACAAGGGAAGAGAATACGATACCGCCTGCCGGAAAAGAGAGCCCGACAGAAAAGAGGACGTGCCCTTTCGGGTAGCTCTCAGTTACATCCCCCGGCATGACGTGCTGTGGTATGGAATACCTCTTTGGCTAGTTTGGTCAGGTGTCCTGTCCCTGCTTCCTCCCAGCTTCTCCTCCTCCCTGGCAGAGCATGAGACTCACAAAGTCCTTGGTCAGTCTAAACATCGCTGTTATCAGCTTTGTTCCCAGGCCAAAAGTCAAAAACACAGTGCTGCAACAGCTACTAAGAAGGAGAAAAACTGACTGCTACTGCTGAACCCAGGACAGCTACCAAGTATTTAGCATCATGGAAGATATTCTGAATATCATCATTTGTTTATTCAAGTGTTTGTCTTATTATTTGCTTTTACTGAAAATAATAAAGTTATGAAAAAAGTCTGTTTGTCATAGATTTATTGTAAGAAGAAAACTTAGTCTAGATATTAATGATTTTTGATCAGCCCAGCTGTCAAACTGAGAAAATATATGTAATACCTTTGCAGCATAACTGACAGAAACTGTGCCAGGCCATAGTAACACAGTAGCATGGATCTGCAGCTGATTAATTTAGTTTTAGCAGTAACTTCATCTGAAACCTGTAAATTTGGCCTACAAAACTTTTTTGATCACTAGGAATCTGGAGTAGTTTGAGAACGTGATGCATCAGCCCAGGATTACATAGGATATGGGATGCTCAAATAAATTTGGACAGAGGATTAAGTTTACAAATGAAAATACAACTGTATTTTAATATACTGTGTTTAATAAACTTTATTAAAATTTAATAATATTTAAGTCACATGTGTAAAAATGTCTTAACAATGGTTACTTGTGAAGATAACAGGCCTCTCCTATGAAGCCTGGTCTAATACTCCCTAACACTGACTAAAAATATATACCTGTTCAAAAACCAGCTGCAAAGTGCTGCTTTTCTTATTTTCCAGCTTTCAACACCCAGACTGTATATGATGCACAAAAGGTCAAGTAGAATCAAGCACAAAAACCATATAGTCTGATACTGGAATTCTAGGCAAGTCCAAGTTTGAATGTTAACAGCAGAAAGATAGATTAATGATGATCTATCAGAGGGCTGCCTATAAAGCCCATTGAACTTCAAACACCAGAAAATACCTTTATCATCCATACCTGACAGGAAGTCTTATTTCAAGGTTCCAAAAACTTGAAGCAGACTTGGAAATGTGACAACTACTGGAACGAGTACATAGGTAATATATTCTTTTAAAGGTGAAATCTAGTAAGCTACTATTAAAATATATTAAAGATGAAACAGGATCTGTCCACATACAATTTAACTCTTCATTACTAATAATGACTTGAATGGGGTCAGATCAAACTCCAAATCCTGGAAAATACTTTTTCTGCTTTTGTCCATAGACCTCTTTCTTCATCAGTTCTTTCAAGTTGGGTACTGCTTCTTCCCAGAAAACATGTATTTTAAATACGTTATGAGTTCCACAGTTTTGGCCTTTTTAAATAATGATGGTAAGAAACAGGAGTTTTAAACTGTATTATGAGAACAATCGGTAAGTTACACTAGTTTCTGTAAGCAATTATTTCTTGTGATTTTGGAAATGGTATTTTGGGCTATGTAGTCAGTTATGCTGCCATTTTTTTCCTTAATGCAGCTTCATGACAGGAAATAATCCTGTGGGAATTGCTAGTAGAGCAGAAGATCAAGAAAGGAGAGAATATAAATATGAAGGCATTTTCACTTCATGACAATTAATTATGGTGCCCACGAATAAATATTTGAATAGTGTTGTTAGTACAGTGCAATAAGAGCTCTCTGGTGGCAAAAAATCATCATTACATTGCATCTCATTGTTTTACAGGCAATAAGGTTTTCACCTGCTCATTTCTTTTCCTACTTCTGAAAATATAAACAAACTGTGTTTACAAGAATATGCTTTTTAACTGTGGAATTTTTTCTGTTAAGAATTTTAACTTCATAGATTCTACACTTCTAAACTTCTATTCCTGCACTTGGCTCCTATAAGAGCACTGATTTCTTCCCAAGGCCTGCCTCAAAACATCAGTTCTGAAAGTTCTTACTCACCTTATTAGGTGTTCCTAATGGCCTTATTTTATATTTCACTAGTTGATACTTATAACATTTTTTAATTATTTTTAGTGAAAAGACATACTACACAGTGTAAAACAAGCTGTTTAAGAGTACGCACAAAAATGTATGACAAATCTCTACTGATTCCTTTCTGACAGAAGCTGACACTCCAGTTTTTCTGCTGACAATGTTTAAAATGCAGGCAGGATGTCAACACAAAATTGGATGTGCAGTGGGAAACAAGTATAAGTATACTTAATAATGCAATACAACACAATGCAATACAGCACAATGCAATACAGCAAGTACAGGCCCAGCATGCTAGTCGTGAACATATGTATCTCTACATCAGCAACGTAGTTGAAAGGTAGTCTGCCTGACAGAAGCATTTCACTTTTTCCTTTATTTTACATCCCTGTTGCAGTTGTCCTCACAAAGTAGTTCCCTACATACCCTAGATAGTGACTAGACAGACTTACTTTTGCAAATATCAGAGGAAGATCCTACCCACCTAGTTAACGGGCTTAAAATTGCAAATGATGTCTTCTCTCAAAGACTCAGAAATATGTGCATTGTTAACAAAGTAATTAAGAATGGTGAAAACTAAGAGCCCCTTTTAAGAATATTAATACATATTAAGATTTAATGTATCACCAACATTTTTCATCTAGGTTTTGTAAAATTGTCTGATTTATGCTCTGTGCAAAGAACATGATTCATGATATCACTATCAGACATCAGAAAAGCAGAGACCACAGTCCAAGTTTGTCAGTCTGTCCCAACCTCTTGCTCCTTCAGGTCATTTGGAGCTGGCCAACACCTAGGAACTGAGCCAAAACAAGAAAAGAGGGAAAATTTTCTGCAGTAGATGAGCACAATTATCAGGCAGTCTCTAACAGGGTGATACAACATATATAAACTGCAAAGACTTCTCCTAGCCAACTTCCTTTGTCCCTCTTTTTGAACTTTTATTGGTGCCAATACTGCACAAGCCTGATTTAATAAATACTAAAAATTACATTGAAATGGCTGAAGTGTACTTTCCTACTGAAGCTCTATCAGTGTTAGTAAGAAACAGGATCTGTAAAACTGCAAATGGTATGAACAGTTCTCCAGCCCAATGGCAGCTAATTTTGTCAAGAACAGAAAGCTTACATATGTCTATATATGCCAAATTACTTGGCTGCAAAGTGCTCAAGGTTGGATGCCTCTAATTCATGATTCAAGATGTAAACTCTCAGCAGGTGTAGACTTTGGATGCCTAATTGTAATGCAGAATTTCCTTTAACAAATACAGGTTTTGTGTCCTACAAACCACAGCAATTTTAGCATGTACCGTTAAAATCTTCATTCACATTTATACAGCAGTGTCAGTGAACTGGCTATATCCAGATTTACCTTTCTTTCGTTATCCAAAAAAAATCAGCAAACAATTAAGGCAGACCATGAGTTTTTTTCCCCTTGAAAGTAATGGGAGAAGAGTCCACATTTTACTGAATGAAAACCAACTCCTATACTATCCTATGCACAGCTTTAGCTCATCCATTCACACATTTCCCAGGATTTCTTTACCTTTTGGTATCTAAAAGTGAACAAAATACAAGAGTGATAAGTAGCAACAAATATCACATATTGCAGACATCTGCCTTGGCTGTGAATTCAATATAAAGAATATAGTATTGAAACTGGCCACTTTTACACAGATTGCAAAGACATACGCTCCACCCAGAAATTAAAAAAAAAAAAAAAAAAAACATAAAAAAGTCAAGCTCCTCTCATAGTCCAAAATTCTTTCCATCCACTTTCTTTCCACACTTGCTTACACTGTTGATTCCTTCGATAAACCACAGTGCTCTACCCTAATGATGCCCTCCATTGCCATTATCATTATTACCATAAACTGTGTGGATAGAAACATGAATAGTGGAAAGCATCAAACCTGTTAGAAATCCAGACACAACAAAAAATAATAAAGAAAGAAAGAAACAAAAAGCCAGAACTAGTTCTTGTCTTACTGATCTTTATATAACCTTTGCATGAGATTCAAAGTTCAGACCAAAACAAATCTTACCTTTTCCACTGCTTATTTTGGTTTTTAGGCATGAAAACCACTTTGACAATCTAACTACTCTCCTTAATTTTAGAATAAAGGAAATTGCAATTCATACATTGGAAACCATTATTTTCCATAAATAATTAGTTAAAATACATTTGTGTTACTTTTTGTAGAGTCAAAGCTCATAAGCTATGAAATATATGATAAAAAAAATATATGATAAAAAAAATATATGATAAAATGCCCTGTTTATGACACAGAGTGTCCTTGGTCAGCCTCTTTGCATCCTTATGAAAGGAGAAGACATAAATCAGACAGTTCAAGTGGATGTTTTCTCCACTTGGTCAACCCAAATGTCATAACAGAATTTGGTTTTAGGAAATGCGGTAAGATTTCTTTCTGTGTGCACTTCGACAAAAGCAATGGGAAGAGTACTCTCAGCACTTAATACATGATTATGGAGAAGTGAGCTTAAAACTCCTGTCTGATGAAAACTCATTTCATAATAATCTGCCAGTCTTCTCTGTGGTGGCCAATGAGGAACTTCAGTCCTCACTAAGAACCTCCACCATGGCTCTCTGAGTATATACTGCTCCCTTGTTTCCCCACTATGTATATAGTTAGTCCTGAGAATAAATATTTTTAATGCAGAAAGTGTGTTTTAAGACAGTGTGAAAAACAGCATTATTACAGAAGGTCAAACAAAGAATGAGACTGAAAGAGAACTTCCAGGAATGAATGGGAGTTGCTGCACCTTGGACTGAAGTATGCAGACTGTCATTCAATTAGCAGCACCATTCCCAGCAAAGTCCATGAACTACTAAACAAAAATAAAGATCTGCCTAGTGATAACATAATTTAAACATGAGAATAGAAGGCAGGTTTTGTTTTCAAAGTATCTTGAAGTATGTTTCTGACTCTCCACTGACATTTAAATGAAACTTAACATGACATTTAATTACTGTTGATTGGGTTTTCTGTATGCAATCAATGGCATATTTCTTGGAACATGTTTGTCTCATAAAATGTAATTCATGCTTGGAATATTAATATGGCAAAAGGGAAACTGTCACCAAAGATAAGAACCCAGAACATTACTTACTAATCTAATAGCAGCCTTCCAGGTTCTGAAGGGGGCCTATAAGGATGCTGGGGAGGGACCCTTGATTAGGGACTGTAGGGATAGGACAAGGGGTAACTGGTTAAAACTTTAACGAAGTTTAGATTGGATATAAGGAAGAAGTTCTTTACTGGAACAGGCTGCCCAAAGAAGTTGTGAATGCTCCATCCCTGGTGGTGTTCAAGGCCAAGTTGGACAGAGCCTTGGGTGACATGGTTTAGTTTGAGGTGGCCCTGCCATGGCAGGGGGGATGGAACTAGATGATCTTAAGGTCCTTTCCAACCATAACTATTCTATGATTCCGTGATTCTGTAATTTGTTCTGATAGAGAAGATATGCAAAACAACCGAAAACACATTACAATTTCTATAAACTAGTTGACCTGACAGATTATTAAAAAAAAAAAAAATACCTGAAAAAAAAAATTGTGCAGAAGGAAATCTTGAGTTTCTCCTAGCTGAAACATTTCAGTATCAGTTTAAAATGAGCAAAGTTAGATGTGGGAAAGAACAGGCTCTTGTTAGGAATGTTCACATCACTCATACAAAATGGATTAATTTGCAATCAGCACTTCAAAAAAAAAAAGAATTAAAAATAATCTTTAACTTAAAAAAGAAAAAAAGGAAAGAAAGGCCATTTAAAAACAAGGGTTCATTTTTATTGAAACTTAATGTTGATACTTGAAGGGGTCATGCAGTATTCACCAAGTTGTTGGATTTAATAAAACCTGAAATGCTGACAAATCTGCATGAATTTGTCATGGATCTGGATGATCCAGATCATTTGACAGAGGATCTGGAGTTTTCAGTTATATTATCTGTCATAAGATGAAAAACACAGGAACTGGCAACAAAACTACTAAAATAGACTGAATTTTATGAGGTACTGGATGTTACATTGAAAAAGAATCACTTTTTTTCCTGTGTGTATTTCCTACAGAAAATGTTATTATTATCCTACAGTCTCACAGAGAAAAGAATAACTTTGAAAATGTTTCTTTTACATGGAAAACTATAAAACTCTAATACAGGATCATTACAGTTTAAATATCAACACTAGAAAAAAGAACACATTCACAGCTGCTTTCTTGAATGTATGTAAATATGTATTTATTTGAAGATGCAGCTCTTTATCCTCAAATGATAATACCTATTTCTCAAAGTGATATTGCAAATGATATTGGGAGCCAACACTCATGTAAAATAAGCATTAGTAGGTTTTGCATATATTACAAGTTGCAAAGTCCATATAACAATTTTTTAAAGATTTAAGTTCTCAAGCTTAAAATGTGCATTTTTTTGTACATTTATTACAACTGAAAATTATTATTTAGCTGTAATTTTGTGGTGCATATGGAAACATGATTAGCTCTCTGATGAACATGTTGACATATCACACAAGTAATTTATTGTATTCAGTTAAAACCCATGATAAATTTCTTCATTTCTTGAAGGTGTTGAATTCAAGCACCATGTTGGCTGATTTCAGATTTTTTATTGTTTGAGAAGTCTCTTGTATACTTCCTTACTGCATTTGCTACACTAAATTGTTCTCTCAAAAGTAACAAAAAAATCCCCGCTCATAGTCTCTGGGATACCTGCATTTTGACCTGGCTAATTTTTTTACAGCACAAGAATCTGTCAGTCCAAAATGGTTTCATATGCATAGAATCAGAGAATAGTTACAGCTGGAAAGGACCTTAAGATCATCTAGTTCCAACGCCCCTCCCATGGGCAGGGACATCCCACACTAAACCATGCCACCCAAGGCCTCATCCAACCTGGCCTTGAACACTGCCAAGGATGGAGCATTCACAACCTCCCTGGGCAACCCATTCCAGTCCCTCTCAGTAAAGAATTTCTTCCTTCTATCCAATCTAAACTTCCCCTGTTAAAGTTTGAACCCGTTACCCCTTGTCCTGTCACTACAGTCCCTGATGAAGAGTCCATCTCCAGCATCCTTGTAGGCTCCCTTCAGATACTGGAAAACTGCTCTGAGGTCTCCACGCAGCCTTCTCTTCTCTGGGTTGAACAGCCCCAACTTTCTCAGCCTGTCTCCATACGGGAGGTGCTCCAGTCCCCTGATCATCCTCGTGGCCCTCCTCTGGACTTGTTCCAACAGTTCCATGTCCTTTTTATGTTGAGGACACCAGAATTAAACTAAAGATCCATTTTGTACATAGGAGGTTATCATAAATTTGTGTATGCTCCTAGTCTGAATCCCTGAAAGCCTGCATAGTCTTTTCTCTGAGATGTGGCTGGAACAAAAAGAATTCATAGGCTTTAGTGGTTTTTAAGAGATGAGAAAGAGCATCATCCATTATGATAGCCTTAATATCTAAACAGTTATGATGTTGTTTTTTTTTTTCCTGTTGCCCTCCAGGTCTGTAACTGGGTATGTGCATCACCACCTCTGATTGCTTTGTTTCCCTTTAGGATCCTCTTTCTCACCCAAGAGTATAATAAATCTCTCTTTTGATAATGGTAATGATGCCTAAAGGAGTGTTTGATGTCCACATATAGAATGAATGCCTATACAATCCTGGATGCCCTGGGTACTTATGACTCACAAGGACAGCCTTATTAGAGTTCACTGTTGTTTACATCAGCAACAAAGTCTGTTGGCATCAGAGAAAAAAGAGCAATGACATACGTCACAAAATAGGACAAAAATAGAAAAAGCAGATGGACAGTAAGAGAAAGTGAAATTCAGTCTGATGGCTGGATAACCAGGAGACAATAAATATTGCACACATTAGCCACCAAACTCTTATTCTTTATGCTTTAACAGTCTTCTTCACTTGATATGTCTGAATCACAGCTTCCACTTCAACAAGTCATAACATAATGTAAGGTAACGTAACACAACATAAAACAGAACATAACATAACACAACACATAACATAACACAACACATAACATAACAACATACCTCTCAGCATGCTTATGTGCTGCTCTCCAGTTTTATAAACTACCAGGAATGTTCTTGTTCATTTGTCCTCCCCATACTATGCTGCTCAACGGTTGTTGCCTGTACGTAGAAGTATACACGTTCTATTCTACAGCAGTAGCCAACAGGACTTCAATGTGTATTACAGTACCCTTAGTTCTCTGGACTTTATTAATCTCTGTTTATACACAACTTCCTGAAAAAATATACAATATTATTATTATACAGTAGTATAAAAGCAATGTTGTCATGGCTACATAGGCTACAAGTCCCCCCTCTACAAGTTTATGATCATGGTTCAGAGAAATAGTCTTTATTGTACCTGCAATATATAATACTGTTGCTGTGCCTTTGTCACTGATTTATCTCTTAGTAAAACTCTTCCTTAGTTGTGCCCTCCTTTCACTCCTACATAAAGAAACTGTTGGCTCACACTAGTGCTCTCAGAAAAGGAAGTAATATATAACTGCCTCAGCCAACTCAATTTAATCAATTAGAATAGAAGCAATCAATTATATCAATTACAACAGCAGTATGTTTAGACCCAGCCAAAACTGGAGGTAAATACTTGTCCAATGAATGAGCTGATTCTGCAAAATTTTTTGATGTCTAAAATGACATTTAAGTAGAATCTACAAACCAAATTAATAAAAAAAAAACAAGACACTGACTCCCAAGTTCTGGTGGCCACAACATACTAGAGATACCTATAGTCATTTGGAATCTCTCTTCATGGCATGAGGGCTTCTTCAGTGCAATATTCTACCTCCCATAAAATTTCTCTGTGTGCAGTACTGTGGCCAGAGGAATATTAAAAGCGGTTCAGTTTCACCAGCTCCCTGAAGCATTATGCTGCACATGAAGTACAGCAGCCATAGCCACATATGTCCAAAAACATAGCTAGAAAAGCCAACCCTGCCCACCCTTAACATTCATCCATTTTCTAATGACAATGCTATTAAATGATACATCTATTCAGTGTTATCGCTCTCTCTCAGCTTTACATAGTGTCCTAACCACAGGTTGGCCGAAACACCCAGAAACTGAATCACATTTTCAAACATTTGCAGCTAAAGTGCTCTGTCCAGCCCAGTTATTCTTGCAGGAGACATCCAGCAGATTTCATGAAGTTACACGATTTAAAAGCAAAAGTCCAGGAGACTTTTAAGATATGTTAGAAACTGATGGCTGACTGTGTCTCCACATGCAGGGACTTATGATGCATATTGGAAATCATACTGAATCAGGACATAGATCAAAAGTGGAATAAAGGACTCTGTCCAAGGAGGCAAGCAAAATGCTTCAGAGGCAGAGCATCTAATGAAAGGTAGTAATAGCTTCAGGGCACTACCTGTGACAGTACTTAATTTTCCTAAGAAGGGCTTTTATAAAGATCTAGTGACAGAAAATAAATGTTTCATTTGATCATGATTTAATTCCCACCAAATTATTTAAATTTAATAATAAATTTAAAAAATAGTAGTCAGTATGTTTGATTTCAAAAAGGAAATGAGAGAAAAAAGGTTCCTCAGTAAAACTAAAAGCACTAAAGAACAGAGGAACCTGTATGCAGAAATTGCCTTAAATTTCTAAAATTAACATTTAAAATCCTTGTGGGAATTGCATTCCATCTGAGAGGAGAATTAGGTTAACATAGCAGTGAGGATGCATCTGAAAACAGAATTAATATAGATGTTGTTGGAAGGATGTCTCATTAAATGACAGAACACTGATAACTCAGTATGCTACAATGAAAACAAACATACCTTAACAATCCTTCTGTATTTCATCCATTTCAGGAATTACTTATTTACTGTGACTTATATAAAATATTTAATTTCTCAGTTTCATTGTTGGAAGACATTTTGTAGACAGAGAATGAAGCAGTTGTCACTTCAGGATTATATTTCCCAGACAGTAATTTACAGCACAATGCATTTATGATCAAAAGTACTTTAGATTTTGAAAGTTTTTATTTTCTTTATGCCTTATTTAAGTTATGAGTTTGTGGCCAGGTTGAATGAGGCCTTGGGTGGCATGGTTTAGTGGGAGGTGTCCCTGCCCATAGCAGGCGGGTTGGAACTAGATGTTCTTAAGGTCCTTTCCAACCCTAACTATTCTATGATTCTATGATTCTATCTTCAAAAGTCAAGATCTGAAACAGTGTTATCATTAAAGAAGTAAGCAAGTGTATATACTCTACTTTTTACAATACTGTAAAATGAATACCATATTCAGAGATAATTTCAAAATGTCTAATGTTAAGCTAATTTTTAAATTTTCATGTAGCCTTGCATTATTTTTTTATTACAAGCTGTATTCAGCAATACAAAATTTTAGCTTTCTTTTCAGTATTTCTTACTGGATTTGTTCATTATTAAACAAAAGGATGAGATCCATACTCAAGTCTTCTATCTTCTTTTCTACCATATGGTTTGTTTTAGAAAAATAAACATGCATATATAAGTTCCTGCATCTTTCAAGGCAAATGGCACATAATTTGTAGCTTCTGGATAAAAGAAATAATGGCAACTGCCCTTTCTGTGGGATTTAGGACTTTCCAGGCAGCCCGGGACACAGATGCTAGCTAATATGTAGCTGACCAACTGTATCCTGGGCTGCATCAAAAGGAGCGTGACCAGCAGGTCGAAGGGGGTGATCCTGCCCCTCTACTCTGCTCTCGTGAGACCTCACTTGGAGTATTGTGTGCAGTTCTGGTGTCCTCAACAGAAAAAGGACATGGAACTGTTGGAACAAGTCCAGAGGAGGGCCACGAGGATGATCAGGGGACTGGAGCACCTCCCGCATGAAGATAGGCTGAGAAAGTTGGGGCTGTTCAGCCTGGAGAAGAGAAGGCTGCGTGGAGATCTCACAGCAGCCTTCCAGCATCTGAAGGGGGCCTACAAGGATGCTGGAGATGGACTCTTCATCAGGGACTGTAGTGACAGGACAAGGGGTAACGGGTTCAAACTTAAACGGGAAGTTTAGATTGGATATAAGGAAGAAATTCTTTACTGAGAGGGTGGTGAGGCACTGGAATGGGTTGCCCAGGGAGGTTGTGAATGCTCCATCCTTGGCGGTGTTCAAGGCCAGGTTGGATGAGGCCTTGGGTAGCATGGTTTAGTGTGGGATGTCCCTGCCCATGGGAGGGGCATTGGAACTAGATGATCTTAAAGTCCTTTCCAACCCTAACTATTCTATGATTCTATGACCACAACTCTTCTCAGTTACTAAAATTATGTGAGATGATTCCACCCTTTGTGCCTTCCCAATCTGAGCTGCTTTACAGTAACAGAAGTTTTTATAGTTATAATTAGAGTACTCTTGAAATTCTGTCTAGATAAAGCCATCTCATAAGATTACCAAATAGATGGCAGCATTGTTAAGAATTTCTGCAATGCTGCAGCCCACCTTCTCTTTAAGTCTCTGCTCTCCATAAATTTTCTGTATTCAACTAAGATGAAACAATTTCTTGGAAAACAGCTCTTCTACCTTCTTTCCTCAGTGCTAAAGGGATTTTTTCTGAGTACATTTTGAGGTTTTAGAGTTTTTTCATGCATCTTTGACCTTTATATGCATTGTAACTGCACCAAAAGAAAGTTTAAGCTTTTATTTCTGTACATAAATAATTACTCAGCTACATATATCTAGAAGCTTATGAGCTTTTAAAAGTTACTCAGAACCTATGATCTACTTAATGTGAGAGCCACTGAGGCCTTAGAGTCCCTATCAATATGCAGAATTGTGAGCACTCAATGTCATTGAAGATCAGGCACACAGTGTTTCCAAATGATATTATTTTTCAAAAACAGTTAAGCATCTAATAAAGGATTGGAAAAAAAGAGTACGCAGAAAACCACAGAAAGCCAGGAAATTCAAAGCAAAGATGAAATGGTAAATCAATTAAAACTTCAGACGAGCAAATGGAAATTTAGAAGTAAGATAACCATGATCTGTTAATTATGTCTCTTCCAGTATCAGCCCACTTCAACAACCTGCAGTTTGTGTGTGTTTATTGGGAACTCCAGAACTGAAACTGATTAGCCTTTAATGTGCATACCATGGGTGCTTCACAGCCTAGAACACAATTAGATAAACATTTGCCCAAACTCATCTTGAATGTGAATACTAATATTATCATTTAAGGCCTTACTGTAAGAAAAGGGTTTTCTTTTCATTTTTATTTTACTGCACTTTTGTTATTTTTTTTTTAAATTCTTACTTATCTGTTTTTAAAATGCTACCAGAATGAGATATCCAAGTATTATGTCACATCATGTGTTTTAAGTGTTCTCTTTTTCTTCATCCAAATAATGTCTGTATGCCTGCTGTATACCTAGATATTTATAAGGAATGCTTACAAAGGATACTGAGCTAATTCATAGAAATAGCCATCCAGTGTATGCATGTATGGATGTAAGTGTATATGAAACTTGTTTCTACTTGCATAAATGCGGTCTGCAGCATTAGCACCCATTAATAATAATAATTTATTTTGTAAAGCACACAGAAATCCTAGTTGGGAACAAGACTCCCATCACATAATCACTGTTACCTATTATACCGACTGTTAAGTAAAGAGAACAGAAAGCACAGACCAGCTCTACAGACCACAGCTTCTAAGCTCACTCCACTGAGAGTTTTTCATTAGATACTCTAATAAAAGTGAAGACAACTTTAAGACCAAATGATCAAAAGGATGAATTCACGAAGACCACAGACCAACATGGAGACCTATGAGAAGTTATCAAATTGTATAACGCCTTTTTTCTGTCACTAAGTTGAAATCCAAACCAAACTTTCATATATAAGCTCTAAAGACAAAATAATACACATGGATCTATGTAGATACCAATATTAATACAGAGATTTAGCAAAGCAAAGTTATTTCTATGATTCTATGACTGTAACGATAGGACAAGGGGTAACGGGTTCACACTTAAACAGGGGAAGTTTAGATTGGATATGAGGAAGAAATTCTTTACTGTGAGGGTGGTGAGGCACTGGAATGGGTTGCCTAGGGAGGTTGTGAATGCTCCATCCTTGGCAGTGTTCAAGGCCAGGTTGTACAGAGCCTTGGGTGGCATGGTTTAGTGGGAGGTGTCCCTGCCCATGGGAGGGGCGTTGGAACTAGATGATCTTAAGGTCCTTTCCAATCCTAACTATTCTATGATTCTATTTACGATTCAGAAAGTCATCTACACAACCCCTCAAGGAAAATATTACTAACCATTTATTGGTGGTGTTCTGTTAAAATTGTAGTCAGAATAGTCCAACCTCAATTGCCTACATTAGAGCTGAACAGTAAAAAGGATAAATTGCCCTAGCATGAGCCTTTCCATCTTCTCCAGTAACACAGCTACCTGCAGTGCCTTATAAAATTATGGAGAACACTGAAAATGAACTCACTGAAAAATAAACATCCAAGTAAAAATAAATACACTCCTCCCAAAGAAGAATAAACAGCAGCAGCAGGTTCCATGCATATCAACACCTGTGTTTGCTTTTCAGTTCTTTAAAAAAAAACAAAAACCACAATCATCAAGGCAGCTTTAAAATCATGACCATAAAACAACCTGACATGAGTCTCTGAGTAAAAGCCTGATAAGTAGCAAGCCTAATTTAGGCTGTACCTTGACTGAGTGATAAAACATACCTGAAATAGATTAATCATTGTGAGCCACACTGCTCAGTTAAGTGTTTTTAAACAGTCTGAAGCGTTAACTCCATCTTTTATCATCGGAAAATCCACCCACCTTCCACTCCAGCAGTACAATTAGGAATCTTTTTTTCTCCTTTCTTCCCTTTGTTAATAAAATAACACAATAACCTGTTGGACCTAAAAATTTCACTGACTTTGTAAGCAAAAAAATAATAATTTAAGGCAGGCTTTTTCCCCTTTTTCATCTTGAGGTTGTTCATATAATTGTGGATATCTACATGCAATGTGCAAATTAAATTAAATATTACATTAATATTTGTATTAGGTAAGGCCATTTTTATGCCTTGGGTAAACCAATTTCCCCTCCCGTCTTTTCTAATATATTCTTTCAATGAAGCTCTCTTGTACACATTTCCATACAGTACCTCTACACGATTTAAAGAAAAATGCACTACTTTAAAACACTGGCTACTGTCAAGATGTCACCTTATTGGGATCACAGCACTTTATTATAAGAAAACTCACGCAGCAACATAAAGTACTCTCCCTTTTTTTTGCTGGTGTGCTAAACTAGTGTTTCTTAGGCAGGAAAAAGCGGAACCAAGAAGAAAACGTGAGGAAGAACCACCTAAACATAGTAGTCCAGTTCAGGCAGCAGACCACCTAACCTCCCTATATTGTCTACGGCAAAAGAGAAAATCCTTGAGAGGGAACTGAGAGACTAACTTCCTAGTTTAAGACTTTAAATCAGGTGGCATATACGCACTTTTTGACTCTGTGATACTTGTTTCTGTAGCAAGATGTTCTCTGTATCTCAACTGGAAAGTTTTAATGCTGTATTTAATTTAAATAAGTTGTTCCTTGACCAGCCAAAATAATGCTGTTAAACTTCATACCAATGCATTTCTTTCATGCCTACAACTTCCTCATTGCACTAATCCAGATACCTCGCCTGGTGTTTCACACTGCTTTCCACAGGCCACATTCCTCCAATTTCTCTGCAGTCCTGAGTTCCCTACCCCACACCCTAATGAGGTGCAGCAGAGGGTGGCGAATGGCACCCACAGGCAGTACATATGGGCATACACCAGGCATCTGCTAAGCATGAAAGTCAGTCATTGGTCTTCCTCCTCTGTGTAGGAACCATTGCTCAGAAATGTGATGGGAGTTTCAAATCCTTGAGAGGTCTTCTTGTCCAAGATGTCAGAAACTGGCCAAAGGGTTCAAAAGTTAGTTAAGGGTGGCAGGAAAAGGAGGCAGACAACTAGCATGATTACATACGCTTTACGAAACTGAGTAAAAGAGAAATTAAGACAATTATCTCTGCTTCACTGAGCTGATTCCCAAAGTCAGTATGCCCCCTCCAAGTGTGAACCCCACTTACCTTCTAAGAATACTTTATTCTTTCCTTTTTTATGGTAGGAAGTGGCTGAGCCTATTGTCCTGGGTTTAGCTGTAACAGTTATTTTTCTCCTTAGTAGCTACTGCAGTGCTGTGTTTTTGTCTTTAGCCAGAGAACAATGCTGATAACACACTGGTGTTTTTAGTTGTTGCTAAGATATGCTTACTCTGATCAAGGACTTTTCAGTTTCCTGCTTTGCCAGTAAGGAGGGGCACAGGAAGCCTGAAGGGAGCAGAGACAGAACACCTGATCCGAACTAGCCAAAGGGATATTCCATACCACAGCATGTCATGTCCAGTATATAAACTGGGGGAATCACCAGGAAGGCCCAGATTGCTGCTTGGGTCAGGCTGGGTATCAGTCAGGGAGTGGTGAGCATTGTGCATCACTTGTGTTTATTGTTTTCTTTTTCTTTTCCCATGTTAGTTTCATATTCTCTCCCCTTGTTATTTCCATTATCATTATTGGTGGTAGCAGCAGTGGTTTTGTGTTATACCTTAGTTACTGGATGGTTCTTATCTCAATCCCTGGGATTTATGTTCTTTCAATTCTCCTTCCCATCCCTCCCGGGGATGGGGGGAGAACGAGGAAGCAGCTGGTGAGTTACTGGCTGGGCTTAAACCACAACACCTATGCAGTATGATAAAAATTAAATATAAGATGGAACTGAAATACATTTTTTAAGTAACACTCATTTAAGTCACTTTGTAAAGATCTGTCATTAATTTTCTTATAGTGACTATGTTGTGAATACATAGTTGTGTGCATGTATATTTTTTTCTCCAAGCAGGTAATAATGCATAACAAGCCTCAACATGAATCTACTTAATTTTCTTTCATTGACTGTCAAGACACAACACAAGACCATTGAAGTATTTATCAGAATTAACTGATAGTACACTAAGGAACTAGGATGCCATTCCACCTAGTCAGCCACTAGCTGAGCACATCACTTCATGCAAGTAGATTCAATTCATTGTCTCATTTCCAGATTTCTCACTGCCAGCACTTACAAAATTGAGACAAGACACAGAAATGTTTCAAGATCTATTGATTAAATACACTAAGAAAAATGCAAGGAATTGTCATATAACGGACTGTCTTCCAAGTGCTGTCAATTCCAAATAAAATCACGGGAGCTGAAGTTCTCTGCAAAGTCATTTTCCTGGGCCATTAACTCTGAATTGTCATTTACAGAATAATTGCACTTTTGTTTCCCTGGGATCTTGCTGGTGTGCTTGAACCTGTGCTATCCTTCTTAACCCTCACATCAAAATATATACAGCAGAAATAGAAGTCATGAGCTTACAGGTCATTAGTGCAGAACTGGGCCTAAGGGTATCTTTAATAGATCTGACGAGGACATCCTTACAATGACTGCATTTTTAGGGGAGTAGAAAAATTTTCTACAGAAGGACACAGCTGGATCTATTCTGAGAAAGGTTAGTTGGGACAGCTGAATGTCCCTGAGGAGATAATAAATTGCATTGGCCAATTTGATAGAGCTGATTTTGAACTGGAGGAAATCCAAACAGCAAAAGCCTTTTGAACAGTAAATATTTCCACCATTAATTGCTGAAAATACAGGTAGGCTTGAGGGAGTTTCAGTTCAACTATGCTTTCTTTTTTTTTTTTTTTAGGTAACTTACAGATAAAAAATGTACTGTACTTGAAAATTACTCTCATGACTTTGATGAGGCTTGTGTTGAGAAGAAATCCTCTCTCTTTCCTTTTAGGAACTACCAAGGGAGGAGCAAGGCTAACAAAGTTAATGACTCAATGTCAGAAGTCAGAAGTGGTGGATCTGAGGCAGGAAGGAAGCCCGGCTGTCTCCCTGCTGTTGTGCAGGGTAACTATGAAGGCTCTGCATTAGCAAGAACATCGTCCTGGCCACACTTTTGTCAGGCTCTGAATAGAAGGTCAGCGTTTCCCTCATTTTCCCCTTCCAATCAATATTTAGTCTGCTCAGCAGCTGCCAGAGCTGGCTGCCTCTGAACTTCATCGCTGTTAGTTACTGAGAAACCGGCTTATTATGACAACTCAGATCTCCCATCAGACGTGACCTGCAGCGGCTGCCCTGCCTCTTTCAATCTACTCTGAAATACAAAGATGACTCCAGTGCACAGCATTTACTGTACAAACCACTGCAGAGAAGCTCCTGATCAATGGGAAAAGTAACAGCCTATGAAGGGACTGGGGTCCAAGTATGTCACATAGGACAAAAAATGTATATAATAAGGGTAAGGCAACTAGATGCTAAAAAATATAGCTATGAGGACTTAAAGTTTTACTTCCTCACCTTTTACCAATCAAAGTTCCAGCACTAATGGATTTTTCAAAGGTTGTCTCACTTTCCACAAGACCTCAGGCAAGACACACGGTATCCATAATGTTACAAGCCAGCCAGGAATTTTTTTTTTTTTTTGAGCAAGATGTTAGATGAGCACACAGTAACAGAGTGATTTTAGTGAAAATTATGCAGACTCTGGGATTTCAAATAACTGGTAACAGTATAGACAACTTCTAGTCCCTCAGTTAGTATTTGGATCAAGGGTCTAAAACCACCATGGCAGTAGTTTCAGGAGGCGCCAAGTGAATGAGCTAGGCAAAAAAACACTTGCCATGTTGTTATGTAGATAGCACACAAGAAGTTATCCTGACTAGACTACTGGCTTTACAGTGCATCTGTTTGTTAGTACATTTTACAACACTGATATATTTCCATTCATTTAATCTTACCTGATTTTCACATGAAAGCAAGAGCTGGGAAAGAATGTTATGTTTATCAAAAATAACTTTTCAACTTTAAGTCTCAAATTATCTGTTTAGGGAAGAGATTATTGCATTAATATAACATAGCAGACCTCCATCCACTATAAACAGATCTTCAGCTTCAGTCTGAATGCATGCATTCAGACCAGTTATTCCTTGATAATGAAATTGCTTCAGGAATTGCACACTGTTAGGAAGCAATACCATGCCATTACAAGATTCTCTTCTCATTAGTTTAAAATCTAGTTACTTATTTCAGTTTGAAATTTAGTTACTGTACAGAACACTACTAGTTTTATAGAGAAAACCATGAAAAAGTTTTATTTTTTATAGTAATCTATTGTGAATTCTTTTGGCTTTCAACAGACCAACCACAAATCTATTGATAAATTTTCTGTGGAATAAAAAAGCTTTTGGATGGCACCTCCTTAAACTCTGAAGCAAGAAAATAGAATTGGTTCACAAAAACCAGTACTGGGGCTAAATCTTTGACCAAAGCAAACAAATGATGATAAAAATTATAGTTACAGTACAGTTGTATATGTAAAATCCTAAATATATATATATAAAAATAAATCATTCCAACTGGCTTTCCTCAGCTAATGTAGAAATTTCAAAATGCTCTTAAAGAACATTTCTGAAGTATCTAATTACGAAGTACTGATAATCCAAACAAAACTAAACTTTTCAAGGCTTGCACATTATTTGTGGAGGAGTTTTGATTCACCAAGAACTGTGTTGTGACTACCTTTACACAGATACCTCGGGGAAGGGAAGTGATATATTAGTTAAGGCGCAATTTTTGAGCTAGGCTCTCTTCCAGGTTCTGTCCCAACTTTCTCTGTGACCTTGAACAAAGCACCTAGTTCTCTGTATTTCAGTTCCATTTCTAGAAAATGAGGACAAGGAAATTGTGCTATCTCAAGAGCTCTGTGAAATGAAATTAATTAGCAGTTGTGAAGCACTCATATGCTGTGGCCATGGCAATCTTCAGTCTGACAAAAATGGGGCAATGTAGTAAGGGTTTTTCTATGTTCTGTATACCTACAAAAAAAAGTCAGTGCTACCAGCTTGATTCTTGAGCACTTGGCACTGATGAAATCAATCACAGTCTGTTTTCATCCCATTTGCCTCTGAAGGTGCACAGCTATATAAAAATTGGATTATAAAGCAGCATGCTTGCTATACAAACATACAATCTTTACTTGTATGCCAATCCAAAAATAAGAAGAAAAAAGTTCAGTTAGAGTTCTTATTCCTCCAGTAAAACCAGCTTCTCCAAAATTCTCTCTTAGAAAATATATTCTGGTACACATCAAAGCAAACAAAGAAAACAAACAAAAAAAAAAAACCCAAAAAACACACACAAAAAAAAACCCACACCAAACAAAAAACCCACAAAAAACCAAAACAAATAAACAAACAAAAAACTTAACAAACAAAATAAAACCCACCAACAAAAACTAACGAAGAGAAAAAAAAAAGATAACCAGATTCAGAAAATACCTAGCAGAGGAGATTCCCTTTTGCCTACTATTTTAGTAGCTAGCATACTCTGCAGTGATCTCTCCTATGTGAGACACAGCTTTAAATCTCACGGCTATCTCGCACTTCCCACATCCCACATTTCTCACCTATTCCCATTATTTCCATTTGATGCCTTCCTACAAATTCATCACAGATTCATAAATAGTTTGGGGATGACTTAAACTGGGGGTGGGACTGGCATATTTAGTATTCATGCAACATTTTTGGAGATTTTGATGCGAAACCAGCTTTTTTAAAAAAGTATTGATAACAGTTGAGTGATATTGCATATGCAGTAGAGCTGTTATTTGTAAGTTTATATATTGCCTATTTATGCTATCTGCAAACTAAACAGATGAATGGTCTGTTCTGAAATTTGAAATAGGTAATTCTCTGTATTATGTGTATTCTCACCTCGGGAATACTCAGTATGTCTGGAGAGGTTACACTATACTAAATCATTCCTGTGAGGTATGTACTATGAATATCAATTCAACAAATATAACATGAGTCATTAATGTCTGTAAGGGAAACAGGAAAAAAACCACATCAATAGAAGAAACTTTTACCCTTAGGCTAAATTAGTAATTTTAGAGCTGTTCTTTAGAAATGCAGATCTCTGTAAAAATGCTAGGTATCTGTAAAAATAATTGTTCACTCAAATTTAATTTTAAGAGTATACTTTGAATAATATTTTCAGTCATTTGAATAAAAATTGCTGTAATATACCTTCGAATTAGTTCACTGACTATTCTTCTCCCTGCCAATACTGGATGTCAAATGCTATTGCTGAAAGCCTTAGTTTAAAAGAGATGATTCTATTCCCCTTGATGCTTCAAAATAGGAATTCTTAAAGACCATTTCATGCACACACATCTGAAAATGCTCAGAAAGCATATGAAAGCTTCACTACTATTGTACGTACGCATATCCACAGATGTTCATCATATGTTCTGAATTAAAGTGGTCATTCATATTCTTCCATAACTTTTCGCATTCGCATAGCACAAGAGTGTCTGCCCATGACGTGTATGTCCAGCACCCAGCACAATGCCTTACTAATCTGACAGAAAAAGCTGGAGCAAAGATGATTGACAGGACAGAAGTTATAGACATTGTAGACTGAAGAATGCTCAAGTATGACCAAAGTTATTCTTCCCTGACACTTAATTACAGTCATCTGCCTTTTCTTCCTTGAAAACTAAAGATTATTACTCTCCAGACTTTACTGCAGTAATTGCAAATTCTGGCAGCCTGGTAGTACAGAGCTTTACTGTGAAGGCAACAGTTTATAAATGAGTTTTTAAAAGGCAGCACAGAAAAGCTCACACTCTGGATTTAACATAATTTAACATACATACACAAGTTCAAGACCATCTTAAAAACCTAAACGGACACAAGTTCATGGGACCTGACGAAATCCATTCGTGGGTCCTGAAGGAGCTGGCGAATGAAGTTGCTAAGCCACTGGCCATCACATTTGAAAAATCATGGCAGTCAGGTGAAGTTCCCAATGGCTGGAAAAAGGGAAATATAACCCCCATTTTTAAGAAGGGAAAAATGGATGACCCGGGGAATTACAGACCAGTCAGTCTCACCTCTGTGCCTGGCAAAATCTTGGAGCAGATTCTCCTGGAAGACATGCTAAGGCACGTGAAAAACAATGAGGTGGTTGGTGACAGCCAGCATGGCTTCACTAAGGGGAAATCCTGCCTGACCAATTTGGTGGCCTTCTATGATGGGGCTACAAAACTGATGGACAGGGGCAGAAGATTTGAAGTCATCTACCTGGACTTGTGCAAAGCATTTGACACTGTCCCACACGACATCCTTGTCTCTAAATTGGAGAGACATCAATTTGATGGGTGGACCACTTGGTGGATAAAGAACTGGCTGGATGGCCACACGCAAAGAGTTGTGGTCAATGGCTCAATGTCAGGCTGGAGACCAGTAACGAGTGGTGTCCCTCAGGGATCGGTGTTGGGACCGGTCTTGTTCAACATCTTTGTCGGTGACATGGACAGTGGGATTGAGTGCGCCCTCAGCAAGTTTGCCGATGACACCAAGCTGTGTGATTTGGTTGATATGCCGGAGGGAAGGGATGCCATCCAGAGTGACCTCGACACACTTGTGAGGTGGGCTGATGCCAACCTTATGAAGTTTAACCATGCCAAGTGCAAGGTCCTACACCTGGGTCGGAGCAATCCCAGGCACAGTTACAGGTTGGGCAGAGAAGAGATTCAGAGCAGCCCTGCAGAGAAGGACTTGGGGGTGTTGGTTGATGAGAAAAGGAACATGAGCCAGCAGTGTGCGCTTGCAGTCCAGAAAGCCAATCATATCGTGGGCTGCATCAAAAGGAGTGTGACCAGCAAGTCGAAGGAGGTGATCCTGCCCCTCTACTCTGCTCTCATGAGACCTCACTCAGAGTATTGTGTGCAGTTCTGGTGTCCTCAACATAAAAAAGACATGGAACTGTTGGAACAAGTCCAGAAGAGGGCCACGAGGATGATCAGGGGACTGGAGCACCTCCCGTACGAAGACAGGCTGAGAAAGTTGGTGCTGTTCAACCCAGAGAAGAGAAGGCTGCCTGAAGACCTCATAGCAGCCTTCCAGTATCTGAAGGGGGCCTACAAGGATGCTGGGGATGGACTCTTCATCAGGGACTGCAGTGACAGGACAAGGGGTAACGGGTTCAAACTTAAACAGGGGAAGTTTAGATTGGATAGAAGGAAGAAATTCTTTTCTGTGAGGGTGGTGAGGCACTGGAATGGGTTGCCCAGGGAGGCTGTGAGTGCTCCATCCTTGGCAGTGTTCAAGGCCAGGTTGGATGAGGCCTTGGGTGGCATGGTTTAGTGTGAGGTGTCCCTGCCCACAGCAGGCGGGTTGGAACTAGATGATCTTAAGGTCCTTTCCAACCCTAACTATTCTATGATTCTATGATTTGAGAGACAAATAATGCAACCATAATTTTCTGTAGAAATTGCCTTAAATTTTGACTAAGATGCTCAAATAAAAAGACCTTAATTTGGGTGTTATTCTTGCTTAGCTCATACTGGCAGGGCTTTTAGTAGCCACTAGGTAATGGACAGGATTACCAGTGTTCCAGGCTCCTGGTGTACTGTCATAACCACATGCTTCTTTTCTTAATTTATTTTTCTTTTTCTGCAAGACATGTATCACTATTAATACCAAAAAAAAAAAAAAAATCCTCGAAAGATTAATTTTAAACATCTAGACAATGTTATTTAATTGGAAGTTACTTCTTTTCTGAACTTATTAGGATATATACATGACAACTGGAACTTCTAGAGATATGGGATTTTTTTTTTAGAGAGAAAAAACATTTTGGATGTGTAAACCTATTTTTTTTTTATTTTCTAAATGGAAATAAGTTTGTGTAGGGAAAATATTTTTAAATCAGACCAACAAAAACAATAAAAAAATATATTTTCATTAAACAAGAAGATTTTTGATTTATCTATGATAGCTTAACTTTCACAGGGTAACATGAAAGGAAGAGGGAGAAGCTTATTGTTTTATTGCTATCACATCTGACTTTCCTCAGATTAGTTTTAAATACTGACTGTGGATCCTTGGAAAAAGCAGGTTTTGGCTTTTCTCTAACTTCACCCTAATTCTGTAGTTATACCATAAGAAAACTGACCTGGGACATGGCAAGGACATATTTGTAAACAACACTTTGCGCTAGATCAAATTAGAATTTTTTGCTTTCAGTGGGATTCTAAATGATGTTAAATCCCCAGATACTTTGTTGCTGGAGGATGCACTCAGAGCTTCAAAAGGTCAAGTTTTTCTAAATGTATTTGACCAAGGCACAAATCCCATTATTATGCTGCACTGATGTGTGAGATTTAGATACTTGTTAACACTGTAAGAAATACTCAGGAGTTGCTGTCCTTCACCAATAATGAAGCCAGCTGTGCAGTTTTGAGGTCTAGTTGTGTAATGCAGATAACTCATCACACAAACATTGCAGAAGTCTCCCGAACTGTAAGTCTTCCCCAGCTAAAGGAACTAACCACAACTAATACTACATCACTGTTAAACACCATACAACTGTGTGCATTGTCTTTTCACATCACAGAATCATAGAAAGGCCTGGATTGGAAAGGACCTTAAAGATCATCTAGTTCCATCCCCCCTGCCATGGGCAGGGACGCCATCCACTAGACCAGATTCCTCAAAGCCCCATCCAACCTGGCCTTGAACACTTCCAGCGATAGGGCAGCCATGGCTTCTCTGGGCAACCTGTGCCCATCACCCTCACAGTAAAGAATTTCTTCCTAATGTCTCATCTAAATCTTACCCTCTTTCAATTTAAACCCATTCTCCCTTGTCCTTTCGCTACATGCCCTCTCCAGATGAAGCTCAACATGAACTGGCAGTGTGTGCTTGCATCCCAGAAAGCCAATCATATGCTGCATCAAAAGAAGCATGACCAGCAGGTCGAGGGAGAGGATTCTCCCCCTCACTCTGCCCTTGTGAAACCCCCACCTGGAGTACTGCATCCAGCTCTGTGGCCCCCAACACAAGAGGGATGTGGACCTGTTCAAATAAGTTCAGAGGAGGGCCATGAAGATGATCAGAGGCTGCAGCACCTCTCCTATGGAAACAGGCTGAGATGGACTTGTTTAATCTATCATGAACCCATCCATGGGCTCACCAGGCTTCACAGATGGCAAGTTACCTGGCTGTGTAGCCTCTGCAGCCTTACAACTTCAGCTGTGTCAGAGGAAGAAGGAAGCCTCGGCATTTCTGTGGGAAATATGTGAATTTGCTTACTAACCCTGTTGCAGATGTAAGCCCTGATCCTGAACCAAATTCCATATTGAGTACTGGGCCTTTTGGAAAACAGAGTACTGCAAGACCAGAAGTGAATTCCCAAGTAGGGTTTGTCTCTTGGTTGTTTCTTGATTGGCTTGTTTACTTTCAACAGGGCTTGTTTACTGATAGGAAACCATCTGAATGTCCCAGCAGCCAGAATGCTTTACTTGGTGTCTCATTACATTTATATGGCATGCAATAATTCAGACATGGGTTTAATAAATGAGGGTATAAAACAGCAATCATGTATTTTGCCCTACCAAGGTCAATTAAAATTATTTGTCTAGTTTTTATACTTACTTTGTTGTACAAGATGATAGGAATGACGGGGTTGAAGTCTTGCCAATGCCATGCTGCCATGAGGTTAGGAGGAAAACTTCTGGAAGTATGTTTAAATTTGCCTGATCTCTAGTTGTGATTTCAGTGATAACTACTGGCAGGTTCTATTAAGGTGAAGAGGTGATGAAGGAATATAAGAGATCTGGCAGCAAACCCATGTAGGGCAAGAGACGATTATTGTATCTTCTGCAATAGGAAAGTAGGCAACGACAGATGGTGCAGAATGGAAAGTTCACAGCAAATGCTCCTCCTCTAGCTTATAGATACTTTTGTGGAACAGAATATGCATACCCCAGTACAAAAATCTAGTCTTCAATTTGAAATCAAAATGAATATTCAAGTACCCATCTTTCCCAGATGCTATGTACGATTATGCTGTTAAAGATAGGCAAGCTAGCTCAAATGACAGAAGAAAAGTCCAACCTGAATCTCCAACCAAATGTAATCTTGATTTTGAGGTTAAAAAATGCTTTCAAGTGCTGTTTGAAATATTCTTATACTTCTAATTCCTCTTTGCTTGTATGCTTACTTAAAACATGGCCAGAAAAATACTGCATTGTAACTCGCACAAGCTCAGGAAACTTTTGTACTTTTAACAGAATGTACATAATGGGAAATGCTTTGAGTAATTCTATGGTTTTAGACATTTATTTCTATGTCAAATTGTGTAATATCATCATCTTATTAAAAAATTACTATATCATCAGAATTAGGATTGTCTACAACAATCATATCCTATCTATACCCAATATCACTACATTGCCCAAAGAGTCAGAAACACATTTAAATGAGATAAACATCTTTAAATAGGCTGTGAGGTGGACTTCAAGGCCTAATTATTTAGGAATTTTGGAAACTGCATTTAAACACACAAATCTGGAGAGATATCTCACACCAACCTGGCGTGAGTTCAGTACAATTCAAATCAATGTTCCCACTACCAAGGTCAATCTTGAAAGAATATTGTGTAATCAAGACAAGAATACTGTGTAATCAAGAATGAAGCTGAACACTCCCTAAAACCATGAAGGAGGAGGCTTCAGTTTTAAAACTATCTTTTTGTAAGCTTTGTTCCCTGTTTCATTCTATGTTTTATTAATAAGGCATTGCTTTTTACACTGTAGGCATCTACAGTCAGGTAATAATTGTTTCTAATTTTTAGTAGGCTGCCCAAAAGGTATTCTGTGCTAGTTCAGCTAAACTACCAAGTACAAAGCTACAAGTCATTTGCAATAGTACTCCTGACTGGAATATTGATGGAATGCTGCCCATAGGTTACAACTGCTCCTCCTGCAATGTCATTATGGAGCACTTATAAAGGATTCATCACCAGCAGGGCACTCCTAAACAAACAAATTTGTTAGGCAACACACATCTTCAACTGAGAAGTACAACTGCCACACCAGACCGACGTGCATGTTTCTAAATTCATTGGGGTTTTTCCTCATTATCTGAAACTATACATCTGATTCTATTGTGCTATAACGTGTTCTTTTATCCACCTTTCTACTATCTAGACTTTGACTGTTTCTCTGGAAATATTTCTCATCCCTTGCTCCCAAGAGTTTCTACACTGAAGTCACATTAGAAGAAACTACTCACATAGACTAACAGATGCTTGTAGGACTCAAGCTTCTATTTTCTTTGCTTTCCATACTATACATACAACATATCCCCTGAATGTCATTCAATCACTCTTTAAACGACATGCATGATTTTTCATTACATTCTCGTTGTCTTTCATAATCTAAGAAAATGATGTCAATGGAATCATACTTTGTGCTAGAAGAGTTCAATGAGAGAAGTCTCTCCACTGGTTATGCAAGTAGTAGAAGGAGACTGGCATTACCGCCAGCTGCACTTGATATTTTTGACTCAGCTGAATATTAACTTCACCTTGCTTCTGAAATTTAGCTACACGTTCCAAGTGCTTTACACCACTCTACTGTCAGTCTTCCAGCTGCTGATACTAATTTCACAGGTGTCTGTGCATCTATTATCCTAAACAAAATCCTCATTCTTTCACACACCAAGCTTTTAAGTGCTTTTCAGCCTTGATGCATAACCCCCAGCAAGCACCACAATTGCAAGAAACAGGTTCAAAACATCAATAAAGTCCCTTGGACAATAAAACTTCCATGCTCTTAGCTAGGTCTATGCAAAGTATTGGTTGCTTTTGACAGTATGTTGCCTACATTTGTTGGTTTGGATTTTTTTTTTGCTGCTGACAAGATATTCAATAACACTGCATATGCACATCACCAGTTCTGAACTCACAGCATGTGCATCAGGCAAAACGTAACTGATAATATAGCATGGAAAGCAATTATAGAGAAATCTGGCCAAGATTTTGCCAGAAACCATCAACAAGAACATTATTACACAGTATTTTCTGCAGTCTGATTTCATCTTTTTCTCTTTCAGATGGTGATGATTATGGCATTTTGACATCCTCCAGTATTTCTTGGTTTTCTATATGGAGAAAATAATCATGAAAAGGTATCTCCATTGGATACCATCAAGACCTGTACATAAGTGATCATTATTATCATTTTACCAACTTTTGAGACAGACCTGCATCTGTCAATGCACTATCACTACACTTACACCTTACAAATCACTTACACCTTTTGATTAAGTGCTGGGAAGATCACAGAATTAAATCACTGTTCCTTAACTAATACAGTTTTAAAATTTTTCTCTTCCAGTTCTTCACTTGCCTATGCAACATCTGTTCTATCACAACAGTCTCATGTGTCTTTTCTTCTTAGAAAATAATTTCCTGCCCCTCGCCTTCTTTGTAAACGTCCACTCTCTGCTCTGGGACTGGATGAAAATTTCATCACTTCTGCATGACTAAATACAAATGGAGCTCTGAGACACTTTGGGAAAGCCCTTCTACCAAGGAATAATGTTCTCATTCTTTTAAAGCAAATTTAAAACTAAATGCTTCAAGTACAGATATTTAAAGATATTTAAGCACTGCAAAAAAAAAAATACTTTTTTTTCTTCTCTACAAATGGTATAATACAGTTGTATTCAAGTTTCCTAGCTTAATCCAAATGGAGAATGCTCATTAGAGACAGAATCTTTCACTAGCTACTGCATCACAGATAATAACAATCAGTCATAAAGAGTATTTTAAAACAGAGTATCAATAATAAGGTCACTGAAATAGTCTCTCAAATGTATTTGTCTCTCAAATGTATTTCATGTTTTCCAGGTTAATGTACTGTATGTTTGTTAAGGTATAAAAATCTCCAGTATTCTCAACACAACCTTTTAATTGAATTTACAGAATTTAATTGTTTTCAGTCAAATGGTCCACAGGAGTAGTTGTGCTAGGAAGTCTAGTATTTCCCAGCTAAATCAATAGCAAATGTTCACCAAGTTCAATGGGAAAAGTCAAGTCTGAAGAGAATATCATCAATCCACAAGCCTAGAAAGCATATGTCACCATTTAAACTGCAAATACATTTTCACAGAGTGCTTTCATCCAGATTTAGGCGATAGGTTTTACATCTATGGGAAAGCCATCTTTGCACACTTCTTTTTATAAAGTGTTCTAAAAGAGTGAGTCTTAGATATTTTTTTGCCTTATCTCTTGCTGTATGATACAATCAGGGTAATAAGGAATGTGAATGCAATCTAGATGCACAGCCAGCATTATCAGACAGTTCACACCATGCTATTAAAGAGTATTTTTGGCTCATCTTTAATAGTATTGCAGTGTTCCTGAACTGTTTTTATTTTCTTCATTTTTAGGAATGTGTTCTGCTTCCTTCAAGGAAACACCAAATAAGGTGTTAATGATCATCTTTTCTCTAGATAATTAAAGAACTTTCCTAAGAAATATCATGCTGTTGTTCAGGCTTTTATACAATGATTACTAGCAGGTATCAAGTGTTTACACTGAATATGACACAAATTAACCTAGCAGGAACCTCATTACCGCTGTGTGCTTAAATGGATATGAATTAACATATGTGCCCACCTAAATTTGAAGGTGGGAATTGTCTAGCTAGCTGAAACTGGAATGGTGTTGCTACTTCCCATAAAAGAGACAATTCTGTTCTGTGCTACCATAAGAAACCTGTTAAAATCTAAATAGCTGTCATAAAACACAGGTAAATCATTCAGGTTTTCCACACCACTTTCCTCCCACAGCTTCCTTTCTCCTCTGTCTTTCTTTTCACCACACATATGTTCTTCTGCTTAACGATATGTACTTGCTTTCCACACTCCTTGTCTTCTATTACCGATAACCTACTTTACAGCAGTTCTGAAGCCTAATTTATCACCTCTGAGACTCTGATGTAAAGACCTATGGATCTCAGAATTTATTAGATGTATAAAATAATTTATCATATATAAAATTAATTTGAAAATATTCCAATAATGTACTACAAATGCTTATGCTATCTATTTGTAATTAAATACACTTGATAGGCATTTTACACAATTATAAAATAGAAGGTTGATATTCTATAAAAACTGATAGTAATTTAATAGTTGATTACTTGTAATATAATAATTTGCTTTCTAAGGGGTTGTAATAGTTGTACTGCTTCAGGTAAAAAAGGTAGTTTGACTACTACTCTGATTTTAATTCAGGGTGACAATATGGAAGAGATAAGCAATAACATACAAGAGCACCTAGCCTTGTGGTTTCCAAATCTATGAAGAGAGCCACTAAGGAACACAACACAAAGAAAGCAATAATAAGCTATTTCTTGACAATAAATCCAAAACTCTGATATGGAGAGAGCTTAAGAGATACTGTATTATTTGTTATCATTACAACCTAATCTTTGTATCAAAATTTAGCTTACTTTGATGAAGACCTATGGCTAGTAAGAGATGGAACAAGTGAGACTATCAGAGCCTGCTGAAATTGGAAAGGTACCAAGATTTCAGTGATATATGGGAAAGGGTGAGCCCTAAAATGATTTTGAAAAATGAGATATTTTTTCCCTCAAGCAGCAGAAAATGCGTCTTGTTCAACATTATAACCTGAAAAATATTTTAGGGCTGTATAAGAGAGGAAGATCTGCTTAACAGGGGCAGTCTGACTTTAGAATGTTATACAAAGAATCTTAAACAAAAGAGTTTCAAGGTTAGATGCATCTTTGCTTCTCTCAATGATACACATAGTGCGCCAGTAGTGCAATGCCTTTAACTGTTTTTTTCATGGACAGTGCCTCTATTGACTTAAGAAATTGGGGCTGCTCGAGCACTTCACTATGCTCAAAGAGGAAATCCTCAGTACCCATGCACACTGATGTGAAGTAGTCTCTTAATAGCTGTCCACTTCTTGGAATTACATAAAAACGGTTCTTTAAAGTGCTGATTAATTTGGCATACAAATGCCAAACAAATGGATGCAAAGTGATCAGTATACATATATTAGTGATCTTGAGGTGTGAAACCTACATCTGCCCTAAATTATGATAATGTTCCAATACAATGGTAGCAGTTTTAATGACAGTCTATGTTTGAAAAAATTTAAGCTTTGAGTAGATCCCTCAACTATCACTCAGTGATGTACCCTGTAACAGTCAAAAGTTTAGCTCCTCAAAATTGCTAGAGTTCTGCAAAACTCAAGCAAAATTGCTACATGCCAGGTGCATTCACCCTAACTTACAACTAATTCTGTCCACCAAGTGGTCTCCGTTGGCTCAATCTCTGTCAATGTCCACAAGAAACTATGCTAATTTTTATGGGGTGTTGATACAGTCATGGATGCCATATGTATCTCAGGTGCTTTTAACGACAAAACCAGAAATACTGTAACGGAAACAAACTGTGTCACTGACAAAGAAATATCCCTGTGAATAATTAGACACATTTAGCTCAGGAGAGTATAAATCAATGCTTTTATAACACTGGAAATAGCATTCCCTGGGAATAAAAAGGTGTGACACCTGTGTTGAAGTGTTATGGTCAGAAGTAGATAAACACAGAAACTGAAGGTAATAGGCAAAAGAAGAAAGGAAAGGAATACCACAAAAAGGATAATGTAAATGGTAATTACAGGCAAGTCCTAGAAAATGAGGCTATGAACTCTGATTCATAAACTTGGTTGGATCTAACTATAGCAGCTGAAGAGGTTGCTGTTCCCAGCTGTGATCCCACAATCTCTTCTAGAGGCTAAGGACATCCCTCAATAACTGCATTTCACATGATGTTTCATTAGGATGAACCTCCACCATGTTAGGTGAAAGGATAACTTTTTTGTGAGCAAGACAAGCATAAGGGCTGTGGCAGCCCAGAAACAACTGTCCCTTCCATCCCAGTGTCCCTGCGCTGTATGCAGAGGAGCGGCAAAAACACCCCAGTGTAGCTGCAGCTACGCTTCTGAGGGCTCAGGAACTGAAGTTCTGAGTTGCAACAGGATGGAAGAGCTCAAACACACACACGGTGGGGGGGGGGGAGGGAGGGGGAGCCAAAAAAAAAAAAAAAGCTTCCTGTTAAACTAAAGGAAAGATAGGAGATTCACGAAGAGAAAGACAAGACTGAAAAGTAGTTTTCTCAGTGTGAGAACCAATGTGAGAAAAACTAATGTGTGTGCCATGGACTTGGTACATGCTATCCAACAGTTAAGAACGGATGGGTGCTTCCATTAAAGGGAAGGTATTGGCTGGAGGTCTCCTCCCAGGAAGGTCTGCTGACTACAAGCTCCCCACAGCTCTGATGTGCAGTGGTGATCTGGATTTTAGTCTCTGAGGAGCTTCTCATCTAAGAAATTGCCCTTTCAGACAGTGACCTAACCCATTAAGCATGAGCAGAAGTATCCACTTATATAGTTCACTTTTGTCTAGAAACATTCTGATGTCACCTCTAAAAAGAATACTTTAGTAATAGACATCCCATCTTACGTTTCCCCTGTATGGCCCGTATGATTTCTTCTCATTTGTATTTAAGTCAAGCAGGTTCTGTATCAATGAGTATAACTTTTAAGCAACTAGAGGCAGCCATGAGAATGAAAGGTATGAATAAATAAGCCTCAAAACACCTTATGTCATCTTTCCCAGTTAGGAGACTGTAGTCTATAATCATTCTGCAATCATTTCTGTGTGACGTGCAGTTTCCTAGAAGAGACGGGGACCAGCAGTTTGTATAGATAGGTCTGCCCAGACACTTGTCAGCTTTTATGTCTGCCACAGCCTGATTCAGGGAATGGTGCCCTTACTGATAATGGTAGCAAGGATGACATATAAGGTCATTTAAAATCAATCCAGCTCACTGTAGGTGCCTGAGGGATAATTCTGAGAAAGAGAGAAATATGTTGGAAATTGCAGAAAAAAAGGCAGGAGATAAGAAGGCAACCAAAATCTTCATCAGGCTTCTGCATTTTCCAGCATGACAACCTTCTTTTGCCTAGCAGGTACCTGCTTTAAGTCTGCACGCAGAGTTCACTATATGTGGATGTCTGCTCATACCGTGTCCTGCAGTTGGTAATAAACTGTCTAATACAGAAGTGAGAACATTACAGGTACCCGATCATGGAAAGATAAGAGATTTACATTAGGAGACTGACAGCCATGAGATCAAATCCTGTATGTTTTCAAAAATCTTAAACTAGGTATGTCTAAGCTGTCTTATCCAGTGAAATCGATATCATTTTAATCAATAAGAAACCTGGGATGCAGATTTTTTTAGAAGGTAAGAAAGCTTTAAAAATGTATTAATAAATTTTCTACTTTAGCATGTAATTAGGAGACATATTCCAAAATGCTAAAGGCTTCAAGTGATTCAGTGGAAACTATGAAATGACTAGGACTGCCTACAGTCAAGGCACTTATTTATATGCTTCCTAATGAATTAAAGCTAACTAAGGCAACACATTACACATTGCCAAAAGTCTACTGAAGAACACCTCAACAGAAGTGTCCTTCTTTTGCTCCAGCATGCTTCCTGTAAGCAAAATTTTCGCTGTCACTTATGTGCATATTTTCCAGGCAAACCTAGTACTGATCAATAACCTCTAAGTTTATGTCGTGTATATCTTCAGCAAAGCTCACTAACAGCATACCCAAAAAGTGATATAAAACAAAGCGCGTGACCAATGAAATTAATGTGAAATACAGGGTTGAGCATTTTACTTGTTGATTTGGTTTGATTTTGTTGTCTCAGCTTCATGGAGGCATCAGGTAATTGGGCTTTCATTCAGTTCTAACTCACTTCTCAGTTAATCCTGCTTGGCATTCATAATATTTACATATGGACAAGAAGAACAGAGCAATCACAAAAATCTGCAAACATGGAAAAGCTGTCATTTTTACCACAATAGCATTTGCTGCATGGATAGAAACCTAAAACCCAAACTTCAGATCAGTTATGCAAGCATTTGCTCACACTTTAACACTGAATAATATTACAGCAGGCGTACTAGACCTTTACTGATAATACTGCCAACATGACATAAAAATAGTCTACAGTCCATTTTAAGATCAACTTAACATGCCAACCATTAATTTACAAGAAACTCACTAACTGAAGAGACAGAATTAAACAGAGTTCTATTTTCAAATGTTTCATCTTTTCCCTTTGTGTTAATTGGAATTTGCAGATTTTCACCACACCACAAAGCTTAGACACTCAAGAAATACCACCGAAAAAAACATGCTTTTTAAAAAATAATCACAATGAAGTTTTTTTCAAGACTATAGTATTCTCCTGCCCATCATTTTTCCAGTGCCAGTAGGTCAAGATACTTGTGATACTCTAGTTATTTGGAGGTTATATACACTTTATCAGGCAGAAAGGCAAAACAACTTGTACAAATGAATGCTGCAAAGCAGTTAAATCACTGAGTCATTCCAACAAGATAGTGGAATATAATGCGTCAAAGCAAAGACAGTTCTGCTAATTTAGTTTTTGCATGTATATTCTTAAAAAACCTGCATTTTACAGAGGAAAAAGCAAATGTGAGCAAGAACTCTACATTATTTTGCTTATCTGTTAAGAACAAATAGTAAGAAAGGATATTTTTTTGCATCTTAGAAGCAGTGGTGAATATCTTGACTGAACAAGTAATATCGAGCATGTTCTGAAATATTGCTTTAGCTTATTTAGTTCTACCAGGCTAGTAAATATCACAAAGTATTCACAAAGTTATCATGTTTTAACCCTACTAGGTTGCTAAGCCCCACAGAGCTGCTCACTCACTCACCCTCCTTGGGTGGGGGAGAGAATTGTAAGGGTGAAAGTGAGAAATCTCCTGGGTTAAGGTAAACACAGTTTAATACATAAAGTAAAACTTCTTTACAAACATTGGTGTGTTATCAACACTATTTTGCTCACAAATCCAAAACATAGCACCCTATAAGCTGCTATGAAGAAAATTAATTCTACCCCAGGGAAAAAAAAAAAAAAAGTACAAAAGTAAATACAGCATAGAAATATTTGGAAAAGCCTGAAATATTTGGAAAATGCCTAAAATTAATCTTACATAAATTTAGCAGCAAAACACTGTGCATGACAAATTATTTTCCTCAGCTTCCAGCCAATCAGCTGGCTTAGATTCCCATTTGCATGTCAGAGTGTACCTATTTCAAGTACCTACTAGTCTATTAATAATTTCTGTCATTTTAATATACTGGCACAGTACACATTACCGTGTAGTAGTACATAAATCTACATAGCTGCTTTGTCACCAGTTTTTTTGGCAGTGCAATTTTTATTCTGTCTCTATGGATATATGTCAGTCTGTGATACTGTGCATGTGGATGTCCCTTTGGATGCACCTTTGAACTTTCTTTAGGATTTGGTTTAACCCTGAAAGTAAAGGATACAACAAAAAAACCAAAATGTCAGGACCCATATGCTAGCTTGAGAAGGTTTCTTGTGAACCCTGTAATTCAGAGGTAAACACTAGCAGAGGAAAATCAAATTGAAAATCAAATCAAATCAAATTGGATGCTAAAACACGTATCCCACAAGGATTTCCTAAAAGACCTCATGAAAATCTCTACCAAAAATTAGTGCTTCTTAAGAGAGAAGAAATAGCTTTGGAAGGCTAGTCAGAAAAATAATCTTCCCTTACTCTACAATTCAGGGCAATCAACTTTCCACTATAGCGGTATATACTCATTTTCTTTCCTATCACCCAAGAGTCTAGTCTGAATAACACAGTTTTCCCAGAACCGTTAAGATTCACAAGAGTGTATATGTATGCCTATGTCTGTGTTCATACCTGAGGAAGGAAGCAAATCTCAAGACCTCATCCTTCAGAACATCACACAGCGTTCACTGTACCTTGTAATTTTAATTATACCAGAATTTTTCCATACCTTGAGAATGAGCTAGTATTTCCCCTACTAACTCATAAAACAGGAAGAAAAAGAAACAACTCTTTAAAATAGTATTATTACCAATAGCATATCTTTGAGACATGCTTACTCTCTTTAACCCAAATTAACTTCTTTTTTTACATTCATGAGAATACTTCTTTTATATTCATTTTAATATTGTATCATACCTGCCTACTTACTGAAGCATTTCATATTAACTTCAGCTCCAGTACTGTTCTCCTTTTCTTAACAGTTCTTGATATTTATCCTGCACACAGATCTCACCGGCTATATCGTAAAAAACATGATAGTGCACCTGAGAGGTGTGCTCCAGCTAGGGACATCAGCCAAGAATTAACTAATGTTGACCCTGAATAGTAAAAATCATACTTAACACAACGGAATAAAGCAGGAATTTTGCAAAATCATTTATTTTCCTCTGTGGAAAATGACAATTTTCAAAAAACATATTCCCCTGCCAAATGACTCCAAATCATCTCAGCTAGTAGCAACTCATTAAAGTGAACAATGTAGAAAAGGTGGTCGTTAGGAAAACCCTGTTCTCCCAGAATTTCTTTGCTTTGAAAATGATGCTCAGACCCTAGGCGTAAGTGTTTATCAGTAACAGTACAAGACTTGATCATGGGGTTAACATACTGCTGCACGGGCACAGAAGGATGGGTACCACGCCTGCTTGCCTCCCCAGGCACTCTTATGGCAGCAAAGCCATTTGCTGCAGCTTCCTCTGCTTGCTTTCCCTCCCTCCTACATGGAAACAGACTGAGCCCACACCCTGGCCTTCTCCACTCCTTCACTTGAAGCGTGCATGGAGATTGCACAGATATATGAACCACACCTGCAGTTTCAAAGAAACTGTAGCAGAAGGGGAGTATGTGCCCCTGCCTGTGCTTTCTTATTTGTTGCATAGCAGCTAAAGATTAATTTAATTAATAACCAAATTATAAAGTTGGTGGGGTTTTAATAACTCTGTTTTTTCTTTCATTAGGACTATCATTCAGTTAAGTATTTCAGAACACAATGTTTCACATTTTTTTGTTAGTATTTTCCCTTTCTCATTTGTATTAACATTCTACAATCTCATCATTGTTTTTGACATTTATTCTTCTATTTCTTCCCTGTGATCTTCTTGATTTCTGTCAATTATCATTTTATACACATTACAAATCACTTCAGGGTCTGCCCATTCCAAAATATTAATCATTTACTTTTGTAATAAACAAGCACTTATGAAAGAGCTGCATACAATGTAAAGAACTGTATTCCACCAGAAATCCACTCTTACCATCCTATAGCAATGTATAGAACTGCAACAGACCTGAATTGGGGGATTTTAAGGCTCTTGGGTAGGTAAGGCAGAACCAGCATCCTCTGGAACAATTGAGGAACTGCTGCAATACCAGCTATCACACTGGAAATTTAACACACAGCATAGATGACATAGCAAATGACGTATCACATCATTTTTGAGCCTCTTCATTGTACAGGAAAACAAGGAAAGTCTTGTTCTATCTCTTTTTGCTTGTCCTACTTTCACTGAGCTGGAATGATGGAATTCATAGCTTGCTTAAGCCATTAGTTCATGAAATCACAACAGAATGACCTCAAGTGTCTCTGTGTCCAACCACCTGATTCACATCTGGAAAGCCATTTCATTCCTTAACTGGGTAAAAGGCAATTGCACTTTGTCATTTGAGTCCACATCCTTTAGGTAGTAACAAAGCCAAATCCATCCTGAGACTAAAACGCTTTGTTTGGAAGAGAGAAGATGATTCTTTTACTGTTTACTACTGATATTTTGGCTGGAGAACCTCCCCTGTGATGACAGGCTGAGAGAGTTGGGCTTGTTCAGTCTGAGGAAGGCGGCTCCGGGGAGACCTTATAGCATTCTTCCAGTACCTAAAAGGGGCCTACAAGAAATCTGGACAGGGACTTTTGACAAGGGCATGTAGGGAGAAGACAAAGGGGAATGGCTTTAAACTGAAAGAACGCAGATTTACGTTAGCTGTAAGGAGGAAGTTCTTCACTATGAGGGTGGTGAGACATTGGAACAGGTTGACCAGAGAAGCTGTGGCTGCCCCATCCCTGTTAGTGTTCAAGGCCAGGTTGGATGGGGCTTTGAGCAACCTGGTCCAGTGGAAGATGTCCCTGTCCATGGCAGGTGGGATGGAACTAGATGATCTTTAAGGTCCCTTCAAATCCGAACCATTCTATGATGCTATGATTCCATGATTTCCAACAAACTATTGTATTGCCTTTGTTCAGATTGCTAGTTCTGCTTATATAAACAGCCTGCCTGCCAAATGCATATCCATGGTAACTGATTTAATACAGAATCAGACTGCTGTGGTGTTAACTTGGTGTCATTAGTGTCAATGGCAGATCTCCTACTGATTTCAGTGCTGCCAGTAACACTGCTGTTCTTATAAATTGCACACAGAATCCTCACTATCATCAGCGTTGTTATCAGACACTGAGCATATCTAAAATATAAGCTTAATAAGGTTTCAATATCAGAGAATTGCATACTATCACTTCTATCTTATTGTCTCTAGGACTCTGTAGCTGACATACATATACCATGTATCTGATATACATGGAAGCATCCTGTTCAACTGGACCCCGGTATCACTTATGATCCTCCTGTACTTGCAGACAGTGCTGAATGAATCTTTGCTATTCCTCTTGCCTTTGAGACTGCTCCTCCACACCTTCCAACTATCAAATTAGTGTCTCAACTTCTGATGCCTCAAGTGTCTTCATCTGACACAGCCATTTATTGATTGCATTATTTATGATGTTACTGATGCTCAGCTATAGCATTAACTCATTATTCTTCCCAACTGCTTTTCCCCCAGTCCAGTCAATGAAGAGAAGCCTTGCCCTAATTTTAGTAATATATGAAGTCTGGACAGGTTAGTCAAGATGACCAATCAATTGCCCAACTCAATACCAATCACAAGGCCCTCTTTGGAGGCATTACAGCAGGAAACCTTATTGTTCATCCAACAGTCTTGGATGCTATCTGTTCAATGATGTCCACTACTGTTCACTACTTATTACTCCACACCCTCTGAAGACTTTCAAAATGTTTTTTTTACAGTAACTTAGTGCACAACATTTCTTCTGAATTTCCCACAATGACACATCTTAGTTCACTAATTTTCCAGTAAATCTCCCCACTTTCCTGATTTTCTTTGATAGACAAATTAATATGTTTCTGAAATTTATGTTAAATGACCTCACTGGTAAGTTTAAATACAACTCAAACTTTTTTACTATAATTAGTTGTTGATTTATGGCTGCTCAGCACCAGTACTATCTGCCAATTATTTAAATGTAAATACAGTGGTTTTGAGGGGAGTTGGGGAGAAACCACACAAAAGAATGGTTTCAAGAAATAAGATGAGAATCTTGCAGCGCTTTCAAGGAACTTCTGCATAACATAAAACACTGTGCAATATTTAACCTTCACATTTGCCCAAAATAGTCCAGGAGCAAGTAAGAATATCATGAATAAATTAATCCTAATTACAGAAACAACTACATCCTCATTGTTACAAAAATACCAGCATTATAAAACAAACATATGAACAGCACATGAGTTCACTTGATTCATAGTATCATGAATTCTTGGTATCTGTGGATCTGAGAAGCTTTCAACGTAGTCTGAAAGGTCTTGGGCATAAGGATTTTGTGCATCTGATTATATATCAGAAAGTATATCTGTTACTCACTGTACTAGTTGCATGAATAGTTATGAATATGTTGTTTCTGAAAAGTAAAGAATGCACCCATATAAAAATGTGTATTTTCCTCAAAAAGTTTTTATATGGTAAAAGCCTAAAGCCAAGTTTGGTTTAACTCCCAAGGAATTACAGAATAGAAAATTTTATTTTACACTGCCACATACCACAGATCCAAGCACACATACACTTTTTTGGATAGACTTGATTTGTACTCTGCCAGACCCAGTCCTGTGAGTCCCATCTGTTTCTGGAATTAAATTACATAATCTTAAAGTCCTTCTATGAAAGATTATCACATTACCTGACAGAAACTAATGATAAATAGGATTCATAGGCCACCTTTGTTTAGCCTGCTAAAGAACAGTGCAGATACCAGCAACTGAACTGCCATTTTCACAGAGGACAAGCAAAGACAGGTCAGGGAGCATTCTGTTGTCAGTGAAGAGACCATACCTATGTTTAGAATGATTAAACTTATTTTCTGTGCCTAGTTACAGAGGGCATAAAAAAGTGTTTCCTCTGCAGCTCTTTCTTTTTTAATAAGAGTATTTACCTTTCCTGGAATCAGAAATACTTTATGTCATTAAGCTTTCAATTCAGCGTGTGTATGTATGTATGAATACAAACCTTTCTGTTTCAGAGGACTACTGAAACTGAAGGTATAAACATCTCCAGGAAGCATCCTTATATACCAGAAGGGCTGCACGGAAAAAATTAGTGTATAGATCTGCTTCAAGACTGATAAAGAATTTGGCCTTCATTTTCCGAGTTCCTGTGTAGCCCCAGAAATAATAAGAATTATAAACGTGAAGCTCTTGGGCAGCACCTGTTAACATTTCCATGACGGAGGGAGGCAGAGGCTGTGTTCAGAGGTGGATTTCAATGTTGGGTGAATCAAATTAAAATATTTGTTTTGGAAAAGCTCGATTAAAGATGTATCATCTAAGTAAGCCCCTATATTTTGTGCACTAGTATACAGGGTGTTTTTCTGTAGAAACATAGGAAGATTTTACTGAAGGAAAAATTGTTGGTAAAAGGCTGAAAAGGATATTGTAAGGACATCCTCAGCCTATGCTGTTGTGGTTTTTTTTTTCTCAAGATCTCGTATCAATATTCCAGTAACAAGTAAGAAAGCAAAATTAATATTCTGTAATTAAGGTAGGTAGGAAAATACATAAACAAAATGAAAATCAAATTCTTCAGAGTATAAAGCATGTGGAATTTTCTAGCAAATGAACAACTAACACCAAGTTTAATACAATGCTACTAATAAATATACATCAGATATACTTAGGAAATAGAAAGCCATGTTTAGCAAAAGGGAAATATTGTAAACAATTTTTAACAGGTCCACTCTAAATGCAGAGGAAAACACTGTCATCCTAAAGGCAGTGAGGTGAGATTTAAGTGTGATAATTTCAAATTATAGTGCATTGACTAAGCTAACATCCACACCAGAACAGCTTGACGGAAATGATAAAAAGTGAAATAAGTGGAATACTAAGTTGTTTCTATAAATACTAATTATATGACTACAATAAGGTTAAATTAGTTGACTGTATAGTCAATATTCTGAGTAGTGTAGGGTTTATGTCTTAATTATTGTGTCTTCTTTAACAGAACAAATTAAAGTTTCGGTGCTGTGCAATAGGCTTAACCTTTTTCCCTCTACTCCTTCAAAGTTTTTTCTAGTCAAATAGGGGTGTTTTTCCTAGTGGCAAGATATCTGAGGCACATTTAGTTAAGCTGAATCAATTTCTATTGGAACTACAGTTCAAGTCACTCATGCTTAAAGAAATAAATTATAAATTCAGATATCCAGATATAAAAAAGAAACTCAGATATAAGAAAGAGAGAACTCTGCATTTTTTAATTGTAGCATATGTTTGTTTCACTGCAGAAAGTTTCCTATTTTTTATAATTTTCAAAATAAAAGATAAAGAAACATGTAAGTACCATTATTCTTTTTAAAGTCCAAAAGCCAAACCAATCTCTGTAAAAAAAATAATTATATGAATTATAGATACAATTTTCAAAAATGGATGGTTTCATGATCTGAGTTCTGTTTCCCGTAGAGCAATTATGAAAAGGTTGCAAATTCATTGTTCATTTACAAACAATTGAATGAAACCCAGTAGTATTGACTATTGTGACAGTACCTTCTAGAGATGCTATAAACATTGCAATGAAAAGGCTTTCAAGAAGAATGGCCCAGAATCCTATCTGTCAAATTTAAGAAAATAAATGCAAATGCAGATATATTGAATAAAATATCAAATCTTTTTGAAGATACTGTGCATTACAGTGACAATAAATTGGCTGAAATTAATTTGCATTATTCCACTGACATTAATGAAAACTGGTATTTTTTATTTTTTTTTAGGACACAAATCATACATAGTTTTCCATGTAAATTATTTAGTGCTCTATCCACTTACTCCTGTATAAGATCAGCCTCAGACCTAGGTAAGGTTTTTCATTGAAGATCAAACACTGTGAAGACAATTTTTCTAAGAGGTTTTTTAAAGTGAATATTTTTCTATTTGTTATCTTTGCTACAAAAGGCAAAACTGAATAGTTATGAGCAACTATTAAAGTCTAAAATCTCTATATCTTTTAAATAACCCAATTCCAGAAAACCAGAATGCTACTTTCTGTAAAACACAGTCAAGAAAATGACCTAAGAAGAAATATCTTAAAAAAGTAAAATCAAAATGTAATCTAAACATCTAAGTCTCCCTTTTCTTCATACATCTCACAAAACTGTTTAGAAATATCACCACTCAACTATCCAAGGACACCTTCCTTATTTTAATGATCCATGAAATGTAGGTGATATTTACAGCAATTAAAAAAGTTACATAAAGCTGTTGAAAATGATAGCAGTAAACAAGCAGTGGCTGCCAAAACCATCTGGACAAAGGAAGAGTTAGGGAGCAAAATAAAATTCAGGGTACAGAACTCCCATTTCTGTTTTGAACATAATAGATGAAAAGTTCACCTTGGCACCATAGTCAGTATACTAATTTTTGTGCAGGTCTGAGCTGGGACAAACAACAGTAATAAATGCTGCTGGCTTTAAGGTTAAATACAGTAGACTGATAACTCTCATTTCCAACAATTAAATACTAAACTTTCTATTGACTCTTCTTACAGAATAGCGAAGATGTATTCTGAGAGGTGTATGCCTTGATGTGTGAGGAAAGAAACAAGTTGATGATGTGATTGTGTTACTATGTGATATGCCATTTTGTTTTTGAAAACCCTTCAAATTTGCTTGAGTTTCTTGATATTTTGCAGCCAAGAGATGGAACTGAGAGGAGAAAACGCTCATAATCCTGACATATAGGACATTTCCTTCACTATTTTCTTGGGTCTTGCAAGAAGTTTTTGACAAAATGGAAAGCAGTAGTTATAAAGCAATATGAATCTTCATGAGTGAAAAAAAAAACCCCTGACTTTGAAGAATAATTTTAATTTTTACAGCCTTGACAATACCCCATTAGCTTAGAAGACAAAAATACAAGCAGTCATACTACACTTTTATTGACAGGGTATGAAGTGGAGCAGGGAAATATTAAATTTTCAAACTGCATTCAATTCCAAATCAAGATTTGTTAGAAAATGCTTTTTTAAATACTGGTTATCCTTAGCTGTCAAAACACTCCTTACATGCTGTCTGGAAAAATTATCATTCATATTCATTTGTCAGTACTTGTCCCACACTTCACAGTCAGGCACCGAGAATGTTATAATTCAAGTTAAAGTTGGTTTTTTGACAATTATATTTATTGCTCCTAAATACCAATATGTAGACAAAACTTTCCTGATTCTTGATGCTGCTTGCATGTTTCTCAAAGCTGTATTTCAGGTTAACCCTTTATAATTTCTGTGTAAAGTCATATTTGATAGGGAAATGGGATCTATTGTTACGAAGGAGACAGTGTATGTCCTTTGATCTGTCAATTTAGAGATATACATTATTTGTCTGACATGCTACCACATCAAAAAAATCTAGTCTACAAAAGCCTGACCACCACATTTCAGGGAACTTGCTTTGCATAATGCATCTCCATTAGTGTTCCCATACAAGTTGTCAGTATGTCAGTTAAAGGTCTTCATGCATTTCCATCACTTCATATAACAAAATGTCAAACCTCCTATCCCACTGAAGACAAAAATGTACACTATATAATGTAAAATCAAGACGTGCACAACCAGAGGATGACAGTATTCTGTAAATGGGTAGCTGGTATCAGACTGAAATCCAGAAATTATGGTCTCTTAGGTATAATGGTTTCATTAAAATGTTCAAACACTGTCTCCAAAGCTAATTTTCTTTCCAAAGTACCCATGCATAGAAAGTACAGCAATAAGACATCCCCCTGCTATGCCTTTCTGAATAGCAGATTAACTGCAGAACTAGAATGATGTCAATTTGTTTCAAAATATTGCAGCAAAGCTTTTGAATGGATGAGCAATTACTAACAGAGGGTGCAATTATAACGGAGTCACAGGGAATGCTTTAATATGGTTCTTCTCCATGTACAAAGAACAACAAGAAAATGTAATGAAAGAGGAATAATGAGACAGCTGGGTTTGACAGCACCTTGGCAGCTGTCACTAAGAAAGTAAGTGCATTAGTTCAGTGGAGTCCATTCTTCAAGAGATCTTCTAAAGAAGGATGAGGAAAATTAGCATCTTGTCAGAGGGTAGCTGGAAGCATAACCAACAATGGCTACAGAATATTTTTTTGAATCAAAACAAAATTTAATTTTTATACTAATTAACTCTTAAAAGACAGTCATTTGGGCAGTTTTAAATACAAAATCTTTGCATTTCTTCTCTTCTTATCCCAGATCCCCAGTTCATTTTTTGTTAGCTCTTTGGAGATGATATAAAAATCTACTCACTTGTGACCTCTCTTCCCCACAAGCTCACTCAGCAATTCACTCTTTTGTTTTTGAATGAAATTTTTACAAAGTGCTTTTTGCCATTTGTCACATTAAGGCGGCTTAATAACATTTCAGCACTTGAACAGGTCCTGCCTGGAGCCAGCTGGTCTGCCTAGACAGGTTTGGGAGGAAGAAAATTAAGTTTCAGAAGCAATGGGCCAAATTCTCCTTTCAATTATCCCTTGTAACCTCATTACATGCAAAATCAATGATTCAATGTGCTCCTATGTTTTGCTAGTAGAATCAATATAATTGTCTTTTATGATATTCAAATGCTACAAATATTGCAGATGTTTTTATTAAAGATAAACAGCTGCAATAAATCCCCAAACAGAAAAAAACTTTATCTGGGCTACTGCTGAAGTTCGTATTTTGACAAATGTGTTTTCTTAAGTTACCAAAACCAACAAGAAACAAAACTACGAGTTCAAACTGTACTGTGCCCAGTTCTGGGCTTCTCAATACAAGAAAGACATGGACACAATGGATTCAAACAAACAGCCACTAAAATGTTTAAAGGACTGGAGCATCTCTCCTATGAGGAATGGCTGAGAGAGCTGGAATTGTTTAGCCAGGAGAGAAGTCTCAGGGGGATCATGTTAATGTGTGTAAATACCTGAAAGGAGGGTGCGAAAAGCACAGGGCCAGGCTCTGTGTGCTGGAGCAGAGGCAACAGGCACATGCTGAAACGCAGAAGGTTCTGTCTGAACATCAGCGAACACTTTTTCACTGTGGGTGAGAGCAAGCACTGGCACAGGTTGCCCACAGAGGTTGCGGAGTTTCCATCCTTGGAGATACTCAAAAGCTGTCTGGACATGGTCGTGGTCTAGTGGCTCTAGGTGGCCCTGCCTGAGTGGGGAGGCCGGACCAGATGTCCTCCAGAGGTCCCTTACAACTTCACCCACCATGTGATTTTGTGACTCTCTGAAATATCCATACACTTTGTACAGAACTATTGAAAAAAGGTATGAACAAAAGATATCCAACAACACAAGCTGTTTCTTCAGCACACTACTTCTACACCTCCCAAGTAATAAGTTCTCTTTGAATTGTCCAAATAACTCACCCAAGAGAAGGAAGGTATCAGCATACCTAAGTTGATAGTATATATAGTTAAGTTTCTCATTGAGCAACACCCCCAAGTCCTTCTCCACAGGGCTGCTCTGAATCTCTTCTCTGCCCAACCTGTAGCTGTGCCTGGGATTGCTCCGACCCAGGTGTAGGACCTTGCACTTGGCATGGTTAAACTTCATCAGGTTGGCATCAGCCCACCTCACAAGCGTGTCAAGGTCACTCTGGATGGCATTCCTTCCCTCCAGTGTATCAACCGAATCACACAGCTTGGTGTCATCGGCAAACTTGCTGAGGGCACACTCAATTCCACTGTCCATGTCACCGACAAAGATGTTGAACAAGACCAGTCCCAACACCGATCCCTGAGGGACACCACTCATTACCAGTCTCCAGCTGGACATTGAGCCATTGACCACAACTCTTTGCATGAGGCCATCCAGTATCACAGTCAAGATTTGTTTGAGTAAAAGTTACTGCATCAGCTGTCAAGTTCTATCGGTATATATACACAACACAGAAACTGCCCTTTTTATTACCATTTCGAATTATGCCTTTTGATTTTCTCACATATATAAGTTTCTTGGCTCCTTATTACTAGTTAGTATTGTTACTAGTGCTATCTGCATGAGCACAGAATCTATAAAAAATCAAATTATCTGTTAATTTATAAAAAATCCACTAAATCTATAGTTGTTATTGCAAGGTAATAGAGTATCTAGGAGCACAAGAGATACAGTCCTGACTTCATTGTGCTATGCACTCTAGAACTGCGGGACTAGAATATGGTGATTCCCCTAAAAAGCTTTTAAAAGTCTTACTTTCTGCACTTTCATGTTGTAGTTCATACTTAGCTTTTACTTTGTAGAACAGGAAAAATATTTTTAAAACATGCATGACCATGGTAGAAATTTAGAGGCAGAAGCACAAGTATTTTCTTCCATATCTCATCGGTAACCACTCACATTTTTCCATTGTTATTATACTACATACATCCCAGAGCAATCCAAACAGGAAATTAGGTCTTCTGGCTTTCTCTACCATTTCTCAAAAGAATCTGTGTATGAGAAGATAGCCTACTTCCTAGACTATATTAATACATGATAATTACATTTTCAAAGCAAAAAGGAGCACACGTCCTTTGTAGTCTTTGATGGTAACTTTAAATTGCACTCACTGCTTTATAGCAAGTATCTCATGCTAACAAAAAAATAAAGTTATAAGACTGAATAATTGTTCACTGCTTTCCAACTTCAAAGTGCCTTGTAAATATGACCTAATTCATCACAATTTCAGTCCTCAAGGCAATTGGGTACACAACAGCAGAGATAGGAAAAGCAATACAGACAGGGCTAATGGTCAAATTCCATAATTTTTGCTGAGGCAGGAACCTCCTCAGGATTTTTCTTAAATAAAAACTGAATCTAAATAAGGGGGTAAAATTTTTCAAAATCAAAAACTGTATCTAAAAGTGCAGCTCTTATGGATTTGGTGTTTGGCATTTGGCAACAATGCTTTCAGAAATCTCCATAACTCTACAAAAAAACTGGGGATAACGACATTGTACCAGACCTTCAGAATCTGCCTGTAGCAGATATAAATTCCTTCCTTCAAACCACAAAGCAAGTAAGCTCCTTACAGACCTCTACTACCAGTTTTAGCTTGCCTTTATCTCCCTATAATAAGATTTGGCTAGTCTGCTCACATTATATATGGGTCCCTTAACAGCTCATTCAACTTTTACCCCAGAAGCTTCCTATTCTCCAAGCACAGAACGCTTCTTTCTTGCAGTAAATATAGGACTACAGTGGATCTATGGCTTTGAAGCCACGCACATTCATCTAACAGGGTATTATTCCCAAGGATTAAACCACGCAACAAAGGAAGCATCATTACCATGATTTGGCCATGTCTATATATCTATAACTTTATTTGGTCAGTGAAAACAGGAATGAAAATGAGAAATGTTTCAATAGATGAATTCTGGAGTCAGCAATGAATGAGATTTGGTGTCGGCAATATTCCTTAGTCTGTTTTCCCAAACTTTAATCAATGCACAATAACTAATGCATGGGTTTAAGCCATTTTTCAATAGTGGAAATATACATTCCATTAATGTTTTTATATTATTTATATTTACACATCTACATTTAAATACATATATATACACTATACAAATATTTACTTATATATTATGAAAAATATGGGATTACCATGAAACAAAAACAGCTGAGAAAGCAAGTTTGCTGACATTGAAGATCATTTATAATTATCATAAGTGACTGCCTAGATAAAATGTCATTAGACAGCTATGTAACTGTTTGGAGTACACTGGCTAGGCTTCCAGAACTTTCTTTTCAAACATTATGTTATAAATAAAATAAACTCTATACTGTTTACATTTAAAACAGCTGACCTGAAGACAAGGTCTTGTTTATCTGCTTTTGATATTTTTTCCCAGTATTCTTTTTATTTATGGCTACCACTGAAATAAGGAAGGAGGGAGGGAGATAAAGTAAGAAAGCAAGTAAGCAAGGGAAAGAAAGCAAGCAAGAAACAAAATAACCCCATTCATCTTTTTCCTATGCTAAATACTTGGCTTCCGCTTAACAGCAGTAGATAACATGGGATCACCTAACTCAGAGGAATTATCCATCAGTTTGCCAGGAACAGCTAAGCCAACAAGTAACTGGAAATACAGAGGAAAAATAATGGAAAAAATGCATCCGGCTTTGTACAGCAGTTATCTAAACTAAGCCATGTGGGATGTTTTCACTTCTTAGAACTGGATTAATAACTATGACCATAAACAAAGCCATTGTGTTTTATTCTAATCCAGCAGGAAAGCATGTATTAGTACTGTAAATCACTATTTTTTCATGAATGTTTGGCCTTCTGGCATTTCATGCACATCAGACCACATATGCTGGGAAGTTTCATAAATGCTTTTACCATTTTAATGCTTGTACAATGCTTGAGCACTTCTGTGAACACGTTCATTGGCCTAGAAGACGAAACTGCATTTTCATTTACCAAAAATATGCGTGGGGTGGAAAATAATCCAGTGCAGCAGTGCTGGAAGATGTCTGCTACCAAAGTGCTTCTCCTTTCAGGGAACTAGATAAAACAGCAGTACTGGGCATATAATAATTTGATCTCTTCGTTAGTTTCGATAATGCTGTATTTTACTCTGCTTGTAGCTCATTTTATGCGTTTAATGAGCTCAGATGTAAGTAGATCAATAGAACATACTGTGCAAGTAAATCAGCAGTACTCAAAAGGTCAAAGTTTGGATCTGATTAGGAAAATAAAGAATCTTAAAAATGACCACATGCTACTATATATATCTACTTTATGTGTCTAACTATGCTGCCAGCTTTCCCAAAGCAGGGAAACTCCACAAGTCACCTGCATTATCCCATTAAATTGTGCAGGGAGAGAAGCAGGTCTATAAATGCTGCAGGATAACGTCACTGCTATGCAGTTTCAACTTACTATCCAGAAATTACATGACATAAATTATTGGTCTGCTAATTGAAATTAATAGCAGGCATACAACATTTGCTAACACAGATTCAACAGAAAACCTCAGCTGGCTGTACTTGGCAAACATTCCATGGAAGTGTGACCACCAGCTGCAGCAAGATCAAGTCCTTCCTCTTCACTGCCCCACAGGCATACCCCAGACATGATCTTCTTTCCCGCAGGGCTGCCCCAGCTACTTGGAGAGAGAAGTGCTATGAAGGCATGGTGGGGTTTCACTCTGCCTGGATTTCTCACAGCCTGGCTCTGGCAGGGGTGGAAGAGAGCCACTGCCACCACAGTACACAGACACAGAAGACAGAGACTCAGTGCTACGGATGTGTGAGAGAGGAGTCACTGCTGAGTTCCCACCATGCACGAGACCAAGAAGCACACTGTCCCAAAATACCCCTTCCACAGGCAGTAACTTTCTTAAACAAAATCACTTGTTAATTAGCAGCCACCAGTTTATTAGTAATGGAATTAGGAAATGAAACAGGAAAACTCAAAAGTTTATTCCATAAAGCTGTAACCTAAGAAAACAACCAAACAAAAAAAACATTTTACATAATTAAGTCCTGCCACTAGTCGGTGGTTTGAGTTTGGCTGCAGGGAACGTGTGCTTGTTTTTATTTAATATACAGATTTATCTCAGTTGTAATGTTGTCACGATATTTTGTTACAGAGGAAATAAATTGAAACAGTTTATTTATTTAGTTTTCCTGTTCCGCCGAAAATGGAAACCAGAGCATGTCGGTGCTGTGCATGTAAACCATAAAATAAAAAAAAAAACAAACATAAACATTAGGTGTAAACCATAAAATTACACTGGCTAAGGACAATAGCTTTAACTAACTGAAACAAACAGCAGGCTACTTTCATTATCCACCCTAAGTGAACTAGAATATTAAAAAGCAAGAATAAAAAGTGAAAAGTAAATTAGGAGCTGATTTTATAAATTCCTGTGAGCAGCCTGCTAAGTCTTCATATATAAAAAACAATCACATACAAAATATTTTCACAAATAGTGTGCAGGATGGGAGCAACAGATTTCAAACAATGTTAATAAAAAAGTAATCTAAAGTACCAGTAGCTACAAAAAGAAAGATCCTTAAAGTGTATCTAATTATTGCAGTCTTGATTAGGCCTATCAAAATATTACTACTGTTTATCTCATTGCATTTTTTCCTTTTTTCATTGTTTTTCCTGGTAACATGAATTTTTTACAATTTTTACAAATTTTAGGGGAAATGTGAATAATCTGAGATTCTAATATGCATTATGCCAAGAGCATACTAAATTCAATTTATTTGCTCTTAATAAAATCAGAGAAGGTCATCAGAAAGTTTAGGAAGGAAGATACTAACAGAAAAATCCATTCAAAATGATCTAATCAACTACATTTCATCAATCACATATCTGGGAATAAATCTGTACTATTTAGCTCAGGATGACATTTGCTTAAGCCCTATCCACATGCTCAGTGTTGAGCACATGCTTGTAACTTGGTGAACAAATGTTTAGAGACAGAAAACTGAATCAGGATTCCTATTGCTAAATAATTCCTCCAGAAGATGAGCTGGTTGCCAAAAGCTATGCCTAAGTACGGAATCTGATACTAAAGTGAAACCAGCTTTGTAATACCCCACCAGATCAAAACCATCACAAGTTCATGAGGCACACCATCAATCACGTGCAGGTGTCAGCTGCTGGTTCAAATGTGTTCAAAGAGGTTTTTCTGACAAATCAGCTTTACACTAGTAAGCTTAAGGACTGTTCAAATATTGTCTGTCCACTGCTGCCCCTACAACACCACCAGTGTAAGTGTGTGAGGGCAACATAAGCTCTGTATATATGAGCTGGTTAGTTTGCCAGAAATGCAATTGTGTGTCCATTCCTCATCCAGATGAAATTAGCACTCCTGGGTCACCCAGGAGCACATAGATCAGGTATTAACAATTGTGAAACAAAAGCCTAGTAACATTTACTGTAAAATAGGCATATCAATAGTTCTTGCCATAGCCAGAGTATGGAGAGGATTAATTCAAATCCCTGTAAATCCCAGAGGCTGTTTCTGTTGTGGGAAATTCAGCAAAACAGTCATATTTCAGAACTTATTTTTTTTCTACTTTGAAACTGTCTTGACTACATATATCAATATTATTGTTCACACTACATAAGCAAAAGATAACAGCAGAAAGTACACACAAAATCTAAATAATCCACCTCATTCTGATATCTTTATTATCCAAACTACAATTCAAAATACTACCTTACCCAAATAACTTATTAGAGAGGGATTTTTTTGTCAAATTCTCATTGGAAAGCTTACCTTAGTAACAAAAAATGTTATACCAGATATTATCTGAAACTTTACTTATATGAGTCCATGAACTGATTGGAAAATTGTAAATAAATTATTACAGTAAGTGAAAATGGTGCACATTTATACAATCGATGCTGGAAATTATTTTCCATATTGGGAGATAAATAAATTGACAGCAACAATTATCCTATTTTGGCTAGTCATCTTTGCAGCAGGATGAGCTACTCAATCCAACTTCAGAAGCTGAAGGCTACTGCGCTGGTGAGACTGCCATTTTCCCATTTCTCTTTCATCCTGTTACATGAAAATACCTGGTTTCTAGCATATTACCTAGATTCATTCCAGCAAGGCAGAATCTCTGTAAGAATTCCTTTCTTATTCCCAACCCTTTCTGCATCCTAATAAGAACTACAACATGAAAGCTCCACCCATGATTTGAAGCGTACAGCTACTTGAAGTCCAGCCTCCATTTTTTTCCAAGGTAACAAAGAGAAAGTCACCTCCATCCTGTTTCTGGATTTACAAGTAAAACTTAAACAGTGATGGACATATACACCTTGCTTTCACTGGATATTTGTCAGAGTTAATGACTGTATCAAGTAGAATGAACTCACTGAAATATATTTCAAATAAACAAAATAGAAGCAGGAGCCTTTCTGCAACCCTTGGAACAGAAGTACGTGCCATGGAACTGACAAATGCAAGTTCCAGCCTAGGCAAACTGTAGTTTACTCCTAGGCAGAACTCAGGGGTAAACGATTGCAAATTTTTCTTTCTCATCTTGCTATAATTCATCTTTAACCTTTTCCATCCTACCTACAATTTTCCTCAACAGATTTTGTTACACCTTACATCAGGTACTGGCAACTCATATAGTGGTGAGAAAATTTCTAAGTTAGTGAACTTCTGATGTTACCTTTAGTTTGAAAACAACTCTCCTGTAGATCACCGGGTCACACACTCAAAATCCAGTTCAGTGTCTTCTCCCACACAGATTCAAGCAATCTGATTTTATCTTTTCCTGAGAGAAATTACACAGAAATACAAACCTCAAAGTTGCTTTCCATACTCCACAAACTCACAGTGCCAGAGTGATCACTTCTGTCCTTGAACTTTTGCTTCCTACTTTCACTGTATGGAGCTATCTCAGTAACTACCAAATATTTTGTTAAAAAACTGTTGTATACAAGTATAGAAACAGAACTTTCTGGTGGTCCCTAGATTGGAAAGTGAAAAAAAAATGAAGTCTTTGGATGGAGTAGAGGAAGCTTTTAGAGGTAGATGCAGGAGGCTGAAAGATGATATAAGCATGCAGAATGGAGTCTGGCTGGACAGATAAAATGAAGATACAAGTGGATCCGCTCGCTGTTTTGGGCAGTCAGACAAGTTGGAAAGAACAGATTATGTTTTGGTCAATGAAGAATTCCTTGACTTGAGGAAAGCAAGAAATGACAAATCAGTGGCATAATCACCTATTTCTCTGTACGAAGTGGAAAAGAATCTGGTGCTGATCCTTGATCTCGAAGCCAAGTGGCTTACATGGCATCTGCCTAAAGAAGGTCTGCCTAGATCCTTCTCAAGGGGAACTGTGTTAAAAAAAGCCAGAAGTAGTTGTCCTAAACAGATCCAGGAACTGAACTAACCTAAAATGTTCAATTCTCGACCATCACAGCTTCAGTTCCCTTGCTCTTTTTAATTTATGCATATATTCAGCAGCATAAACATTTCCACAAAGTACAAAGCAAGCAAGATTGCAATAAGAAGGGATTAAGTTATACTGAAGCAGTATCTATTAAACACTTAAGTGTGTAGGAAAGGTGTACTCCTTGGAGTAAAATATGCAATTGTCTCTTGGTTGGTTGAGTTGAAAAATATGAACAGGTCTTTATTAGGCCATTTGGAGGTCCCACCCCAGCTTGACTTCAAAAGGACCAATCTAAAAGGATACTTTCATCCCTGGAAGTGTTCAAGACAAAACTGTAAGGAGCTTTGAGCAACCTGGCCTAGTGGAAGATGTCCCTGCCCGTGGCAGGGGCATTGGAACTAGATGATCTTTAACATGTCTTAAAACCCAAATCAATCTATGCTTCTATGCTACCATGTATGACTGCATTTCTCTATTCCTTCATAACTTATCAAGGGATAAGCTGTTTCTGTAGACTTTTTGGTTCTTGCAAGCTAAGGCCAAAGTAAAATGAAAATGAGAAGTTTCAAGTATCACCATACTTGGGGAGCTTGCCTACTGGGGTACCAGTGGGCACTGGACTGTGATATCACAAAATTTACTTTCAGTCAAAATCCAGGGTGAGAACCAGTGAAGTTCATCTCAGTCCTCCCAGGATCCTGAAATGACAAAGAGGAGCCAACACCCCCAGAAGCACGGTCCTTTCCTGATTGCCTACAGGTCCCAGGGTAATAAACTAAAACCTTTTGCTATTCTTAGGGGGATACTGCACTATCATTTTCCTGCTTTCATTCACAGAAATCAAGAAAGCTTTTTTTAAAAGGTGATATATATATATATAAGATGGAGCGGGGAAAAATACATCTAACATATGTGGTTTTAAATATTTTTCAAATACTGTTCCCCTTCTGTCTCATTTACTGCAACATCTTCTCTCTGTCCCATCTTTAGCTGAACAGCAAGTGGAACAAAAAGGGAGGGAGATGTTGGTCTACTGATCAAGAAAATCACTCTCTGTTGGCACAGGTGTCTCACGTTTATTGCCTTTTTTTTTTTTTTTCCTGTGGAAGGCAGTAAAAAACAATGCTGCTCCAGCTGGGGATTTCAGACATAATTTTGTTTACTTATACTTACTGAGGTGATTTATCTTTCTCGTTTCTATTTTGAACGGATTGTATCTCTCTTATTTCCCATTTTCAGGCAAAGGTACTAAATCTTTCTTAAGCCTATTTAAGATACAGCTTCAGCTGTGGATGAAATAAATATGTAACAGGATCGATTAGAATAATTTTTCAAATAGTTCTAGGTGAAACCACTGACTTCCTAACTTATAAAACACTATCTCTAACAGAAAATATGAATTTCTGTGCCATTATGGAAGCAATGAGCAAGGCTTTAATTTGAGTTAAACTTTGCAACTTGGAAGTGGAATTGAAGCATTTCAGTCACAACGTCCTTCCAGAAATTAGAGAATTTGGTCTTTCAGTATAGAATAAATTTTCTGTCAAGTTAAAAGTAAATCTTCTATTTAAATGACTGATTACACTGATTTTAGAAGTGCCATTACAGATGTTAGCAGCATATATTAAAAATGTTCAATCCAGACAGTTTCTTTCTGAGAAATTCAGCACGAAGTTGTTTCATTATGAGTGCTGAGTGATTTTCTTTGAAATAACTGTAAGGTTAATTATGTAAATATAGTTGTGTAAAAATGGTGATAAGAGTTAAGCTTGAGGCCTTTATAATATACATATTGCTGCTTTTATGCTGTAAACATTAAAATATTTTGGCCTGGCATTAACATACCATATTCTCCATTCTGTATGAATTTTCAGTCTACATTTCTTCTTAGAGTCATAGAATCTACTAGGTTGGAAAAGACCTTTAAGATCATCAAGTCCAACCTCTACACCAGGACTGCCAAGTCCACCACTAAACCATGTCACTAAGAGCCAGTTTTTAAACACTTCCAGGGATGGTGATTCCACCACTTCCCCGGGAAGCCTGTTCCAGTGCCTGCTCACCCTTTTGGTACAGAAATTTTTCCAAATATCCAGTCTAAATCTCCCCTTAAAAACAGCATATCAGCATAACATACAGAATTATAATGTATTTATATGAATTGTACAGCCAGTTTAGTATTCAATACATCCCTTATATTGTGGCCTGCTGTCCTAATTTAAGAAAGAACATAGAGTGACTACCTTCAAACTCCCTGTAAAGCCGTATTTTTCAATGTGAAAGTGCAAAAGTTCTATGTTGGTTTTCCAGTGGAGATCAGTTCAGCCTCATGCTATACAAACTGTTCATAAATATGCACCTGAAGGAGGTACAGAAGAAAGGAGAGAATAGGGAGCTGCTGCTCGGTAATGGGGAGGAAAGCCGAGGCAGGGGAAGGGAGTTTTCCACACTTCTAGAAGTGCAAGACATTAGCAAAAGGCAGCCTCTGCTACCCAAGCAGCCTTTCTGCTATGAAGACAGAAGACAAAGCTCCTCCACAACCCATGCACCACTTCCCATGTTTCCTACTCCATGCTCAGAGTCTTGCCTAAAAATCTATCTCCCAACAAATTGACCTTCAAAGTTAAAAAGAAAGTTTATAATACAAGGCAACTTGTTTCTTTTATCTGGACTATGATAAGCTTCAAGTGACCTGAGCTGGAAACAGAGAATGCAGTGTCTGTAGTGCAGCTCACTGCTCCACTGGATAACAGACTTTCAGTGCTCTTAACCTAAGTGGAGAAGTGTTCTTTAAAGGGATCAGGATCACACAGAGTAGATGGCTTTACTTTTAAATGTAAGAAATCCTGACCAAATACATGGACACAAAACGATCTCCACGCAGGAAAAACTCTGGAGTATGTAATAGACTTAATTTCATGTCTTCTGATTTTCATTAGTTTTTTACACCCTTTGTAGTTAAAGTATTGTAGGAAAAAGATTTCTAAAAAAAAAGATCATTATCTCACAATCAGATGGATGAGACAGTTTAAATTTATGAAATACTTAGCGCACATTATTTTTCTTTGTCTTCAATACTACAAAGGCATAAAGCTCAGACTTGTTTTAAAACAGTGAATGCTCATTTCCAACTGTTGTAAACCAAATCAGTCCATTCAACTTTGACATAGAAGTAATTTTTTTAAGTTGTCAAATAAATACCTTGTAAATAAAAAAAAATTGTTACATGTGTATTTGATAATTCTGTTAGAAGAATTTAAGCCTCTGTTAATTTATCTTTAATTGCAATTTAAATTCTAAAGATTAGCAGTACTCAAAAGAGAATTACTGGCTTGGTAAAAAAACATCGTAAGTCTGCCTTAATCAAAACCCAAAATCTGGCAACAAAATGTCATTGTGAAGGGTTTGCTTTATATATTGCTGGGAAAAGCTTTGCAATGTTAATATTTCAAAATTAATACTTTTGTAGGGTTTCTCAATGATTAATAAGCTTGCCATTTTTAATTTAAAGCATGAAGCACACATTTGTATTCCTAATAATAAGTAGATGGAAGATTGTAAGCAGTTCAAGAAAATAAATTATATTATTCTTTAGCGTCACGTTCTCTGACATCATGAACATCACAGTCAAGAATGACAACGCAGAATCTGCCACACTATGTTGAAAAAACAAACGAAGTGCTTCTGGTTTGACTATTACATACCCTAGCATATTCACAGAGCACATCTGAATTTTTAGTTTTATCTTGCTGACTCATTCGTCTCCCTTTGGCAATTTTAGTGCCTGATAACTGTTTACATCCCTCAGCAGGCAGTACTGTGACAATTGCTATTACCAGAAACTATTATTATTCCTCTGGCCAAAAGCTGTCTGCTTATCTACCTAAGTTTTAATTCTAAACTCATCTCCATACTATTTCTGTGCCCACTACAAGCCCGTGGCAGGCAGAGAGAGTGTCACACAGCGTGGGAAGGCGGAAGCGCCGAGTCGGTTTCCAGATGCTTCCCTCTCTGCCGCTCTGGCAGAAGAAGCGAGCAGGGCTTGCCTGCCAAACGTGGCAAAACCAATCCCAGCTCAAGGGAAATCTTGGCTTTACTGAAACCCATGGAAAAATGCCCATCTTCTTCAGCAGAGCTGGGTTTTTGACTCTGCGGTGGTGATGGGAAAGGACAAGACAGCTGATAAAGTGAGGAGGGCACTGGGCAAAGGAAGCAGAGACACCATGCAGCTCGGTGAGATGAAGCTGTGAAGGAAGTCAGACCTTGGGTCTTTTGTCTCACTTGATGTGCTACATAAAGATGGATGATACTCACAACATTACTGGAATTATTTATTAACCAGAGTAGGCAAAACAACACACTCACCACCCTATTTTTCTTTATTATCTTACACAACTTATTCGTATGCCTAACCTGAGCCCTGTAACATTTCATCATTGTCCTCTTTGTCCGTCTTTACCCCACCATCTTTCTTACTACATGTCATCCTCATTCATCATGTCATATTTAAAATTTAGATGGTAAGATCTCTTGGAACGAAGCTCTATCTCACCGATACTCCTGGACAAAGCTTGCAGCACATCCTTCTTTGCATGCAAAGTAACAACATCAATACAGGTTTATTTTCATTGTTCTCTTCCTTATAGCAAGAAATGACAGAATTAGGTTCCCCAGAATCTAATGCTATCAAGGTATCATTTGATTTTGTTATCCTTGAACCCTCTAAATTATGTAGTATTCCCTTCATCTTTAGACTGCAGATCATTAAGAGTAGCTGAGGCAAACAATTTCAAGGATCTTTTCCCAAAAATACACTTTCCATCCTTCATATCTTCAGAAAACGATACCATGATCAGCTATTCCTTGGTGAGAGACTATGGTGCTGGCTTGCCACCTGCCACCTAGCTCACATACCCTGCTAGGGATCTGCGTTAACACCAGCCACCACCAGTTTGTTTTTTGTTCTCTTTAATGTGATGTCGCTTAACACAGCAAAAGCTTAAAAACACCTAACTCTTCACTTTGTCAATTCTCCTTCCTTTTGACGATGTGATCTGGATTCAGAGCCTTGCAAAATGTATGCTGGAAAAGAGGTATAAGAGGCATGTGGCCAACAGACCTGTCCAAAAGCACAAGTAGCTGTACCTACACCAATTCTTGCCTAATACCAAGTGTCATGGAGACCTGGATATCCTTTTTTTCCTGTACTAACCTTTAACATACTTCAACACTGAATTCTGAGCTTGTTAGCTTACCAGCACTAACTCAGCTCATCTCCTGTGACTATTTTGCTACCAGGCTTGACATTTCTGAGCATACTGATGTCCTTTCCTTCATTTATTTTAAATGTAATTTGTCCTGCATCACTGCATCATGTTTGATACTTCAGTGCAGACTCCCTAGGGCAGATGTCAGCAATCTGACTAGAACAGTTTGCTGAACTGCAGGTTTATTTCTCAAACCCAGGATTATGTTTATTGCCAGTCACCTTATTGATATAATCTTCAATGCATTTGCCAGCAGAGCCTGGTTCCTGCTTATTTGGACCTCCAAGAGCTATGACCTTCCCAAGCTGCCTTCCTCAGGAAGCAGACCTCTGACCTCCTGGCCCTATGCTACATCATGACATCCAAAATCTACCCCTCTTCCATATAATAGGTAGTGACTTATTCCCAAGCAGAGTTTTACTTATTCTTACCATTGGAACTGCCCTGGTAACTCAAAAATAAACAGAAGCTTGTAAGCTATGGAGGAAACTGGCAAACTTGGCATGCCTAGTAAGAACATTTTAACACGTATTAATTCACACACATATTTGGCAACCCTCAAAAGATATCAGCACTTGAAAATAAACTCATAGAAAAATAGCAGCCTCTGATGTTTTCCATACCCTTAGATGACTATCCTAGCATTAAAGGTCAGGGGAAAGTCTGACAACTATCAGGGTGGAGAGTAAATGCTGCAGAAGGCATTTAAAGGGAAAATGAAATATTAGAGTAACACAGGTAAAGATACTGTAGGCCAAAGGGATTTTGGCTTACAGACAATACAGTTTCCCTCTTACTCCTTCAGTATTACTCCCTAAACTACTGCTGAATTACAAGGTTGAAAGGAGGTTTGCAGATAACCTTGGTCATGTGAGTTTGTCACTATGTTTAATAAATTCTCCTTGTCCTACTAATTTGTAATAATAGCAAATATAATTTTGATTCCTGTTCTCAGTAATTTCACAAGTGAACACAAGCTTATTTGAATTAATTAAAAGAATCTGTAAAAATATACTAAGAATTCTGTAATCATTTACACCAACTACTGCTGCTCGAATTTGCTCATTTCAGGTGAAACTCTAGAACAGGAAGATAGTTTGAATGCAACTGTGAGAAACTTTATCTTCAAAATATCAAAAATATAAATTTCATGTACCATATTCTTCTGTAAAGTTCAGCCAGGAGGCTATGGCGCATCTTCACCGTCCTTTGCATTCATTTGCCAGGCTTTCCAGGTGGAAGCAGCAAGCACCTTTCTTATCATGGTATCAGCTGCAATGTTGTTTTTTCAAAATGTAATTTCTTCAAAGCTCTGGTGGTTAATATACACCAATGCTATAATTTACTCCAAGAAATTATTTGATAGATTGTAAAATAAATTATAGAATAATTTTTTTTTTTCACTCACTTCAAGACTTTAATCTTTCCACTATGAATGGTATATCAAAATCAGAGATTTTCATGAATTCAAATAACAGAAAAAATTAATCAAGTTAAGCAAAATACTTTAATAATCTGTCCTTAGATATTCTAGACTTTCTTCCTTTAATGCTAGACTTGACATTAATATTTTTCTTTGAAACTTTTAGCATACAAAGTATCAATATTTGATTTAAAAATGTTTTGATCATTAAACGCATGATTAAGTATGTAAACATTATACAAAAAGTTTTGAAATTAGCATAGTCTCTGACATTTCCACTTCACTACAAATGCTTTAAGAACAAAACTAATCCACTATATATTTCATTGAAAAATTTCTGTCCATCTACAGAAGTAAATTATTTCCCCTGAGAATATAACAGGTAAAAATGAGAGGTGGAAGGACAGAAGACAGCAAGAAAAAGCATTCAGAATCTGAGGGCTGTTGGGCAGAGGTAGCACGACATGTTTAAAAAAAACATATTCTGCTTCCATTGTGTCAGGTTAGCACCAAATACCAAAGGTCAATTTTTTCACTTTCTGGGAATCCTTCCAATGTCATGCTGATGCATTTAGATTTTACATAAATTAACATGCGATTGCTAGACTAGATGGCTAATGGAATATATGTTTAATAATGTGAAAGCTCAAAATCCCTTAAGACTGTTAAATGAGATACCATTAACTCCCCTGCCAGAAAGGATGCTAGTGGCATGTCAGAGACAACATACTTTCCAAATGAGTTGACTAGGAAACAACAGTCTCACTCCAGGAAAACGAGATTTCCAGAAAAGAGGCTGCCTCATTCAGTCATATACTCCACGTCTCACAGGAGTCCTGCCAGACGGTTACCTTGTGCAGAGGACTACACTGTTAATTCCTTGTGCAGGAACAGTGTAATACATCACTCTCAGCTCCTGTGTCCCAGCCAGCTTATCCAAGAAGAGACACTTGTAGCAGTTGCCAGTAGAATCAATAGACTGAAATTAATCATCCACTGGCTGAACTCAGTAGGAGCCAGCATGTGTTAGAGTCAGAGGAAATGTAAGAGAGACGCACTTTTTATCTGCCTCAAGATTATCTTTGACATTCTCATAGTCAACATAATTTGAGAACTCTAATATTATTCAGCTATGTGCCAAGCCTCAACCATCACTTTTGAATGTTTACATAAGACAAGGGCCCCCAGAGGACCTTCTCTTTTCATTTTTCCCAAGGGTATAGGGAAAGGAAGAGAGTCTTATATCCATTGTCCTGTGGAGGGAGACTCTTGTGGTTCTCAGTAGAGCATGAGGGATCTAGCAGTAGGAAAAAGGAAACCCAGGATTGATTTCATCACAGTCTTCTTGCCTGATCTTGAGGAGTCAAGCTCTGTACCTAGTGACTCACTTTACCATCTGCTCAACATCACAGGAGTACTGTGAGGATAAATACATTATGAGTAGGAGGCACAAGTTACTACAGTGATGAAGGCAATATAGTATGTCAGCTACCAAAATGAAGGTGTAATTGTAGCTTATGCTACGCTTTTCTGCAGTAGTAGTAGAGAAAAGCCAGCATAGGCTTTAGTAGGTGGTAGCTGCCACAAAAAACTATTTTCCAAAGAAGCTGAGAAGCTATATAAGATAAACTGATTCCATGCAGTGATAAATTTACTCACCTCAGAAAAAACTCAGATTCAGTTTCCCACACCATAAGCTGTTCATTTACATAAGCTGTAAATTTAACAACAACATACACGTAACAACATGAATACAAGATAAACATAAATCCACAGTCAGCTCAGAAAGTACCCAGTAGGTACTCAGTTGGGCTACGCTGTACTTAGCATCAAGATATTCTTCCAAGCTGAAATAAGAAATTGAATCCATATCTTCTGTATTAAATGACAACTACTTTGTTTTCCAGTTTCAGCAATTTTAAGAAGCATTACCTTGATTTTTCGCTCTACAAAATATTTTAGAAATTACATACTTATTGGTTGCATTCTGACAAGTTTTTATTTTTTCTCTTGTCAAGAGGACAGCAAGAGTAGCTTTGAATCTGACAAACAAGTAGCTTTTGCCCCTCAACAACTTCTTAGTTTCCTCTATACACCATCACAGCAGTTTACTATTTCACTGTTACTGAGAGCAAGCATCTTGGTGACCAAAGTATTTTGCTGTGCTGAACACCACATTCTTCTCTTCCTATTTGCTTATTAATTTTGAATTCCACAGCTGTCCTTATCTATATAAAGTATGAAAGAACAAACTGTTAAATTTTGTTGGTGACTTCCAAGATGGTCCGTGATGAATAGCCTACATCAATCAATGTCTTAACATATTCATCCAAAAAAAAAAAAAAAGAAAAAAAAGGAAAAAAAAAAAATAGAATACCTGCCTCTATTCCCAGGATTTACTCAAACTTAATCATTATCTGAAAAGAGTTCTGAGTTCTTAAAATTAAATATGGTATACAAATGAAAAAATATTTTCTTTAATCTTTGTTCCATTTTAAGTGTTTCCTCATTTGTTTATTAACAACAACTGTGAGGTTATTGTTGGAATCTAACAAATAATTTCAATGTCTTTTTAGTTTATTTCTCTCAATCGTTCATTTAACAATGAACAATGAAAGCTGGAGAGAAACATTTTCCAAGAGCATGTAGTGACAGGACAAGGGGTAATGGCTTTAGACTGAAAGAGAATAAATTCAAAGTAGATATAGGTAGAAATTCTTCACTGTAAGAGTGGTGAGGCACTGGCACAGGCTGCTCAGAGAAGCTGTGGCTGCCCAGTCCCTGGGAGCATTCAAGGCCAGGTTGGACAGGCTTTTAAGCAACCTGGTGTAGTGGAAGATGTCACTGCCTGTGGCAGGGCAGGTAGAATTAGATTATATATCTCAACCCGAATCATTCTAGGACTTCTTTACAGCCTTTCCAAACAACCTTTGACTGAGACGGAATTTTTCTTCCCCCCCCCCCCTTTTTTTTTTTACTTTTGCTTTTTTACAACCCACAGACAAGTCACTGGAAAAGATGGCAAGCAAGCCTTGCTGTTCACCAAGGCTGAGCTCTGGCTGCCTAAATAAAAAGCTGCAAGTCCAAGTTGGCCACAGTCAAAGGAATTATTCCACAGCCTCAACATTTACTCCTTGAACTTGCGTCAAGCTGCCACCACGGGAACACTACTTTGGCTCAATGTAATTGAATTACAAAGAAAGAGATTTATTGTGTGCCTTTTGCCTTTTTTCCAACCAACTGATACCTGTTTATGTCTGACAAAAGAACAGTTTTGAGATGAGAATTTACACAGAATAGTGATTTCTGGTAATTTTTCACAAATATAAATGCATATATTCTCCTTATGGGTTTAAGCACCTAAACTATATTCCTTTCTTCACTAGTATAATACTCCTTTAATGCTCTGTATTTCAGAAACTTTATGATTTTCAGGAACAATTAGGTAAAAAACTAATTTCTTCTATGAAAAGCAAAGATGGAAAAGAGCCTTCTTTTCCCCAAATTTGAAAGACATTTTTAGTTGAAAATAGATCAGCCAATAGTGTCAGAAACCACTCAGTCCTGCTGTGCAAACCTATGACACAGCAGTGTGAAACCTGTCACTCCAATGTTTATTCATACTTCCAGGCACTCAGGTGGTAAAGACTTAAAGCATCCTAAGTAAACAAAAAGGGTATTTGAACTACTATTTCATGTCATCTCCTATAGGGGCAAATTTCCATTTAAAGAAACTGACAGCACTTTAAATTTTCTTTTTTCATTCAGACTATTACGCAGTAATTATTACTAAGACGCTCTTCTCCCAGTTCACGCTCTGAATTGCAGATGTCTCCATATACACCTTGAAAGAAGCAGTCATTTTCATAAGTAGCAGTGATTTCACATGTACCTGAAATATCCCTTCTACTGCAAAAAGTACTCAACATACACAAAAAAATTCCTAGCTGTGATAAGTCACATAGAAAGTGATGTGATAGACTGACAAACTGGACAGGTTGACTGGAGAAGTTGTGACTCCCCATCCTTGTTAGTGTTCAAGGTCAAGTTAGATGAGGCTTTGAGCATTTGATCAACCTGGTCTAACAGAAGGTGTGCATAATTTCCATGGAAATGTGAAGGGACAATTCAGCTAACAACCGATTTTTGTTTGCTCACAAAACTTAGCCTTTTTCTTTTAATCTTTATAAGCATTATTTCTATATGCTAGGAAAAACAAACCAAATATAACTAGGATTGAATAGGTTAAAACACATCAGAGGCTTGTGTGCTACAATGCAAGCATCTTTGAAACAACAATTGTTAATAACATGATATGAGTTGCATCTGGCTAATGGATAGCAATGCAGCAGCAGCCTAACGTGGTTCACCATGACAGTTTTCTGGGAATGCATCAGCTCTCAGGCCAGACAAATACTTGGGAGATGAGCCAAGTCAACTAACCTGACATCTAGGTCTCCCTTCCAAGCACTAGAATACCAGAATACCAAGCACCAATACCAGAAAAAAGAGCAACTTCAACTACACTGTTCAAATACAGCAAATGAAAACACTTTTTAAATAGATGGCATATGGCAACTTTTCCATGTTTGTTTACAGGAACTATTTTAGTTCAGAACCTGGGGGATGCTAACGTGAACTAAATTAAAATGCAAGGATAGCGGTGGTTATTGTTGCCTATCAATGGCTATCAGTAGTAAAGCTACCTGATACACTCAATTTTTTTTAGCTTTACACCCTTGTGTATCAGGACATGAGGCAGAAACACTGAAAACTATTCCTGCAGAGATACAAAAAAAATGCAGCGATACACTAGTGTCCTGCATTTTCCTGTTCAGCTCTTGCACTACTTAAGACATGGAAGTTTTACAAGTACCATGCTTTATTTTTTTCTCAAAAAGAGAAAAAAAGTTCAGCTCTAGATTTACCAAAGTATTTAAGAAATTTTTCTCAAATTCATGCAGTGAAACTTAAAAAACATCCTGTAAAAAACCTATCTAGTTGTGTGTTTATGTATTTTAAATGAAACACGTATTGATTTTTACTACAGCCTGTTACAAATACTTCACAGTTTAACTCAGAAAATGTTCAAAACCACTTTGAAAATTCAATTAAACATTCTGAATCATGTGAATTACAATTTTGTTACTGTTGCTACTTCAAAACAGCAAAAAGCACTTATAAAACTTTTTATAATATTGTAATTTGACTGAAGAATATGAAAACCAAATACTTATAGAGATATACCTCAGATTAATCCTTCTAGAAATTTTAAAACGTTAAGAGAGACCAAAAGGCATGATTCATTCTGATTCATATTACTCTGCATAAGGGAGTTAGACTCACATATAACCAATGGATAAATAGTCCTGCCAATATTTAGCCTGTATAACTATTTTTCTGGATAAACAGGGTTTTTTACTCTCCAGTGCTCTCTCTGTAGCACTTCTCCCAATTCCTTTCAGTAATAAACAAACCTCTTCTCTGCCTTCACCACAAACTCTTGCATCCAATTTACACTGCATTCCACTTAGTTTAAAGAATAACACTTAAGAGAGAGTGTCTTTTTAGATAGTTGTTAGTTCTTGCGTGTTTTCCTGTAAAAGAACGAGTGGTCAAGGTTCATTTATTGCATGAAACATCCACAGACAGAGCACAGCTGGAGCTGCAGTTATTACAATTGTGATGTGAATATTATTATGACAATGGAGTCTTCTTTATGGATGAGTGTTGTACATAAGATGTACTAATAATTAGTTAGGTTTTGGCTTTTACAGTTCAGACCAGCACACAGTTCACAGCAGCACAGCAAAATACAACACAATACAACTAATTAACAGCATTGCATTTCCCTACTTTATGGTGAAAAAGCATTTCACTATTATTTGCAGTAAACTATACAGCAGGTATGTTACATTAAGGACTCGGCAATCTACACCTCGCTCAGAGCAAAAGGCTGATCTATAGATAAATTTTTTAGACTGTGTAGAAAATATCAATAAAAGCTTTATATGCACAAATTGAAATAATGCATTTCCTATTTTATGTTGCAAATAGCATGAAAATAGTCATTATTTTAAAGATTCAACATTTTATTGGAGCTGTATCTCTGCCCTTAAACCAGGACTTCTTAAAAGCATGTGTCTGAGAAGCTTTCAAGTTGGTGAAAGGAAAAAATACAGTAGCAGAAACTTTCAGGTTTTAAAAATGTGCTTTATAAAATATTCCATAAATCTTACAACGTCTTGTTATGTTTGCTGGTTTAAAGAATATTATGTATTAGATATCATGGGGGAAAATGCAAATGCATTTCTCAATATGTATACTAGTAGAAGGATGCATCAAAATGGTGTTATGCATGATATCTCTGCAACCTGGATCATCCATCAAAAGGGTGTCTCAGCAGAATACAAAGAACTCCCCAAATTTCCCAGTTTGGGTTCAATAATCCCATCTGACATTAGATCAGTTATCTTTATGGAGATAGAGCTGCTGGTGGCCTGGATTTTAATCTCACCTAAAAGGCAGATATGATTTGCATAGGATCTCTCTAATTTTATACGGAAGAAAAAAAAAAGGAAAAAAAAAACATAACTACTTCTTTTACAACAGCTTTAAAAACAATCTGTTTAAACCCTGTGACTATTTGAAATAGCAGAATTCTAAGGGACAGTGTTCAGCTATTTCTGACCATATGATTTGCCTTTTGCTCACAAATTCGAATCAATAGTGATATGGCAGAACATTAATTTATTTTATAATAGGCCTATGCCAGCCAGCAAATTACAAATGTAATAAGATTTTTTTCCAGCATTCACATACACCTTTCTAACGCACTAATTAGTTTTTATAACTTAACAGCAGCAAAGTGATCAGTGACTAATAAAAAGCTGCAACCATGTAAATTTTATGTCCAGCAGCTCTACCTTTTAACTTGGGGGTTTATACTGTATCATATAAAAGCCCAGAACTAATAAACCATATCAACTCACTACATCAGCCTACTACTGACTGTCATGTATTTAACTTGCATTTTACCTGAACACATTATTAATATATCACAGTATGTATACATACACACAACTTATCTTCAATGCAAGCTTTCTATTTTAATCAATACAAAATCCATTTTTGTTAGTATAGAAATGCCATTCAACTTGCTCACAACTCTTAAAGAACTCACGATGCGCTGCTGAACTTAGAGGGGTGGGTTTGTTCCAATACATAGCTTTCTACAAAGGCTTTTGCATGTTTTGTATTCATGTGCATAACATTCAGCAATTAATCCCAAATTAAACAGAGCTAGGAAACCTAGGACACTCACAAAAATTTCACAGCAAGAATTTTACAAGTAAAAGAAAAAAGCAGTTGACATCACAGATAGTCTATGTTAGGAGGAAGACAGCAATGAATAATTTAATCTCAGATAATCTGACCACAAGGGGTACACACTACCAAAGCAAGCATTGGCCTCCCCAGTGCTTAAATATACAGGAAAGTGCATCATTGGAGTGTTTTCCTTATGAATAAAATATGGAAAAGAAAAAAAAAAAAGGAATAAATATATGTTTATATGACCAATAATTTCAGATTTTATCTGAAACCAGAAATGCTCAGCTCATTTCACTTGCAGGACAAAATCCAACATTATTTTTCATTATACACATTTAATAATACCTGGATAAAAAACATCTACCCTATAGTCTTCTGGAAAGTAGTGCCTTAGAGATCATCATTAATTTTGAAAGGTTCAAAATGTATTGGATTGCTTATTTTTTAAATGCAAAGATGGTAAATTTACATCAGACATTAGGAAGAAATACTTTATTGTGCTGAGGAACTGGCACAAGTTGCCCAAAGAAGCTGCGGATGCCCCATCCTTGTTAGTGTTCAAGGCCAGGTTGGATGGGGCTTTGAGCAACCTGGTCCAGCGGAAGGTGCCCCTGTCCATGGCAGGGGGGGTGGAACTAGGTGAGCTTTAAGGTTTCTTCCAACCCAGTCCATTTTATGATGAAGAGTTAATGGCTGTGGGCAATTGTAACAAATAGTATTCAATTTATCATATATCATTATGAATTCAATTTATTATATGGTATATCATTAAGTAATATAGATAATATGATATTATTAATCTTAATTTGTATCATGTGTCATATTCTACAATAGTAACTGTGTACCTAAACCTTAAAAAAAAAAAAAAATAAAAAAAAAAACTTTGTTTACATTTCAGCAAGCAAACTAAAGAACGGCTATAGCCAGTCCTGTAACAGTATGGTGTCAGTAAAACAGTGGCATGAGGCACATGCATTTCTGTGCACAGAGGTGCAAAACTGGTAACAAAGCAACAGGTATAAATCTGCTATAGATGTTCCCAAACAAGCAGAATAAAACAGGTGTTTTCAAGCCACATGGTACCTGAAGTCTCTAACTACTATCAGTCAGTGCAAGTGAGCCCATCAATTCCAAATCAGAATCAAAGCCTTAACATCCCCAAGTAATTCCTGACCCTGTGACACTGTGCTGGAGATCAAATTCTGAGACAGCATAACTTTAAGCACATTGCATGCTACTGAAGTAAAAAGGTTGGTAGCAAAATTTCCAGATGATGTAATAACATTTCCCGAGTCTAATGCAAATGTCTGGTTTGTCACTTTAAAAGACTCTAAAACAATCAGATTTACAAAATGAAATTACTTCATATAATGTTTCAGTGCCTAGATTAGCCATGACCTTTCTTCATCTGATGACTCTCTAAACGTGATGGACATTGATCTGTAGCTCAAAACTGAAGAGAAGGCATTTAGGATTTGAAAATATAAATTAGGCTAATTCAAATGCGGTGCTAAGGTAAGGTGTGCAATTTAATTTTGATATTTCTGTCAAAACATTATTCAGTTGTAACTGTACCTTCTTAAATGTGGGATGATAATTTCCTTTACAGGAAATCACTCAGAAAGGTTTCTAAGGAAACCAGGCAAGCAAACCAAACTAATATCGGGTTTTATATGACAGCAAATGCCACACAAGAGGAGTTGGAAGAGAATTTTCAAGGGAAAATACTCTGAATGTGAATAAAGATATATCAGGTTTAAACAGCGACTATTAGAGAATTCTCTGCTTCTTACTTGAGATATTTTACTAGGTTAAGCAAAAAACAGGTATCCAGCATATGAACAGGAACACACATATGAACATGAACAGTGGCATGTGGGAGACAATCTATTTGGCAAAATCCAAATGTAACTAAAGGAAGATAAGAAAAGGAAAATGTAGATTATTTTAATGCCACTTTTAGAATGGGTAAAATAAGTGAAATGGAAGGAATCTCAACACTGCAGTAATGACAGATGCTTTTGTGGTTTGACTAAGGTCAGCTAAAAATATGGCTAAAGGAGACAGAAATTGCATGTAAATAAACTAGACGGGAATATTTTTTTCTACATGCAAAGCATGTCCAGCCTGACTGCTGTTAAAATCAGACTCCCAACAAGAGAAAAGAGGAGAAGCTATTTCTGAATTTTTGATTTTTCAAACTTCAGAGGTACTTGAGTCCTTCTAACAACCCTGATTGTCTTTAATTAAATATTCCCCTGCAGAGGTCGTTTTGTGCTTTCTTCCCTAGCAGAGGTAAACTTCTCCCTTAATGTCTAAGGGATCAGAGGGAAAGGGGTGGTTCAAGTAGTGTGGGGCACCAACCACAAATTAAGGTGTCTTCTTTAAGGTGTACGCACAACATCTTTTTTTAAAAAAAAAACAATAATAATCACGCTGGAGGCAAGAGCTTTTTATCCTAGATGAAGCAGGGAGAATGGGCAAGTGCAGTCAGACTGGGAACTGGAAGCAAAGCAGGTGACTTTACACAGCTCTACTACAGCAGGTGCTAGCCATGAATAATAAAGAGGTTTTGTGCTTCAAAACAAACATCTCTTACAAATGAAAAAGACACAACTGATTTAAATGGTTGAGGTTATATGGGAGGTGAGGTTTCCAGGCAGAATTAATTCCATTAGATCATTTTGTATGGAGGGAAGCATTCCCTCGGCACCTATGGCTACATCCAGATTAGATCACCTGCAAGACAATTCATTTTCCATCCACCTCCCAGGCTTTCTTCCTCTTGAAACCCAGGTGCAGGAATGGGGAGGACTGTGGTGGTGTATACTGTACTTCCAAATAAAATAAACACTGGGGTATGCCTTACTGATCTTAACTGAGAAGATCTCTCCGGACCCATAGGTATAACCTAGTTTGTGATTATGTGGGTGTCATAGCATATCATATGTATTGATCATACTAAATAGTCTAGATTCACATTTTTTCCAAAGATATTTCAGAGCTTAGGCTGCTATTGATGGTATCTAGATAAACAAATACCAAGTTTTAAGTTCTCTTTTTACACAGGATAGAGTCTTTGGTTTCTTTTCCATGTACTGTGTCATGATTAATAAAATTATATTGCTTTTCAGATGACTTTGGTCTTTCTTTTGCTGGGATACTAAGCAGCTAGTTCTATTTCAAGTTCCAATCACAGGACTCTAATTCTTAGTTAATATCTGATTTTCTCAGCTGGACAGCTTTCAACTAGTATGATGCATCAAAATCACTATTAATATCAGTATTAGTATCTTAAGAGCACACAAATCTTTGATTTACAGTATTGGATAGCTCTTCTCTTATGATAAATTATATACATGATTTACCACTGCTTGGATATCTTTATCATATTGTCAACTACTGGAATGTAATATGTCATTTGCAGCTTCAGGTACATGTCCTTTGGATTACTCTATTAGAAAATGAGATAAATGCAAAAAATATTGAACAAAGTATTTAATTTACAAACTATTTTATCACATACCATGAATGCAAATGAGACAATATAATAAGGTTGGTTTAGTACACCGCCTGAAAATATTCACTTATTAATCACACAGACAGCTTTTTTACTTTCCTTACCCATTGGTGTGTTTGATTAGCAACCAGCTACTGTTGGGGTGGTGAGGCACTGGAATGCGTTGCCCAGGGAGGTTGTGAATGCTCCATCCTTGGCGGTGTTCAAGGCCAGGTTGGATTAGGCCTTGGGTGGCATGGTTTAGTGCGAGGTGTCCTTGCCCATGACAGGGGGGTTGGAACTAGATGATCTTAAGGTCCTTTCCAACCCTAACTATTCTATGATTCTATATTTTGAGATTTTTGACATTCATGATGGAACTGATCTGGAAGCAAAATTATTTTACAAACAAAAATATCAGTATGTTAATTTTTTAATTATTTTAATTTTTTAATTATCCTTGGCAGATCTTTATACATCTATGCAGGTAGCAAAATCCCAGATACATTAGGTGCAACAACCTGCTGGGTCTTAAATATGCTCTTATAAACAGGGAGAACATGTCCCCTTCACCTGAACTTTGCAGATAATTAATCCTTTACCAATCTCTACACCTTAAAACAGGAAACAGAAAATATTTTGCTGTCACAGACGAAAACTTTTGGTGACAAGAAGGCTTGTGTATTTTCGCTTCAGAAAACAAAACACAAGCATTTCACTTTCTGAACTTACCAAAAGGGGAATCCTTGTTAATCAGCCCATCTGCAGAAGAAATGTTTATTTGGATTCTGCTGAAGAAGGTAATTAATTACTTATTTTCTTGTTAACAAATCAAACCCTCAAGATTTATGTCTGATCTTAAAGCAAAAAGGTACATCCTTAATAAAAGACATTAATATCAATTTTTCCTTTTGAAAGTCACATTGTTTCTCCCTTTTGCAAGCACATATACACACACATTTTATGAATATCAAGGCACTTTGTGATTTAACATCATATGGACATAGGAGAAAAGAAATTACCGTAAATCATAAGCAAAGTCCTATACCTCCTCCCTAAAAAAAAAAAAAAAAAAAAAAAATCCTTCAAGCAAAAACTATCAACAGTTTAAATAGTAAAGGCAGATGCTAAAGGGTCACCTGCTTTTCCATCTTGCAATCATTGCCAGAATAGTTCTGTAGATATAAAGAACAAGCCACTGAGCCAGATCCTGCTGTTCAAGAAATATGTTTCACAGCCAGGTAATCGCTTTCCTCAGACTGTTGTACCAAAAGGAGAGGAAAACCAGACAAAACTCTAACTGTAATGTGATAGACTGCTTCAAGAGGATATGATCATAAAAAGTTTTGGGTAACTTTGTTTTATTGCAACAATCTGTAACCAGACATTATCTGCCACAAAAAAGTTAACTTACAAAATAAAATTCCAGGACTGTTAGACCACAAGTAATACTGTAGATTATAATGTGTCATAAGATCAATAATGCCAATTGGAAATGAAAGAATGCTGGTGGTTTTTGGTTGTTTTTTTTTTTGGTGGGTTTTTTTGGGGTTGGGTTTCTTTGATTTGGTTTGGTTTTTTGTGTTTGTTTGTATTTTACTCTACATCTTTTGACAAAGACTGTTCCTGTAATATCATTTCACGACAGGTCTCTTCTAAAAATTTTCATAAGACACTTACCAAGACTATCTATTTATGTTAAAAATGAACAGTTAAGGACCCAAGGAAGCTTCACATCTTTAAATGTGTAAATAAAACAGGCTGAACTAACATCCTTCCTCTACCCTTCAGAAGTCCACCACATCTCAACAGGCTGAGAGGCAATATGACTTGCAGGAACAAGTTGTTACTGGTCATTGCATTCTGTAAAATCCTATTTATAACAGTGTCATACAGTTGGTGGACTTGAAGGAAAACAAACATTCAACAGACTCCTCTGTCAGAAAACAGACAAATGAGTAAGCTATGAATATCACAGACCTGTATTTTTGCATTGGTGAACAATTTACCTAAAAAACTATTTGAATATGAACATTGAATCTGTCTATTTGATGTACTTTAAAATTACAGGTCAAGTCCTGTACACTGTAAAATCTGCTGAAAAAAAGAAACTGTTTTGAGGAGTAGAAATAATTCATGTGTGACAGATATTCATTGTAGTAATAGCTGTTTCTAAATTATGGATTTATGCAACAATACATCAGAAGCAGCAGCTCATGCTTATTCTGGTGTCCTCATTTGAGACTGTCTTGCTACAACATGGTCAAACTCTCCTGTTTCTCTGTCCTGAGAGCAGATAACATTGACTGTGTATGGGTGTTATATTGTCACACTTCCAGTTTCTTATTATTTATAATAAAAAATCTTATAATGGTTGGCTTTTTATCAAATGGTGTGCAGTAATTTTGCTACAACAGCACTTGCAGTCACAGTCAAGTAAGCTGGAGTCTGATATTACTACAGGACACCCAGTATACAGCTCTGTATCTACTTTTGTCTTCAGTGGCACATGCATCAGGGATTCAGCAAAGCGTCTGGTCTTTTTATTGACTTTTTTTGTCTGTGTAGGAAGGAAAAGAGCCAGTTTCTTGCATGACAGTTACTTAGATTTGAAAAGAAGTAGGAAAGAAGCTTTAGTAGCATTTAGGTACTGATGTACATTAAAGAGCAAAGAGTAATGCAAGTATCACAGCAAGTCAGTAAATCAATAATCAGGAACTGGTCATGGACTTGGCCATGCCATAGGAGCATCTATCTCCTTCATACATTATAAATTTCTCCCACTGTTGTGTTATCTGTCAAAAAATTGCATAGGTGTATATCTGCAGTCTCAGATCTGCAGTGCATTGAAAGCAGTGAAATAGTTCCTTGTCTGATTATCAGAACAGGTATTCCAGACAGAAGCCAAACTTCTGGCTCTTTTTTCCAGCTTCAGAGGAACAATGTCAGTTTACAATAGAAAAGATATCTGCCTATTAAAGAAAAAGATGGATGAAACATGCAAAAAAAAAATTTGCCTCTAATTTAGAGATGGCTAAACCAATTTAAACTGAAATTCATTTTCCAGACTTTCACAGGATGAAATCCCTTTCTAACAGTTTTGTTGCTGCAATAAAGGCTTGAAAAATCAGAACTTACAATGGAATCTGTGATAGACCATTAACTATAGTGGATGCCACCATAAAATAGCAGGGAAGCTGTCAGTGGGAATACAACTTTCAAGGGACTTACTTTTGTAGTTATATAAAAATATTAAATAAAGGTAATATAATACAGGAAACCCTACTGCATTAATTTTACTTGACAGGTTTTACCGTACCCATTTTCCTTCAAAGCCTCTTTTCTCATTTCTTCATTAATATTCTTCTTAAGATATAAAAACTCTTCAAACAAATGTAGCAAATTGGACCATTACCTGAACTCAAAGAAGCATGCTTAAACCTGAGAATTCGAAAAGCATTCTGGTTAGTCTCATGTGTTCTCAAAAGCTAGCATTGTCTTGCTGCTGGGAAATACCTGACAGGACATTCCTAACAGTTGACATGTAGTGGTAAGAATGCATTAGGGTTGAAAATGGAAGTTGCCTCCAAAACTCCATCAGCTCCTCTGAAGGAGAAAGGTATCCATCTGTTTCTCATGTCAGTAACCATTTCATGTGCAGTAAATGGTTTTGGCCAGCCCACTATTGCCTTCCTTATATTTTGCTGCTGAGGAGCTGTGGTTTTTCAGTATTTTTCTGGTTCAAAATTAATGTATTCTATAGAGTCAGAGAAGCTTTTGTTTGTATTTTCTTTCTATTTTTTTTTTTTGTTTTGTGCTGGCATAGACCTTAGCTAAAATACACAGCAGACATAATCACACAAATAGACTTCATGAAGCAGACAGCAAATCATAAAGAACTTAAGAGAATTTATAATTTGGTCTCTAGGTAAACTTCATCCTGTCTGCTCCACATTTTTGCAGCCTGTGGGTGGGTGAAATAGTAAATAATGGATTGTCATTAAAAGCATACCTGAGTCATCACAGCTGTCCAGTAAAAATGAGCTTGCAGGTAACAAAAGCTGTTGGGTCTATCTGGTTAAGGGCGTATTTGTAGGATGCTGATCCCAGACACCAGGTGGAGATTAGGATTCTAATCAAAACAGGTGTGAGTCCCAGTGATCAGGAGTGCTGTCAGCTGAGTTCATCCCACCAAAAGCAATTATCACAACCCTATCCACAATTCTAACATTGACAGCCAATTCTTTTAGTATAGGACTACTTAACAACATCAAAACCTAAATAGGCTTTGAGCAAGTTAAGTTGTACCCTGCCAGTTTATACAGTTTTTCCTTTATGTCCTGATTAATAATCAACTACTTCTATACGAAAGGCTGGGGAAACTGTAGTTCAAAATGTGGTGCCACCAGCTTTAACTTACATCAATGTTACACATTATGCATAAATATAATTGATGGAAATCAGTCTCTGAAATTCTATTATATTATTCTCTCTCTACTTCTGTTCTAACAGGAGGATCAACATCTTCATGGATTTCCAAAGAAGCAGATTCAACTGATAATTTTCACGCTCTGTTGGGAAAAAAAATTAATTACTAACATAATGTACACTACTTTAGTGAGCACTTTTGGGGTTGGCTTTTTTTAGGTATCAGCTTAGATTTTAAGAACACTTTAATTCTGTTTACTATTCCCAGAAAAAAAAAAATACCCAAAATGCATTTTAGAAATGCAGTTGGTGGCTTGGGGTTTTGTTTTGTTTTGTTTTGTTTTGTTGGGGGTTTCTGTGATTTTTGGTTGTTGGTTGGTTGGTTGGTTGGTTTTGGGTTTTTTCAAGAAAATATAAAAGATGTTTTATATTTGTTTGCCAACTCAGGGTCTCCTCTGGCCCTTACTCCTTTTTTTTGCAGTTAGTTTTGTGGTCTCCTAGTAAAAGTAGTGGAATTTTTTTTCACCGGCATCACCTCTCTTTGCCTTCACAGGTTATCTGCACTATCTGTCTGTCAAAAGAAATGATCTTTGTGGTTTTCTCTAGTCATAAGTAGTGCAGCTCAACATGGATGAATGAAACTTAAACAACTGTCATAGATCAGATAAATCCACTTTATTGTTCCTATTTTGCCTCACTGACATTAAAGTTCAGATTAAGCATTAACATAAGAAATGTTTATAGTGGCCAGAGGACCTCAGTGAGTTTTCTCACTGTGCATATTAAAAACTAAAAAAATACTGGTTCTCATGCTAATTTTTGGTCTCCCAATAAAATGCTTAAAAAGAGCATGTATAGATTTGTTTTCACTCTCACATTAAGACATGTCCTGAAGTCTGATAAATATAAGATGCAAATTAAGATCACTTTTGCTCCTAACTTTTCATCCGGTGAAAATATAAATTTATTCTACATGTGTGACAAGTCACCCCTCTCTAATCTACCTAATTTACATAAACACCAAGACTGAGACATTTACTTGGTACTTTTAGTCAGCCAGATTTTCCATCCATTGAAATCCTGAGAGTCTTTAATGCTATTACTTGCTGAAAAGTATTTGACCTATTTACTTTCACAAAATGTTATTTTAAATAAAAATCTAGAAATGTACTACTAAAGTTATTATTAACAGTAAATTAAGGAAGAAAAGTATTAGTTAGTTATAAATTCAGAATTGAACAAGACCATTAACTGTATGAATGCTTAAAATAATCCTTATATAGATTATAAGAAAATGGCTATTTGATTATTAATGTCAACTAAGTAGCAGTCACAATCAATCAGCTCTGCCTTTTCTAGAATTGCATGGTTTAAATGGGGTTCAAGTTACTATCTGACAGAACTTTATAGTCATCTATACAACCATTGTCTTCAACCACTCCCAACACACCTGTCAGTGGAAAGCCTAATCCAAGCTACAAGTATCATGCAACTCAGAAGTTTGTGTTGTGAAAACTAATTCAAAAATGCCTACTTAGGTTTTTGAGAGAGTCAAAACCTGCAGGTTTTTTTGAAAACTTCTCCACTTGACTGAAGTTGAGCTATACAGAGGCCCTCAGTGACATGGCTTAGTGATGGTCTTGGTAGTCCTGGGGGTAATTGTTGATCTTGATGATCTCAAAGGTCTCTTCCAACCTAGTTGATTCTATGATTACATAAAGTTCCCATCTTCCCGAAAGCAGATATCCACTCAAGTACGCTAAACAACTTGTTTTGCTAGTTTAGCTCATATCAAAATAATAAATCAGTAAGATTGCATATATCGGCTGAATGGTACCATGGTCCTACTAGTCCTACTACCCGTTTATTACCGTATAGTCTTTTGGTGACAGATTTGCTGAGAAAATGGAGACTGGTGCCTATCCTCATGGAATTTTGAGGTGATTGAATTTACGGCCATTATTTTTACAGGACAGTGCCAAGTAGTATGCTACAGAAGACAGTATAGTCAAAAATGGAAACCACGTAAGATCAAAAGGAGAGGGTCCAAGAAGGAAATCCAAATCAAAACTGAAAAATGAAGCCTTCAGGGTTCAGACTTCAGGATAAATCATCTCTCTGTTCACTACCATGTGGGTCCAGAAATATTGTATTTCTGCGTGCATTGTAGTATAGAACTGACAGAGGAGACAAGAAATACTCATCTGTAGAAATCCTCTCCTTGGTAATTTAAGTCACAGGAGACCACTCAGGGTGAAGTAAACCTAGAACATCAGCTTCCTGAATGAAGAGCAGTCTCACTGCTGAAGAAAAAAGGTTATATACCATAAAACTCAGGGCATGATCTTTGGGTTCAGAATTCCTTTTCCACAACATGGACAACTCCAGCACGCCAAAGAGAAAGAATTTCAGCTATACCTCAGTCAAACTTTCCTCTTGTCTGACTTCAACACACTAGAATTCTGCACTGTATCTGACGTAAATCACAACCTGGTTAGCTAACACTCTTCTACATCAACATACTTATCCTTACAATACCCTTAGTTTCAGCTGCCTGATTTGCTATATAGTCTTTGCAACTAGGGATGAATGCTGCCAGTATTGCCTCTGCTTTCTGGGTCTTCACCAAGTAACATTTATCACTATAGGTTACAATGCAGAATCTGACCCTGTGATATTTTCTTTTCTTCCAATATAAAATGTGGAATAGGGTGGTCACATTCTTCAACTGAATCATACACGGAGGAGTAAAGCAGTTTGCACAGACTCTGTAAGTGCAACTGCATCCCACAATGAGAGAAAGCATGTGATGCAGTAGGCAGTATTTATGCTGAGTAGGGGGCTTCAGCCTTCATAAATATCCTGAAAAAAACCACTCAAGACAAACAGAGAGAAAACTACAGTTATGTCCTGAACACTCCCAGTAATAAATTCAGAAACATGAAATACTGACATTTCTCAGAAGACACAGCTGAGTTTGAAACTAGTTATGTTACACTGCCAATTAACCTTCCTAAACAACAACATTTCTCCATTTCCTAATTTTCTGCCCAAGTAGTTGTGACATGGACTACCTGTGCAAAAGTAGCGCATACTTAACAATATGAGCTCTACTATTCACTGATCTAAAAAAATCTTTCCTCTCTGCTTCATTTCTCTTTTTTTGGTTCGAACATCATTTATATGTGTATTTAACAAACATTTATTACATATGATTTTAAATGTTAAATTACTTTGCCCAGATAACAAGACACATGCAAAAAGTGGATTTTTTTAAAGCTGACAAAACCAAATATTTAAGATGTTTCCAGGAAAGAAATTGAGGTAAAAAACAACCAACCACACAAATAAAATCACTGCAAGAATATTCTGATTATCTCAATAATTAGAATAGGTTGGATTGTGGGGGTTTTGCTGTCTATGGTCTTTGTATCTTGGGTCTTGATGGACTCTGTATTACAGATTATGTTTACAAAAAGTTTCAATGAAATTGAAAAAGTCAGAATGCATAATCTTCCATTCAGACATACTCTTGGGCGAATGCCAAACAATGACTGAATTCATTTAAATACTGAATGAAACAGTTCCCTTCAAAATTATTTTTTCATGTTTAGCTTCCCTTTTATTTGTCAGAAACCTTTACAAAATGGTGAGGCCTTTAATATAGATAATCATAATACAATAATTACATGAATCATACTTTGATTTAAAGAAATCTAACTGCTGCTCATAATTTAACAGTGGAATTAAGATACTTTTAAAGAATACAAATGGTTTAGTATTTCTTTCCACTCTTCATTTACTTCAGTCTACCTTCTGCATACAGATCATCCTTGCCATCCTGACATTGCCCTTACCCCCAATGCCTCATGATGAGGAAGTTCCTTCCCATTTTCACACACAGTAAGGCTGCTTATGCCTGTAAATATCTCAGCCAGGTGTTAATTCAGCTGAAAGAGATACCTCCATGGTATTTTTTCTGATGCCACATAGGTACTTATCCATGCTTCTTTCATCTGTGACTAACTGCTTGCAACTTCAGCTAGGCACTGGAAGCAGCCTCACTGGGAACATTTGGTGCCCTGACTCATGGGTGCTGGAATGAGCAAATAGGAAAAAGCTGATACATCCGAAAGAGCCTGAGGCTGAATTCTCAAATTCAATTTCCATTCCTTTGGACTACTAGAGAGATAAACTGAGCGATACAAAATCTCTAAAAGACTCAAAAAAGACATCTAGATTATTATTTTTTTTTAGAGAGCAATCTAAGTAGTTGAGAGAAGCTGTTGGTAAGACTATTCATAGAAAAGGCCTGATAATGCTATTTAGATTTTTATTTCTTTTTCTATGTATAGAAAAAACCTAGTTCAACCTGCATTCTGCCTTTAGATCTTTTTGATCAACCTCTCTGAGAGCAGAAATTTAACCAAGTAGCACAAAATTGGCAGATAAGTATAAAGTAGCTACAATGAAACTAAAGTATTTTTCAACAAAGCATGAAATTTCCTCTATTTTAACAAAATCCCACGCTTAGAGAGTACTTCATACTGGTTATAGAAGAGGAACTCAATCTTTTATAAAGCAGTCTTGGTTTATTTACAGCTTTATTGTCATTTCCTGCTTTTTCCTTAACTTTTAGGCTACGATAAGATCAGTGATTTCAACTGTGTTAGACCTAAACTACATATATGGACAGGACAGAAGAATCTAACACCTTTTAGCAGAAGTCACACCAGGTTTCCCACTTTTTTTTGAAATCTCAAGTTATGCTTTTGCCTCACCCAGTACAATCAGCCAAACATTTCCTAATTCAAACTTACTTGAATCATTCTTGACCAAAATCTGTGTGGCCCTCTCCTCTTGCCTGGGTAAATAATTGGTAGCAAAGGCTGGAGAAAAACATATTTGTTTGTCTCTGTGAACTATACTCAAAAGACAAAGCTCAGAGTGAAGCCAGAATGATCTAATTTCAAATGGCATTTCAGGTTTCAGCCACTAACTTTGGTTCCTAGATACAGATTTGTTCACATTTTCCATAACCTACAAATTGTCTGATTCACACTTCAAGTTTACTCCATCTCCCGACTGAAGGGAAGAAAAAATGAGGTCTTCTAAAGGTTCCACTTGGCCATTTTCCTGGGAAGCAGATTTGTCGCACTAGCTAACCCATTTTTCAACAGCACGAATTCTCACTGCCCTGATTATTATGTGCTCATTTGCACTAATTCAAAGTCAGTTCACAAAACTAACACAATCTAATTTGGTAACATTATCTATCTACCTATAAACTGAAACAAATTATTAAGACAAGGTTCAGCTGTGTGGACAGTCAAATTTGGAAGCCTATTTATCTTTCTAAAAAACATTTTAAGTTATTTTAGAGAAGTCTTTCTACAATGAATGGCTAGGCTACAGTTGCCCAAAAGTGGTGTCTTACATTTTCTGGGGGAAAAAAATGGTGTCTCTGTGGCCCAGTTTTGCTCCCAAAGATATAAAACCAAATATTGTTCTTGATTTTAACTGAGGAAAATCCTATTCTAAGTTAAATTCTTCCTTTTAAATGCATTTCTACCTGAATGCAGTTAAAGTTCATCCAATGAAATATAAAAACAATATTCTAGAACAATATAAGTAGTTGATAAAAGACACAAACTATTAAATTCCCCACACTACATGGCACAAACAGCTTCTTTAACCAGGACAAATTGTGTATCTCAGCTTCACAGAAGCAACTTGATGTGATTCCTCTTACCTAGCCTCAACAAGACAACATACTAAAAAAGATGCTTAGAGTCAACAGTCTGTGTTGTTCAGCAGCGCCAGAGACCCTTGCTAAGAAATACTTCTACTGCTATTCTGCTAGAACAGGCACTCCAGCTAATCTCAGCTGCAACTGTCCTACACAGTAAGGAAAGTGATATTCCAAATGATACATGCTTATGCTATGTATAGCTTTCCTTTTTAAAGCTTACTCTTAGCCACAAAAGCTGCTCCTGTGCAATTGCCAGAGGATCAATGTATTGTGCTTCCTTTGACTAACTCCACCAAGCAAGCTGAAAGTTGAATGAGCTGAAGTATTTGAGTGCCAAACTTTCAATTATCATTACAGCTTTAAAAAAAGCCAATACTATTTTGAGTGCAGTTACAATAACAAGCCACCTGTGAATAGCTAGTTGGAACACCACATTGACAAAAGCCTCATTGGCTTACATGAACTAAATTTCCACCCTCTAGCAATAACCTAAACTGTGAAACTCACTTGTCCTTCACTGCTCTCTAAAGCTGCATCTGTACACCAGCTATTTTTCCAAGCCTTTTATCACACATTTTTCTCAAGAAATGAAAATTATTAAGCACATGTATGTATGCACAGGCAGATGTGTTAAACTAATAGCACTCTTATATGGAAGCGATTATCATGATCCACACCATTTTGATGGGCCATTTTTATGATTAGATTTATCTATCAGATTTATTTATTTCTACCAACAGGGCATCCCATTGCCACCATTAGCCTCTGTCTAGAGAAGTGAACATATTTGAAGCTGCAAATCAAGAAGACGCTGACAGACATGAGTACTTTACTGTCATCTGACAGGCAGAGATGCTGTCAAGGTTCTAGCTTAGTTATACTTTAAATTCAGGATTCCGTCTCACAAAGACATATGCTCTGTCTTGGATTTTCTTTCCAGGAAGTACTCACTGTGAATAAAATTAAACACATATCACAGCTCTAGTGGATCTCTCCAGCTGAACATTTATTTTATTCTAGTAGATGTCCATCTCTTCTTAAGCTTCCCTTGGTTGACGTGATTTCCATGGAAGATTTCCTGAAAGCAAGGAAATCCTCTGCCAGCAATTAGACTACATAATTTCCTCAACCAACACCACCCACTGCCGCTTCTACGATAGCTTTAGTTCGTCCTCTCCCAAAGTTCAAACCTGTGGGTTTACCATTTCCTTCTTCAACAACAGGCAATAAAGAAAACAGACACAAAGCCATGAGTTCTCTATTTAAACTAATACAGTCTACACAATCAGATAAATTTTAAATATCTAAACCTCACTGTTTTCCCACCTTAGCTTTATAATTCATAAGTATCTGAGCAGTTTGGGATAGTTTTTTCTAGATAACGCTTTCCTTCTGAATTGTAGAGTCTCCCTTCCTTTCTCCACATCTAGCAAAGTCCTTAATTTAACCTTGCCTCTCTCCTATACAATCATAACCCTCTTGCATATGCTTTTCTTACCTTTTTGAAGAGAACTTTGAATTCCTCTTCTCTAAATTACTCTTCACACCTTTCTTAACTTTTTAAGGGGAGTGGAGAGAAGGAGGAGGAAATTTGTTTTTAACACTATTATCTACCTCTGTTTTCCATGCCCCAGACTATACTGCCTATAGATGGGAACAAAAAAATTGCTCTATGTAGGATGCCGCCTGGTGGCCTGGCAGACCCATGTAGGATTCTGGCAGACTTTATGCTTTTATGCTTTTATGTCAATGGGCTCAATTTGGGTTTTACAGATTCTCCAGTGTCTTTCTTCTGAGAGGTAAGATGCCATCCTGATATCAGGCAGTGACTCTCACATACATACACTCGAGAATATCCAGTGATTCAGCAGAATACATCCAGTTTTCAAAACACACATATTTCCTGGACTGTCACAAGATGATTAAGTCTTTTTGAAGGTAAGACTACCCCCATAAAAATGTTCTTTCTATAGATAAGGTGTATTGATATATTCAACTTTGTTACTGTGTTATACCTCATGGAAACCAGAAGCTGAATTCCTTGACAAATCCCATGGTCTAATGTAGCATTCTTAGGGTGTTTCTGTGACATAACTGCTGTTTCTGCTATAGCGTCACATACATTCTGAAGCAGGCTTTGTTTGCCTGAAATTGAATTATAAAAACTGACATTCCTTTTTGCTTTTAATACTGCAGCCATATATTGTTTGGATTTACAGACAGTCAAAATAAAGTATAGACTTTCTAGAGTGTATTGATTTTTTTTTTTATTGAATGATACAGTGGGCTGGCATGTTCTTTGATAATCTGTTCCATTCACAAAATGCATGCATCCTCTGCTCTTGGCACAAGAGAAATCAAAGCTAAAATCAGGAAATAACATCTCAGAGGTACAATTGAAACCTGCAGGCCTTAACTCTGCCCTATGTCAGTCCACCTGTCTAGTGATGTACCATTATTTATAGCAGAGGGACCACAGGAGTTCAAAAATGGACTACTATCATAGCAATTTCTGCCCTATTTCCCTGTCGTGTTTAGTGAACATATTCCGACTCTCTGCTTTTGAGAAGGCAGCAAACTGGTGATAAGATAAATCGAGTTCATGTGCTTGCTTGCACCTGAAAGGTCATCTCAAGGGGTTTTTAATATTATTTTTGACCAAGACATTAAACTGCTTCTGTAACAATTGATCAGTATTAAACTATTAGAACATGCATTGTTAGATTTCAGAGTTACTGAACAAAAAGCCATAAATGCTCTTATAACACGAGATAATTTCATAAGCTACGTTCACAGATTTTAAATAGCAACATTTGTTTATGGCTGGTTCACATTCGAGCTTATCTTCAAAACCAGACTATGCAGTTGTCTTTAACTTAACTTATTCATTTGATTCTTACAAAGAAAACTTACTTGGAACATAGTATTTCTGAACAGGCTGCATTCTGCAGTAGTTTCCCAGAATCAGAAAAAAAACCTCCATAGCTAATGCTGTTCCTCTTCTGAACTCAAGTGCAGAGATCCTGGTTTTGCTCAGAGCTCAGTGTATAGACAAAAGGAAAATATGTAAACTTTGAGATTTAAGCATATAACATTAAAGCTTTTCTTCAGTTCTGATATCACTCCATTTTTCTACTAAAGACTCACTCTAGCTTCTCTTTAAAATGTGAAGTCCGTTCTTCGTGCTCTGTACAGCATTACAGTACTCAATGCTGCTGTTACTAATTATTTCAATGAACTGGATGTACAGTGTAGCTTTGTAAGTTTCATAATGCAATATATTTTTTTCAGCTATTGTTCTACTTATGTTGTTTCTTCCCTTTCTAGAAGTCAGATGACCACAACATCAGGTTGTTTTAAATGTTTCATTACTTCTATGTAGACAGAGGTTCACCTAGTTTATTGTGAAATTTTCTTGATCTGTATAAAATTACTATACAAACTATAAAACTCACAGCTGACTTTCAAATTATCTCTGGGGATGCGAAGGCTGCCTTCAATTTCTTTCAGCCTGGCAACTGACAAAAAATTCTCCCAGATTTCCTTCTTCCTTTTCCCTTCTCTTTATCCTCCTTCTCCATCATACCTGCCTATGACAAAGATCTACCCAGAAGTGCAACAGCAAAGCCACTGGAACAAAAGTATAAAAATGTGATAACATGGACATAAACCTCTCCTCAGGTTCATTAGCTGTTCCTATGCACTGCAATACCACCCCTGTAAACCTACACCACATGATACATCTCAGTTTATTTCTTTAAAATCACTTTTTCTTCTTCATCATTCAGGCAAAAGTCAGGTAGCCCAAATGGTAGATCATTAGATCATTAAGAAAAGGACAAAAAATAACCAAATATTGTAAAAAAACACAAAAACCACCTGAAGGAATTTCACTTATAAATATTCCATCTACGATGTTTAGAACTTAAAATCTCTCATTACTTCACTATAACAAAGAAGAGCTTTTCCTGCCTCTCAGAGAGCTCTGCATAGTTCTCAGCCTGATCTCCCTGCTGCCTGCATTTCGGGTGCTAATCAAGCATGTATCTTATGTTTATCATTCCCTCTCCTTAGCAACCAGGATACAAGCAAGGGAAGAAAATCTAATATGAACATGCTTCATTGAAGATTACCAAAAGAAGATTAATGCTTAGTTATATCCACCACGTTGAATTAAGGAATTCTTAGCATTGCATTTCTCTTTCTGAAAAGTGTCGCATCCTGAAGCTGTGTTCTTTAGAGGTAATTTTGCGGTAATTTTCACACTAAAAAGCAAAAGGCAGGTACTCATCCTCATTCTTTCTGAGGAACACAAGAAAATATAAATGCTCTTTCTAAAGCAAAACCAACCAGGCAAATAAAAATCATGTACTTAGATCAAATTTTCACAACCTTTAAATATTTTGGCTCACCTTGTGCTTTTGAGAGGCATACTATTTTCTAATTCAGAGGATTAGCTAAACTACTCTGTTCCTTCCTTGGTTTGGGTTTTAACTTACATAGTCCCAAGAGGGATGATGATACTGTCATGGAAGGAAATGTATGGAGACTGAAAATAAAAGATCAAGTCCAAGACTCTCAATATATCCTCCAGTATCTCCATATGTTTGCTTAACAATACTGACAATGTGGGTAGTATAAGTAGTGTCAAACTATTCTCAAAACTGTCATAGCACAAGCATATACACACAGGCAATTACAGGATAATAGCCGGCATCCTGCACATCTGCATTATACTTCACACTGCAGTAATTTACTCATGAAACCAAAGCATAGAGAAAGTCAAACTATGCAACAAGGACTCACTGACAGTCAGTAGTTGAGAATTTTCTCCTCCCCTTCCCTCCCCCCCGGAAAAAAACTACTGACATCAGAGTGCTGCCAATGATAAGCTTGTTTTTAAGTGTGGGTTACAAGGCAACAACATAATTTGTACAGGGGAACCATGTACATTTCGAGTGATCCAGTTCATTAGATTCCCTAATCCTTGCATTTGCATGGAAAATAATTTGAAGCGACATCCCTTGGCACTTGGGCAATTTAGTATTTTCTTTTACAAAGCCTTGCTGCAACCAACAGCCACACCTTCTTAGACATCTAATCCTGCAGAATGTCTGTGGAAAGCCTCGCAAAGGCACAGCACTCGATATCATCCACTGTGCAGAAGGCTCTGATGCAGAGACATCCTGCAGAGGCACTTCACTTCTCAAACATGCTCTGAAGTACCATATAGCTTTTTTCCTAATACACAAAATCAGAAGAAAAGCCAATGGGAGATCAGAGGCACATCTATAAGATGATGGATCTGTAATCCTACTTTCCTCCAAGAGCAAAAGCACCCGATCTGCAGCTATTGTGGCAAGTTGCTGTCCAAATAACCAGATAAAAATTAATCTCACTTAATTTTAGCTATCTAGTCCAACCTGTCATCTTCTTTAGATATCTGTCACCTTAGGTTCCCTTCATAGATTCATTTGCCCTGTGTCAGAAGAAGATGGATGACCCTTTGGAAATGCTATTTTCCACCATTTGATACACTGAGTTAAACTAAGACTTCGAAAGCTAACTCTTAAAGTTAGGGCTGACAAATATCTCTTTATAATTAATGGAGAGAGTGCAGAAACTCCAGAGGGTAATTCAATCTGTCTTTTTAAAATGCCTATTTTAAGAGAAGAAGTCATTTTTTCTTCATTAACTATGTAAGGAGCAAAGCTAACTTGCTTAACTAGACACTTAGCTTTCGGACAGTAAAAGTTGCTAAGATTAATCATATCCCACACATTCTGCAGCCTATAAGGGGATTTTTTTCAACCCCTTCAAATCCTAAAAAAAACCCCTCTTACAGCTTGTTTATTCAGACTTTACACAGAGGTCATGATTTAGTGCTCTGACATTGAGACAAATGTAATTCAGGGATGCCTAGTGATGCTTTTCTTTTGAGACAAGGGAACACGCCTCTAAGCTAAAAACCACTTCTGATGTATTAGGTCATCTTCAGCTCATGGATCAATACATAGATGGAACACATTTGTGAAAGTCAGGTTGGGAAAAATCCCTTTTCATAAAAAATTTCAATATGGAAAAAAAAGGTAATTTACAAATCTCTTATGAAAGGCCAGTACTTACACCCACTTTCACGCTAGCAAATCTAATTGCTCCATAAGTGTCAGCAACTCTTAAGTGGAAGTGCTAAGTACTGAAGGAACACATCATTTGCTTGTGAATCCCGTTCATAAGTGGAATTCAAAAGTGATTAATTGACAACACTTGTATTCTTACATTTTAGAGCACTCAGACATTTCAAAAGACACTGCCCTACTGCTCCTTTACATTAAGAAAACATAGGTAATTCTATGTTTTTATTAACTGAATTATGGCAAATTACCAGCCTATACCATGTAGTAGCCTTAAATACAAATTAGAAACAGAGAACATCATTCATATGCAGGTAAAACCCTTCACTATAATATAGAAAATCTAACCTTTAAGAAGGTGCTCTTAACTACTCCTGTCTGCATGCAACTGGTCCCTCAAAAATAAAAGTAATGTTGCTCTATAGGCAAACTATTTTGCCTTTTTGGAGAAAACTGTCCTGAGAAATAATTCCCTGGGAGTTAATGGAAATGTCCAAAATATATAGTCCCTCACTAACCCTCATAAAGGCTGAAATAAACACATTTGATCCCCCAGACCTAAGAAATTCCAGCATCTCATATTTGATCCCTGAGTTAACAAGACAGAAGACAAGCCTCACAAAATACTGTGCATAATATTTTTTTAATTTTTTTAGTAAAACTATCCAGGCTTTCATTTGGAAGCTCCATTACACAAATAGTTTTACAGATATTACAGACAGAAGGCATCAAATTGTAGTCATCCTAAATTTACTCTAATACCCTTTCAAGTTTCTAGTTTAGAAACATTTGAGAGGTTCATAACATTACTATCTTAACATGCATTGAATTATGACTTCTTATGCAGATGCTCAACCCAGATGCAGTTTTAACATCCTGAAGTGCAGTGCAGTTTATGCATTTTGGAAGCTAAAAGATGCATGCAAACATACCATCTTCTGTTCATAAAAAAAGCCCAACAACTCTGTAGCGAAAATGAAGAGACATTTTTCCATAAGAGCCATTCCCTAGGGAGACCTAACTGATTTCCCTTCTGGACACAAGGAGCTCATCTTAATGCTTTTAATGCTAATTGTGTTGATTTAGTGGAAAAGAACTTAGAGAAGCAGGTACTATGTAGAGAAAACAATTACAGTGCTCAAAAAGTGAGTTAACCCTTTTCTTCAACACTCATTCAAAATGCTGCCTATTTGAGCTTGAGTTCCAGTCACTAGCAAAACTATGAGCTGCTGCTATTTATCCTTTTTGCCAAAGATCTCAAGGAACTGCTTCAACTGCTAGTGACTGCCAGCACATGGGAACATCTTGTGCATGAAAACATCTTAAAGCCCGCCCCGACAGAGCAAAATGTATCATTTTTTAAGGTGGGAAACCACAACGGATTATTTTAAGCCAGTCAATTGCTTTCCTGAGGAATGATGCAAGGAGCACTAAATGCACACAGCCTGTGGTATCCCAGCAGGCCCCACCTGCAATGCGATGGCCACAGGATGTCACCTACGTGGAAGTAGTTAGGGCTGCACATTTTTCAAAAGTCAGCAGTATGGAAAGTGCTCTCCCCTTGCTCTGTGTATATATTGTATATGCTCTCTCAGTCTTTGAATGGTGGGTTTCTCCAAGAAGAAGAGTGTCCTGGCAAGCAATTATTCTTCTCATGGAGGTGACTATTAGAAGAAGAAAACAGCCTTCATGGGTGCATTTTAGAAGAGAGGCTTCTTTTCACTAAAATATTACCTCAAATCATTTAGGCTCACCTTGTCTGTGATAGTCTTTTAGAAGACATTTGGGTTTTCATTAATACAGCATAACTAGGTAGACGGTAAGTGAATATTTTTCTCTTTATGTAAAGAAAAAATAATATAGAACTTGTTCATGCAAAGGAAAGCTGTTTCGTAAAGCTTTTGGCCTTCAGTAGGTCTTTGAAAAGTAATGTGTCAGGAAGTATTGTCGCTATTTTAAACAGTGAAAGAACTTCTTTTAATATGTCACTTAATCTGGAAAGCAAATAAAATTAAACAAATATTTTATTATCATACCTTTGCAGCTGCCTATCAGTCAGCTTTTGCTAGGTAAAAAGAAAGCAGAAATACTTTAACACAAAATCCCTAGCATCTGCTTATATGACTGATTACATCCAAACAGAACGCAAAACCTGATATGGTATCAACTTCAAGTGGGCCGTTCACAAGCACAAAATCACCACTATTAAGTCAGCTAAGCAGCTCAGGTTCATGTTAAAGGGATCTGCACACCATGCTGTCTGGATTTCTCTTCCATCTAGAGACCTCATCTCCTGCCAGTCTATATACAGCATGTTCTTTCTTATGTAAAGAGAGGTAAGCATTGCACCTGGCTGTAAATGTTTTCTGTATCAGCAACATCTTTAGGTGAGCCACTTGTAGTAAAGACAAAGATTTTCCTGTCGGCTGCCTTCATCATTTATTTGCATTATATGCAAAAAAAAAAAAAAAAAAAAACACCAAACCCCACAACAGATAACACCTCAGTGCTACAATGTAACTTTATTCTTTATTGTGGCAGTGACAAGATCTTACAGAATTATCCAGAATGATTAGTGATGAACACCAAAAATTCTGAATAAATATTTCATCTTCTGCTTCATTTTACTAACCTGTATTCAAAAGGCACTACATTATTCCCTGCCAAGTACATTGATCTGACTTGTGTGCATTAAAAAGTACTTCTTCCTGTGCTTTTTTCATGTGCTAGAAATTGTATCCTAATTTGTATCCTAAATCAGGATATGAGTGCTTAGTGCCTATGAAAGCCAGGTCTTTTCTCTTAATTTCCCTTGGGCATTGTTCCCTCAGAGTATCCTCCTAAATACTTCCTACTTGGATGTTTCTGAGAGTAGGATAAAGAAGGGATACTATTTTCATCATTGTAAAACAGCGATAGAGGTAAAAGAGATGTACCTTGCACCCACTGAACATCTTTTGATGTTTGCAATAGCCCTTGTGTATGCTGGAAGGCCCAGAAGAAACTATTACTGAGACAAAAGTTCTTCTGGGTTTTTTACTACATATATATAACTTTGGAAACCTTTCAAACCTTGTAACCTTTAATGGCTTAAAACATCCACTGGAATGCATATCTTGCAGTAGGTACGCTCAGATGAGAATTACTTCAAATAGGCTAGCTGTTCCACTATTCTGTCTGAAGCCAAAAATCATTAATGGGGTAGCTAGGAGAGTTTGAGTAGTTACTTCATGTTTCTTGTAGCATAAGAGCACCCTCCTTTGCTGACGGGATGAGGATTCTAGTGCAGCAGCAGAGTTTTGTATGAGGCAAAAGCTATCTAAGACATATATGATAAAAAAAAAAAAATCAACAGATGTGATTGGAGATTTTCTTTTGAAGTACTTCCAAAATTATTACTAGCACTGGTTGTATTAAAAATACTCCCCAGCAAAATCTAACTGGAAATCTGGAAATATGGAGGGGAAAAAAAATAAAATTTGAAGACAGAGCAACTTATTGCTAAACAGTTTTCATCCAAATCTGATCAACTACCTCGTGTTGCTATTCCTACTGCTTCACTATGTTCAAGTCACTGAATATCATAAAGCTGTGGAGGGCACTGAATATATACTAGCAAATTCCCTACACCTTAACTAAGTTCACCAGCTACTAGGCAATTAAACAAAGAGCATCCCCTCACCTGATTTTTTCAGGGGGGGTGGAGAGAAAGTTTAAAAAAAATGCTGTTTCTCTGAAGGGATAGGACAGAAACCATGCATATCAAAAAGCAGCACCTCAGAAAATGAGTTATGTGTATGCATAGATGCTGCAACACATCCAGGCAGGAAGAGACTTGGAAACAGTATCTCAGTGAAAATTTCCAGGATTCTCATTTCTTGGTTGCATGACCCAGAATTCCCAGAAGCTACACTTTTAGACTCTTTCCTTGGGAAAAACATGTTATTCTCCCTTCCAAGTGGTACAAAGTTAAAAATAAAATAAAATTTAAAAAAATTAGTCTAAACCCCAGTCAGATCTTTGAACAAGGAATATTCATGTTACTTCTGGGACTGCAACATGTAAGCTATTAGTGGATTTGCCAGTGTACCTGGAACAGAGCACTTTTGGTATTCAAAATCCATAAACAGTGACAGGCACATCTTAATAAGGAAGTGGGATAGCTAAATGAGAATATATGGAGTAACTGTATGAAAAATATAACCAAGAGAGATCCTGACTGCCCTCCCAAAAAGCTAAAGGAGAAACTGGACAAGACGGAAATATAGAAGGAAATCATTATTTTTCACATTTTGTGTCAGACAGCACTGAGGCGATACCAACCTTTTTAAGTAAAGATAAGGAGCTTTCAATGACTCAGATATCATAAAAAGAATGGCTGGAACAGATCAATAAATAGAAGATCAATATATACCAAGAACAGAATGCTGTTTATTCAGGAGTCCCAAACCAATTTAAGACTAATGCAAAAAAATCCACAATTACGCATTTTCCCATTTAGATCAGTTTGTATACGGAACCATGCAGGAGAATGGTCATCTTCATGTAATTACTGAGAGAACCAAGGAAGAATTCAAACAGCTCCACAAACTTATTACTGCAGGAATAAATACACAGAGGTACCAATTAAAAGTATAAGCATTAAATATCTGGATTAAACTTAGAAGCCTTAATGCCTTGTATGTCTCCTTAACCTATTAGAAATCTTTTGGCATGTTAACAAATAGCAGATTAAAGAGAACTAGCTAATAAACATTTTCTGGACTTCCAAAGAGCCTCTGAGAATGCTTCCCACAAAAGGCTGTTACAGAAACTAATCACACGATGAGAAGTAAACCACTGTCATCGATTACAAACCATGTACAAAAAGCAGAATACAAAGACAGGATACGTTTATTAGCAGTCACTGCTCCATGTGGCTGTTAACAGCAGGGTGCCCCCAGGTTCTTTACTAGGGATGAAAGTGTTTAATCTATTTATTAATCATCTGGAAAAGGGACTGACAATAAGATAGAAATGTTTACAAGTGGCACAGCAAGTCTTAGGTTTATCAAGGCCAGAGCCAGCCAAGGAGCTTCTGGGTTGCTTAAAAGAGACCAGTGAAAGGGGAAACAATGGCAGATGGAATCCAGCACTGCCAAGGCTAATAGATGCACACAGGAAAGAACGATATGAAATACTTTTATCTAGAATTAAAAACTCAGTATAAGCACTGAAGGAGGGGAAAACTCTCTTGATATGGACAGAGCAGTGAAAACACTCATCTGGGACCAACCACAATCTAAAATAAAGACACTATTGAGAAAGAGTTTAAAAAGAAAGAGTACTGATATAGAGATTACAAAGGCTAGTATTTATTTATCTGGGGGGGAAGCCTGAGAAAGGAAGAGGCTAAAAAGATGCAATGAATAAGTAAAGGTAAATCACAGATAAAGTAAATTATATAATTATTTATCTCTCTTCGCAAGACAAAAAAAGAATTCAGCAAAACTGAAAACTGCATAATTAAAACAGTATTTTTTTATTTTTCATTTAAACAAAACAGATGGGACTCCATATCTGATGTTACCAAATCTGATGTTATCATTTTAATGAAGGACTTTGATTTCTCTGTGGATTTATACGTTAAACTTCTTCAAACTAAAAGCACTATGTTCTGTAGAGCAAGCCAGAATCAAACCAACACAAACAATAAATGAAAAGTCAAGATACCTCTGCAGTCACCCTTTTCTGTTTCATGGGTACACAGCTTATTCTTACCCCAACTTCTATACACTGTAAACTACACTTTTCAGTTGCAGGTCTGCTGTCATGGATACTCATAATTCCTCTTTCAGAAAACTGTCCTTACTGCGACATATTGCTGTATCAAATACCCACAGTCAAACCTACCAGGAGAAGTTAGTTTGGTAAGAGAACCTGAAGAAGGGGAAAGCAAAAAGGCTATGTAGTAGCAAACAACAAAAAGGAAAGAATAGCTATATCCTAAAAGATATTTTAAATTGTCAACTTTACTGGTGGGCATGAATTGGAAATGTTGTATTTAGCACAACCCTGCTGCATCATAGCAAACCATGCTGTGTACCAATGGTCTTTAGAGTGTTCAAGTAGGTAAACAGTAACACATGAAACTAAGACAAACTCCTAATAGCAAAATCTTGATGCATTAGGCAAAAGCCTACATCGTAATGTGTCACAGCTACAGATGTACAGATGTTCTTCTCATTTATGTGTCCAATACACAAACAAAATCCTTCTCTGTCATGCAAGAAACTGCACTTAAATGCCTTCATCAGTCAGTGGCCACTAATACGGCCCAAGCCCTGCTTTTGCAAAGGGCATATAAGAAGCAAATCCCTCCACTAGTATTTCAGTATATTCCAAGTTGTATTTTTTTTTCTGGTTTTGGTTACTAGTTTGGCTATACCACTTCCTATAATTTAAGCAAAAATAATCTCCTTCTTTCATCCAACTATTTCCCACTAGACATCAGAAAGAAAAAAAGTCCTACAGGAGCTACACAAAAAATTCAGTAAGAACAACAGAAACATCGATTCTATCTTCATTATTACAAAAAAAACAACAGAACTAATGCACGAAACATAGCGAGAACCAAACTTAGATGAAATGTTGGTGGGTTTACCACACATTCAGAGAAAATTATGATTCTGAATGTCATTCTAAGTTCATTTAAAAATGAAATTTATCTCTAACAAGATACCCCTTCATGTATGAAATTATACTAACAGAAAAGTATATAAAAAGGTATTTTATTGAATCATTGTATGATAAATTGACTACTGCCCAATATGAATTAACAGGAAACTTTGCAAACTAGCAAACAATATTCTGTCTGCTCTAGCGGATTCCTAAAGATAGGACATGACATCAAGCAGATCACTGAGCAATGTAGTATGTCAGTTCCTACATAGTGGTTGCCAAAAATACACTCTCTTCAGTTTTCTGATTCTTCAGCATCAGCTCCTTCAGGCTTCAGGATAAAGAAACATAAGTATAATCTAAGATACATCCAATTGAAGCCTTATAGGAATATGTTGTCTGTCTATTTAGTGTGAGGTGTCCCTGCCTATGGCATGGGAGTTGGAACTAAATGATCTTAAGGTCCTTTCCAACCCTAACTGTTCTATGATTCTATGATTCTAATCTTGTGATAACCTAAGTCAAACATGCAATTTGACTACCTGCCCCTCTGACTGCTTTTCCTGCTGGCAGGACTATGTCCTGCCTCTGTTGATTGGTCTCCCTTGCAGTTCCTGGTCAGCTCCGGAGCATCTGGTGGTGAAGGAAGTGTTGATCACCTGCAGATCTCTCCCTGATGTTTCAATAACACACACTGATACTATTTCAACAAACAATTTCTTTATCCATTTTGCTAGGAACCACTTCTTGCCTCCTTCTAGCCCCACACAAGTTTTCAGTTGGGGAAAACATAAAAAAACTTCCTGGTGGTTACCAAAGGCTAAAAACATTAAGCCCCACAGATCTTCAAGGACATTGTTACTATTGGAGCAGGGTTGATCATGATCTCTAGAACTTACTTGTTTCCCAAAAGCACAGTAAACTAACTTAAAAACAAGTCAATACATGGCATGAATTCTCAGGGTTCAAAAGCAATGACCACCTATCATTACTAGGAGCACTGCAATAAAAATGCCTAAATAATAAAAATTGGAAAAGTAGAACTTCCCCACACTAAGAAGAAATATTCTATCAGCAAGGTAATATTCTTCTAGCATCATATCTTCTAAAGAACTACACAGTATTTTCTTAATCTTTCAAAGACAAAAGCTTTACTCTGTGGAGAAAAATAATATCAATACCACAGATACAGTTTTGTCCTCTATGCTGAAAAATCCAAAGAAAATGAAGTCCTCATACGTATATAGAAAATTAAATAATTAAAAACCAGTTACTTAGGCTTTCCTGCATATCTGGCTGTCAGTTCAATAGTTACCTAAATCCAGACTGAACACTGTCCCGCAACCTTTTCATCTCTTCTAGTAGAAAACAAGAAAATAAGCTAGAAGACAGGGAGGGCAGTATTTTATGAAGGAAGGTTAGACTTGTTCCACTGCCGTCAATTTCCCTCCCTCCCCACATAAATTTTTCAGTTTCCTACTTGCTTAGATGTTTTTGCATTGTTCTGAAACTAAAAACTCAAAGAGTTGCCAAAAGGGGCACTGACAGTTCTGTTGGTCCTTACGTCCCTGCTCTAGGAAGTTGACATGAATTCCACAGCGAGGACAGAGGCAGCCCAAAGAGTCCAAAATGCAGCAGAGCTGCAGTGGTTGTCTGCTGCACAGAGGCTTGGCAGCTGCAGGGAAGGCACAGAGCAAAAATCTGCACCATGCTGTGCATCATTTCCATAGGCATGCCAGCAGAAGACAGAGGGGGAAATAAAGGATAATAGATGATCACTAATGCCATGATTATATAAAACCAGGTGCAGTGAATCATTTCAGAGCTCCAGCTCAGGGTCTTGAGCTGCAGTCCTGAAGAAACTGCTGAGACACTCTGGGAATAATCTCCAAGTGAGGGCTGAATTTCAGGCTTTTTATCTATGGCTACATGAATATTAAGGAGTGTGGCTCTTTCAAAACACTCTACCGTAGACTGAAACAGCGCTGAGAGCCTGCCATCCACATTATATGTGTTTCACTGGGTTTACTTCAGGCTAACCTTATTCCTACGGACTGCATGTCCCGTAGCACCTGCAACCCATCATACGTGCTTCTGGGGCACTGTGTTCACCTTTACTTTCAGCAAAAGCCATGCAGTTTGGGTGCTCCCAGATTTCTCTGTGGCATGAATCAAGATGCAACAAGAATGGCAGTGGGAGCTGGAGATTTGTTTTGAAAGCACACCCCTGACCTGAACTAAAATGCTAATGGAGACACAGCCTCAGGGCAGCTGCCTGTACACAGTTCAAGTACTTGAGATTTGTGAACGGCTGCCCAAGTGTGTACAGACCCTGTAATAAATAAATAGTTGCCTTTTAACTCTACTAAGACACAAAGTGAAGAAAAGAATTTGAGGCAGCACCAGCCCTTTGAGGAATAACAGGTGCACCACATAATGCACTGCATGCTATGGGCCCCCCGCATTGCCGAATTACTGTAATATTTGAGTTCCTCAATAGCACCATCACTTGCAAGTGAAAACAAAAAAGCTTCAGGTCTTTTGCTTCTCTTTCAAACATATCATCAAACCATTTCAAACATCTCTTTATTCATATATAACTTAAACACCATTTTCTATCCTGTACACCACAAATTTAGAGCAACCCAAAAAAATCTTACTGATATTCACAGATCTTTTATTCCTCCCTGTGAGCCTACTGATCTTCCGTGCCAGTCCTGAGTCTGGTAAAATTCTGACATGTAAATATTTCCTGCAAGCTGTAAAACATCTCATCTCTTCCTCTTGCAGATCTAAACATCTACAAAAGGAGAAAAAGATCTCTTCCATCCCAAATATCAGCTCTCTTCAAACCAGGAGTATATTAAAAACTATAAAAAAAATCATGCTATAAATATTTACATTCATACCAAAATTTAAGGAGGAATGTTTCTCCAGTAATCAAACAGAAACAACCACAAGTAGACAGGAAACTGCAAAAAAAAAAAAAAAAAAAAGCTTATATAAATATTTCGGAAGTGACTGTAATTCATGATTATATTGCACAAGCTAACATATATAAATATTTCAGAAAAAAACTAAAACTCAGATGATACAACAGTAACAAAAACCTGATCTCCCAGATAATCACAGCAATCAAAAGATCCTAGTCTTAAGAAAACCCCACAAAAACAAGCAAAAAGAACTTCATTATGTAATGCACAAGTAAAGAAGCAGAAACAAAAGTAACCTAAAATATTCCAATTAAGAAAACAGAACACTTGAGGTAACTTCTTCCATAATCTATTAGTATTAGGTAGCAGAGATACATGGTGATTTAGGTGGGTTTGTTCCAACCAGTGATACAAATTTCAGTCCAAACACGTGGAGCGTCTCTACGAAGGAGTTGCGAAGACCCATGCAAAACAGGGTTAGTACACATCCTGGCTATGACATCGGCAATTTATTGTTTGCATACCCCACATTTACTGTGGACCTTTTCTGAAGTCTTGACAAAAAAAATAATTTACATTTCCAGATCAGTCAGAAAACAAACCAGTGACTGAAAAAAGGAAGACTATTTAGAAACAACTGTTACATTTTCTTCTACTTTCTAAACTGCTCCTTAATGTTACACAATCCAGGACATTTCAAAGATTTCCATAGGAGCCTATATATCAGGACTGTTCAGGACTGTCCTAGCTTCTCCAAGACGCTTGGTCCCACTTCCGTAATTTCCTTGTTGCACTTTCTGTAAAGACACACACACATATATATGTATCACATGTATACATACATATATGTGTACAATATCTGTAATTCTTATTTAAGATGAGTCATTGTTAAAATTACTTTTTTTATTAATTTTGAAATGTACTAGAGAGCAAAACTTCTATTACCTCATCAATTCTTCAACTTATGCTTAAATTCTAACAGCATATATACCAGCATAAATACAGAGTGTGTTTATAGCAATCAAAGCAGCTCCTCTGGATTTACTGATCAGCCTCTCTCCTTTTAACCCCAGTAGATGGCCTACACTCTTTGCTGGAATAGGCAAATTAATTCTGCTTTGTCTTCTTCAAGATTTTCCCCCCTGGACAGCTGAACAAGTTAAACTCATAATATTTTTCTATAGTGTGCCTGAAAAATCAATAGAATAAGGGAATGGGATCAAGTACAACAACAAAGAAAAGGGAAAAAACCATTAATCTGACAATAATTACAAATTAGTGACATCAGTCAAAGACAAAGAAATGAGCATTTAAAGCACTCTGCATATTGCTTTTTGTAGTTAGGCTTGTAAGGCAAATAAGTCCGCATCAAATCTGTCCCTTTGATTTTATATATTTGAATTTTAAAGTGTATCATGTGCCTCCTGCTCTCACAACATTTATTACATTTAAGTAAAGCCATTGATTTCAATGACATGACATAGCCATTGAAACCAGTTAATCCTGGCTTATGTCATTGTAGATTCCTGATGAGAGAAATTTTTTCTACATTTACAAATGAAAATAAAACAGTATTTTAAATTCACATTTGTCATACAGAGATTGGCTTGCAGTACATTTACTCACGTCACGTCACAGGAATCAGTCTCAGTTGCTGAATTTTTGAAAGCCATCGTTACAGTAATAATTTAATTTCATTAATATAGTGGGGTTGCAAAAAATGGATATTTATAAGATTCAACTTTAACATTTACAAGATTTAAATAAAGGCAAAAGAAACCATAATGCACTTCTAAATAAATCGGGATATAAACCAACAAGCCTCATTTCCTGAATTCCAGTGATATAGTATATCTTGTTAGCTAAACTTAGCTTATAATAGGGGTCATTTCCCCAAGCGTTGTTCTATCAGAAGGCATAAAAGAAAAAAAAAAAAAAAGAACTACAAAAATTAATTCTGCTTTTAAGACAATTTGCTAATATTTCAATAATACCTGATTCAGAAACTCCTGTTTTTTCGTAATACTGGTCCGAGTTCTGTCAGGTTCCGTATAGAAATATTTACAGGAAGACTTTAGCTCCAGAGCAGAATGGGACTGGAAATGAACATCTCTCATATCTGAATGCATGCAGAATTTTAAAAGTCATCCCACAAGACTTTGGCTATGTTTTTGATTTGCTTCTTTTTTTAAGTGCAGAAACTCAAGCCAGTGGACGCCAATCCCATGTATCTTCAGCCCTGGTCCTGCTCCAGCTGCATAGCCGAAGTGGCAGAGCCTCCATGTTACTGGCAGCGTAGGCTGGGGCATCCCCCTGCACAGGACTCTTCCCATACTTGCACCCTTCTGTGAAAAAACACCTTCCTTCTTAGCAAAACTGCCCAGTCTCTCTTTAAAACACTGTATCACAATATTAACAGCTTGAACATGGTGTGAAAGGAAAACATGAAAGGATGGTCTTGTACTTATAGAGGTATAAAATCTGCAATCCACCGAAACAGATGCATTTGGAGTAATTTACTTCACAACAAAAACGTCAATGAATTAAATGAATCAGGCTCTGATGACACAGGTCCTTCTCCACTGATTACACCACTTGCCTGACTTTAACATGGCTGCAATCAGTACAGACACATGCCACTGGAAAGACACCAGAAACTTTCTGAAGGAATTTACTAATGATCAGTATTCTAAGTAGGTATTACAGTAATATTCCTCTTGAAAATTTCTAGATGCTTTAGTTTTTTCCAAAGCACAGATTCTGGATTATTTGTAGCTGCTTTTAATAAAAGACCATGACAAACATACATAATTTTGTCATTTTTATACTATAAACTGAAACTTAAATATATAGTTTTCTCATTTTAAAAATAATTTAAAATAAGATGTGCTATACCAGATTTCACCACGAAGCGATCTTCTTTTAAAGTCAGTTATAAATCTTTGAATGCATAAGAACTTTTAATTGCAACTGGGAATAAATAAAATGCCCTTGTTATCCTAACGCTCTTCTACACAGAAATCCAATTTCAACTAATATCATATGCAAAGGCAATGTTAAGAGTACCCACGGGAAATTTGCATGTAATTTTTATAAGCACATTTTTTCAAAGTAGACTTAAAAAAAATGTATTGTTTATTCAGTTTTGCTTTTGTGGTTGGTTTTGTTTGTTTGTTTGTTTGTTTGTTTCCTTCCACAAGCTGGGCTTTATTTTAAAAGATGTCTGGTTTTTAATCCAGTGTGCACATATACAAATACAAAATTTGTCTCAGCAGAGATCATTTTAATGCCTTTGAAACCATAACTCTAACAGCAATAAAGATACCCATCTAAATGATTAAGTTATAGTAATAATGTTTTTTTTCTTGACTCATGAGCTTAATAAATCAACTAATATAAGTTAAGTATAAATTTTCCATGCTAGCAACAGATTTTCTGTCTGACATACTGTTCCTTATGAAGAACCTGGGTACATGAATAAATGTTTTATATTTGTGGTCTTCTATTTAGTTGTCTATTACTACACACAGAAATCTGCAAGATACATAATTAACTTTTAATACAGATTTTAAAGCATTTAAGAGTCGCTCAAATTCTTCCTTTACAGCTCTTTAAATCTGAGTATGTCTCTGAATGAATATATCTCATACAAAATTTGTTTTCCTGAAAATAACCTGTGAGTGTAACCCCTCAAATACAGAGAGCAAACTAACCAATGTAGAGCAAAGATCAGGAAATCATCAGTCAACAAATCCTGGAAACTCTCCTACTGTCCTAAAAGAATGCATAAAATGAAAAAAACTATTTTTCCAAGTAACACTGACAATCCATCTTTTCCCCTTCCCTTTAATAAAGAATGTCCTCTGGTTCTGGATTGCTAATATTTTAAAAATGTAATAAAGATACTTCATTATGATGTTTCACTGATAAGAAATGTGTCAACAGGCCCAAGATACCATTTACGTAAGTGTTCAGGCAAATTGAAAGCAACATCTAATCTAACATGCTGAGAATCAGCAAAACTTAAACATGCATTTTAAAAGCGTTCTAGGTATCATATTTGCTACCTGGAAAATATCTCCTGAAAACTACAATATATTGCACATTTTAAAATAAAAAATTTCATTTTTTTTCTTTTATAAGTTTTATAATAAATTTGAAAATATAACGGCTTCCCTAAGGGACTTGCCTAGATTAAATAAAATTACAAAAAATAAAAAGTTTTAAAAATGCTACTGTCATATAACAAAATGAAAATTTGTATTTATTCAATTTGTAATCTCTCAACTACAGTTTCCCCCTTATTTCATTGAAATTCATTAAAACATCCACAGCAACATCCAAACTGCTGCAGAATTTCTAAAAATTTAGACCCAAATATATTGGGGTTTGGCAACTTCAGATCATCTTTGCTACTGATTTTAATCAGCAAGTTGTCTTCGAATGATGAAATCTCTGAATGATCTCTCAACATCAATCTACATGAAAGGTGAACATTCACATCAAGATCTCCAAGACAGTTCAAATGACCAAGACATTCATATAGAACTGCTGAAGTTTATCAGTTCAACATTTATCATTACCATTCATCCCAACAATTTGGTTGCATTCGACCAGTGTTTCAAAGGGTCCTGTCAGGTTCTTCCATCAAAGCTTTACAAAAGTGTTATTTCAAACACAGCTTTTGAAAAATGTCCACTAGTTTGGATGAAAGAGATGAGATGAAGGGTGGGAGAATATCAAGTGTTGATCTCATCTCTTTCTCATTATGGACTGGGAGCTCATTGGATACAACTCAATGTTCACGCTCTAAAGGAACAATCTACATCTTTCATGTATCTGCCCTGTTTGTAAACAAGGTCAGATCACATATCAGAAAATAAATCTGGCCTTTATTTTTTTTAACATATCTTCAAATTAATAAAATCTCTCTACAAGCCAGAATGTGCCTCTAGTGCCTCACTAAATTTGTATTCATCTAACTGATTGATGCTGTAAAGTAAATCAAACTATCACACGCTCTCACTTAGCAATGTTTGCTCTACAGTTCTGACAAGAGAAGAGAACAGTGAAAAGTACATAGAAAAGTACAGTATGGTTATTTTAGTAAAGTGGTAAAAAAGTCTAAGAATATGTCTCTCTCAAGTGACAGAGATTGGGTAGGCTTGGGAGTTCCCTCTGATTTGGTCTAAGGAATTAAAATGAAGCCCAGAGTAATACACAGAAATTCTCACACACATAGACACCTCCACCAAAAAACCCTAACCTGCCTTCTAAAGAGAAAGGAAAATAAATGAAATAATCTGTAGCAGATTTACCTGCAAAAAAATTATTAAGGAGATGACCTACAATTCTTACTGTTAGTACAAATAACAACTGGAAAAGTAATACATAGAAGCTCTTGGCCTCCCCTCTCTCAAAAAAGTGATAAAAATATAGTTAGGTCATACAAGGGCCTTTCCTGTTCTTTTCCCTAAGAAGCAGATTGCATAGCTCACACAGTTCTGTCAGTGACAGAACATAGTTATCAGAGACGTGACAGAGGCTTGTCATTTCACTAGGTTGGAGTGGGACAGCACAAGTAGCAGGATTTCACAAACTTTCAAGCAGTTATATTTTGCATAAGAACACAATTTCATCCAAACGTACCAAAATCACTTTGTTAGGATTCATCTAACATGACTTTAGATGTCAATAGCAGAGGTGTTTGTATCAGAGATAAAATGACAGTACGTGCTCTTTAGAGACAAAGAACAGAAAATAGGTACTCTTAGGGCATAATCCATCTGACCTATTTTTAGATGTCCAGTTTATTGTGAACTGACTCATGCTCTAGAATTACCTATGCATCCCCATTGACTACAAAGAGAGTCAACTTTTATATTTGATGTGGATGTCCATCCTCAGTATCTACTGTTTCTTTTTTTTTTTTTTGTCAGATGAATTATTTAATTTTTCTGTCTTCTAGGGTGTTATGAATGATACTTCTCAAAAAGTAATATTTAAGAATTCAGCTTCTAAGTTACTTTTTCCCTTTTAGGCAATTCACAGATCTAGATACATTATGGATCTTAGTGCAAGACTGAAGTGATAAATCACTAAGTATAGACCAAATGATTTTTAGGCAGGGTAAGTGATAGAACTATAATTTGCATTTTGATTACTTTTCCTAGAAGAACATGAAATGAAGAAGCAAGACTGATGCATTCTCTGCAACGTGCATGTGAAGCGTTCTGCTTGATGCAAAGAGAACCAGTGAACAAACCAAAATTGAGGGCAGAGCCGTGAGGTCCCTAGCCGTGTGACACTAATACCATAAAGTATTAAATGATAGCTGCTGAATTAGAGTGGAAACCTCTTCAACTACTCTGTGCTAGTCATCTGGAGTCCTTTTCTTCTAAATCAGGAATGAAGTACCCATCCACACTATGAATGGGATGAATATCTGTAAGTTTAACTAAATGCAAACTTTGATAAAATTGGTGGGGTGAACTCACTTCTGGTAAGAAAACCTGGGAAATCTGCTCCTGTAGAGTGAAGAGATCTGGTCCTAATCCAACAAAGCATTTACACAATTGAGTGACTACAAGAATGTGCACAGGATTCCCTGAGTGTCATGTCATTCATCTAGTTCAAAACCAGAGACTGAAGGAGATTGCCAAAATCAGGATTTTAGGCCAAAATACAAAGTCTATCAGTATGTAGTCAGTGTTGCTCCTTATATCAATATACCAGTGCACTATTACAAGACTAGTTATACTAAATTCATGCACATATTTACCTTAAATTAGTTTAGAAAAATAATTAAACTTCTACTTTTTTTTTTTTAATCAACTGAACAAATAGTATGTGCAAACATCAACTTATACAGTCACATTTGTTTCACAGAATTTTAAATAAAGCTTTTAAAAATATATACATTTAAGTATCATGGCTTTTTTAAAACAGCATATGATTAATTTTTTAAAAAGCTTTAAAATAAATATTTACATTTCAACACATTCTAAAAAGGCATCAGTTTAGTAATTAAAGTTTATTGTTTCCCATTTGTATCAGATGCTGACCATCAGTGTAGACTTCTGAAGGTTTAATTTTTGAGTGGTTCTTCTGATTAGCTTAGGTTATCACTTCTGCATATAACAGAAATATTGTGTGATTAAGATGTGCAATTGAAACGTCTAACTTTGTGGCAGATGCTGGTCTATCTGACCTTTCATAACAGAAGGGTTCTCTTATCGCTTGAGATTTTGGTTTCATATTTCTCATCTGCTCTTTTCTGCCAGCTTAACTGAGAGTTTAAATCAAAACCTAATTAGACTACATATGCTGTTTAGGAAAAAGTTCTTGGAAGTCATGATTCATATAAGGTTTGACATTTTCAGATAAATGAGAACAAATGTAGTTTTAATTGTTTTAAATAAGTTTTAATCATCCTCTTACTCAAATAAAAGCAGTTGGACACAGTTCTTTGATTCTCCCCTCCCCCAGAAATCACTAGTAACAGAAGAACTATATTCCTATCAACTATATCATCTATGTTAGGTGATGAAACCCTTTATTGATATGCATGTTTCCAACCAAGTAGTAGTATAACTCAGCTATCCTCTTACATATTTCTTATACCAATATCATAAACCTCAAATCGTAATTTACTAAATGATATTTAATTCCTGATAAGAAGAGAAAAAAGGTCTGTGTGTACGTGTCGAGCACCTAAGATGTCAGCTAAACTTCACTCTTCAGTAATGTTGACATAAAAAGAGTTGGTATGCTTTTATTTTTCTCTTTTGATATTCTAGGAGGAAAACAGAATTAATTTCATGTTATTTTAATTATAATGCACTTACCTGAATTACACATTTCAATATTTTAACTAGCACTGAGGAAGGCCACATTTTAAATGCTTTCAACTTTCACTGGGTTAAAGAAACCAGTCCCAAAAATAGCAACTGGTGTTATGGTCAAGCATTAATAAACACATCTGCCAAGAAAGCTCTGGCCTCTGATACTTTTCACAAAGGCATAAGTTCCATCTCTTAAAAAAAAAAAAAATATAAAAAATAAAAACTTTTACATTTATATGTCCTACTTAGTTAGTTGACCCAGATTTAATCAGAGGTAGCCAGAATTTTCTTTTATTCCACAGAGCGATTGCCTGCTGTCTTAAGAACAAGAACTTGAGTATTTCCCCTGACAGAAAGCTGTCATTATGAGAAACTGTGTCTTCCAACATCAAGCCAATACAGTTCTCTGTTAATTGTCTGAATACAGTACTGTGTCACACTGCATATAAAAATGGGAATCTGGAAACCAAGAAATTACTGATATTGCCAAGAACAATCTCTGTAAACATAACCATAACTATGTAATATGCAAAAGCAAAATCTCATAAATATATAAAAAAAATCTGAATTCAATTTCAAATAGAAAACTAGAATTCCAGATTTTCAGTTACTCTGTTACTTTAGTGATTCAGTAAGGCTACAATACTTTATCATGTCAGCTGGTTGAATACGTAATGCATTCAAATTCAAAACCTTACAGTTATTGTTTAGCCATTACTGACATGTGACTATCAAGACAAGAAAACAAGACATAAAGACATCAGACTTGAAAGGTATTTTTAAAGAAATAGGTTGAAGATGGATTTATAGTGAGAAACCACTGATATTCCAAACTTCTAAACAACACACAAGTCTACTGTCATCCTAACAATATAAAATGCATATGCATGTTCATTGCAACTATCAAAACCAGTGATTTTCCAAATGCTCTAAAACTCAAAATTCTTGGCATTTTCTAAAAGAATTTCAAAAATCCCAATGCTACTCAATAAGAAGTTTAATAGTAACACCAGGATGGCATTCTTTAAAGAAGAAAAAAAAAAAACATAAAGAGTGAGTATACTTATATATTAAAACTGAAACCAAATCCCACCGTGCAGAATAGCTAAATGTGAACTGATAACCCAAACAATTCCTATCTGCAAATTTCTGCAATGCAAAGCAATTTATTTAAAATATTCTTCAGAGATCAGAATACATGTAGTGAAGCACAGAATAATTTGAAAGTAAAGTTCATTTCTTACAGTTTTAGATAAAAGAATGAAAATATAAAGTCTGAGGTTTAACCTTGCACATCAAAGTAATTTGATATGTGCTATTTGTTATAACCGATACTACTTTCTGGAAAGGTGTAACTTGCTGGACTGTGAAATCCCCATGGTCTTCACTCTTTACTGTGAGAAATGTGTCAAGGGTGGGAGATGGTGGTGGGGAGAGTTGAGGGAGGGAAAAGTAACACCAAATTACAAGTTTTAGGTTGATTGTTATTGATGTAAACTTTACTTTCTCATCACCAATAACTGGTCAACTGCATGAAAAGCTCACTCTTTCTGTAAATGCAGCCACCCTCCCATTATACTCAAGATATCTTTAACAGAAATAGATTATTTAACAAGACTTTCATTGTATTAACCCAGTGCTTGCACTCATGTCTATTGACTAACATCAGTATTTTTTGCATTTTGTTTAAAAGAAAAAGCAGCTCACCTCATAAACCAACCAAATGGTGTGTACTTAAAATGCATAATCAGATGTCAAGTTATTTTCTATTCTGATTCTTAAGCTAAGAAAAAACTAATGTCAAAGCTCAAAAAAAAAGTATCTACTTACATAAAAAAGTTATTTTCCTGATTGAGTTTTATAAATGGATTATGCATAAAACACCAGAAAGACCAGCAAAACATTGCAACAGTCACAAAGTGTTCATGGTTAAGTTTCTAGTTTCACCCGTACACACTTCAGGGGAGACCAGAGGCAAGCAAATCAACACACACGGCTATCAGACGGCGGGACCTGCTAAACGCTTGGCTTGCTCAGCCATCAGAATGAATCAGAAGGCTCTAGGGGGACCGAGGAGCACGAAGGTGGGACAGAGACAGAAGAGAGCACGGCCGCTCTCCAGCGTAGCCACGGGCTGCGGCCGCCGCCGTTCAGCACATTGGACAGCGCTCACAACGCTGTGCCCCGAGCCGAGGGAAACAACTCCGAACTGCACGCACTCTCGGGTTGGGTTTGTTTGAAGGTTTTTTCCTTAGCCTGCTGGACCAGCCTTTCCTTTTTAACACAGACTGGTTGGCCGAATTCTCAAAACGTAGAGCAATACCGTCTGGCACCCGGAACCGAAGAACTGTAGGTCACTGGCACTGCATTTGTACGGTTCATTGATATGCTTCACACAACGTTTTAATGTCAACAGCTTTTTCCCCATCATTAGACAAGTATTTTTCCTTATTCAGTCTCTGAAGGGGAAATTGTTACACAGTGTACACTTGCTGTTCTTTTAATTTTCAACACTTTTTACACCACATTATACTGTAGAGCAACTGCACACTTTGTGGTGAAGATCACTCAGACTAAACTGTGATACAAAAAAAATTCACTTAAAGCATGCAGATGTTGCCCATCTGGCAGCACAGAGTAGTCGGTCAACTTCTAATTAAAGAAACACTGAAACAAAAATTATGTCCTTACAGCAGTAGACATCTATTTACAGTCGATACTCTTTTTACTTATCCAATTCACTTTGGAAATAAACCACATTTTATCAGTAACTAAGTTCATAACATATATAAAGTGAGCGTGTATACGCACAGTTTATAACCTAGAAAACGGGAATTCAAAATTACTGATGAAATTACTTTACTTTTGTCAAGTTTAAAAAGGAAAAATATATGCAGCAACTTTCCTACTTTATCGAATTAGGTAACACGGTATTTCAGCTCCTGGAGGGACTGTGGGTTAATTTTTCTGGCAAAGATGTGTGCAAATTACAACAACTCACTGGTGAATGGTATTCTTTAGGTATGTACTATTACCATGAAATGATTTCAGAAGGCCTAGATGAAGTTACAAAGCACAGAAGTACTCCTAGACCTTCTGTTCAGAGACCTGATTTGCATGCACTTACGTGTTCCACTGCTAAAGCAGGATTCGGTTGACATACAGTTAATGTAATCCTATAGTGGTTGTTATAATCCAGTTCAGAGCAGAAATCATTCTCCTGGCCCACCTCTCAACCAATACTCACACATACAGGGGGGAAAGCATGCAGTTACTTATTTTATGGCGCCAATGACAACACTTTTTTTATGCCCTTTCCTGTCTTGAGAGCTAGGCCAACTAATCTTGTGCAAAAGTAGAGAGAAGACAACTACAAAGAGCCAAAGTGGGACACTTCCTTCTAACAAAAGAAAAGAAAAGCCTCTAGCTTTCTCCAAGAGGTCATGAGTGGCACCAAGGAGAACGGCCGCGGCTCACTGAAACACCGTCACCATCATCTCCCAACCAAGGACTACCGCGGTGCCCGTTGGCATCCACTCTCGTCCTCCAGGCTTTCCCAACTCCAGAGATTCTGGCAGAGCGCCTGGAAAACGGTCCCACTCCTGTATTCCGAGGTGGACAGGAGCTTTCCTGCTCCGCCGCACCGCTCACCGCCGCCGCCGGGGCCACCCGGAAAGGAACCCTCCCGAGCAGCCGGTGCGGGGCCTCGGCCGCCGCGGGGGGCACGAGGCTCCCGTCCTCCGGGCACCGCGGCCATCGCCGCCCCGGCCCCGACCAATCCCCGACCCCGCTGCGTCTCTGGTCCAGGAGGGACAGCGGGCAGGGCAGAGCCGCCGGGCGGCCCCGACACCTGCCACCGTCCGTGGCCCCGCTCATTGGCATGCAGACCCAGTCGCTGCCTGCCGCCAAGCCGCACCCCAACCCTCTGGAAGCCGGCAGCCGAGCCGGAGCCAATCGCATATTCATGAGGAGGGGGAAATCCAGTGCTGCACTCCCAGAGGATGGAGGATCACTTCTTTTTTTCTTTTCTTTTTTTTTTTTTTTCCTCCAAGCTTCCCCCTCTCTCTACCTCCCTTTTAGCAATGCGCTAGCGGGGGCTCCCCGCCGACACTCTCCGCAGCTCCGACTGCACCCTAAAAACGACGGCCGGCGGCGCCAGGGGCAAAGACCGAAGCAGCTAAAACAAGCAGCACGGCAGCCACAACAGACGAAGGAGGCACGCCAGCCCGCCAGCCAGGGACAGGAAACACAGCAGGGGCTCCTACCTTACAATCCTCAGGACACGATTTCACCGAGTACTCATCCGACTGTAAATATTTCTGGAGCATAACCTCAAACTCTTCGTATTTCTCCTGAGCGTGCTGGTCGTAGCGCTGGTAAGCCTGGACGCACTGGCTGCAGGAGCCTCCCCCCCTCAGCACCACATCCAGACTGCAGTTCAAAGTGTCCGGATTGGACAACCCGGCGAACAACTCCCAAAGCGTGTAAGAATTACAAAAGGAAAGGTAAAAATCCGTCAGGTTCCAGCCGGGCGCCGGGCTCTGCCCCGCGCCCCGCGGCCGCCCGGGCTCCCCCCGCCGCCGGCACAGCTCCTCCGCGTCCCCCACGCTGAAGCACTGCCGGGACGAGGAGCCCGGGGGGGGGCACGTCTCCAGGGGCCTGGCGGTGGAGTTCCCCAGGAAAGCAGCCTCGCCGTGCCCGTGCTCGGTGCCGTTGGTGCCGCTGCCGCGGCTGCTGCCGCCGCCGCTGCTGCCGGGGGAGGGCGGGAGGGAGGGCGAGGGGGAGGCGAGGAGCCGGGGCACGGGGGGCGCCGTCTCCCCCATGCCCGCCAGCAGCTCCTGCTCCGCGGGCTCCGGCTTCTCGGGTGGCGGTTGCTCCTTCTCTCCTGTCCCCGTGAATTTGGCCTCGGCGCAGAACCACAAGTGATCAGAGAGCAGGACTGTGAAAAACAAGAGCGATGCCAGGGACAGTCGCCATTTCTGAGCCCTCTCTGAATCCGTGAAGGGTTTCTCGTTCTCCCGGGGTGCGAACCAGATTTTTAAGCCGTCATCATACTGCCGACTGCACATCCAAGCACCCCTGGTCATATTTTGGGAACGCACAGCCCTGGCCGACTCCACCGTAAGGGCTCCTTTGCCAGTGTCACCACAATATGCATTGACTTAAAAGATTGGGGTATTTTCTTGCCTGCCTTCCCTTCTCTCGCTCCTTCGCTCGTTCTCTCCCTCTTTCACTCTCCCCCCTCCCTCCCCCCCCCCCCTCCCCTTCTTTCTCCCTCTTCTTTCTTTCTTCTTTTTCTTCCTCTGAGATATTGTTGGGTTTCACCGGTGGCTCTGCCTTGGTCTCACCACACGAAACAGCTCCAGTCCATCCAACGCGGAGTGCCGTGGAGAAGATAAGAGCAATAACGCAGAGAAGAGGAGGAGGAGGGAGAGATGGTGGTGGTAGTTGGTGGTGGCGGGGCTGCGCGGCTGGTCCTTTCCCCCTCTCACCCAGGCATGGTCAGATCGCAGCTCCCCATCTCCCTCGTGAGAAAAGCCCGTTGCCCCCGGACAGCTGCATGCCGTGTCCCCCGCTGCCGACGGACGGCTCCGGGAGGACTCCTCGCCTCCTCTTCCTCCCCGCCGCCGCGGCTCTCCTCTTCCTCAGCCCCGAGCCGCGGCACAGATGCCTGCACCGCTGTCTCCGTCTCCTCTTTCTCCTCTCCCCCCTCCGCTCTAACTGGAGAGACGCTGCTGCAGGGCTCCCGGAGCGCTGCCGAGGATGCTGAAGAGGAGGAGGAGGAAGAGGAAGAGGAGGAGGAGGCTGCCGGGGCCGCCGCCGCTGCTGGTGACAATGGTCTGCGGCTGCAGCCGCTGCTGCCGCCGGGCGCGATGTCCCCGGGCGCACGGGGCGGAACTGCCTGGCTGGGGGCCCCCGACGGGCACAAGCATCTTGGGCCCCTGGGCTAAGTTGCCGCCATCTTCGTCCTGGAGAAACACTTTTTTGGGGGGAGCTCTGCCTTTTGCGTCATCTCCTCCCGCGCCGAGATCTCTCTATCCTGGCGCATTGGCAGCAGCAGCAACTCTGCCTCCTCCCGCCTGAGGAGGAGGAGGAGGTGGGAGAGGCACTGGGGACCACATGGGCCCTCCAAGGGGCTTCCTCAATGCAACTCTTTCTACTTGTCGCACCGAAGGAACTGGTCGGTACCACCCTCTAGCCCTCTCTCCTTCAAGGTCTCCTTCCCTTTGTGGCCCATGCCTGCACAGGATGGTAGCTGGAGCGGTCTGTCGCCGTGTCTTGTCCTTGTCAGAACAAATCACAAATGGTATATGAAACTCCAGGTTCTGGATCCTGGCAGGTTTTGGCCCCACAATAAAATGCTTGAATACATCTTTCAGTCAGCTAGCTGGGAAGCATAATGGCCATAAACCAAAGCTGTTCCCCCAGGAGAAGTTTTGCAAAGCCCTGGTCCAGCCCAAGCTGGGTAAATACTGCCAGACTTTTGTGTTACACTCTTCAGATCTCAGTGCCTGAAGACAGAGGCAGAGAGAGCAGGCTTAACTTTCCTGCTAGAGTGATGAATCACAGATGATCTCCATTCAGATCCACAACAGAGATCCATCTCTTTTTGGTACCAACCAGCAGGGTCCCCTGCTTAAATAAGCATGCTGTTTTTTCACTACTAAGTTGCCTGCATCTTGCTTGCTGACACGCCTTAATGTAACAGCAACAGAAAAGCTTGGATCCCATGTGAGACAAGAGAAGGTGTCAGCTAGAGGTTCAACATTGTCAAATGAAGACCTGGAGTTACAAGGTCTTCCTCTCAGGACAGAAGGTATGATATCTGGTCCTAGCATAACCAAGACATGTATTTGAATTTCTCCACTGGACTGGGGTCCAGAAGCTTTGTCCACCCTGGGGTAAGGGACCGATTATAACTGCTAATGGCCATTGAACAAGGTCCACAATGTAGCCCAAATGGTGGCTTTTCTCTATTATTTGTTTATAGAAAGTTTTATTTCTTAACAAACATCGCTGACAGCTCTCTAATTTAGCTTCAAAAGGTGTAGTGGGAAGAAATCTGAGACTGAACTGTATCGGAGGAGGACAAAACTTGTACATTTTTTGACTGCAGCTGTTGTTAACTGAGGGGTGAGCTTACCAAGGAAAGTGTTGGAATTTCCAAATCAAGGCTGGATGTCTTTCAAAAGGAGATGGTATACCTCAAACAGAAGACGCAGACCCGAGAGAGAAATTGCTGAGAGAGATTCTATGCCCTGTGTTATGCTGGGGGTCAGAGCTCATTATCATAATGGTCTTGTCTGGCCTTAAAAGATCTGTGAGTCAAATTCTACACTGAATGGAAGTTATCTGTGGATTTCATTTTTATAGACTATTTAAAGACACAAAAATAAGTGCTAATATTGTAAAGAAAAGTCTACTGTACTCATTTCAGAACGCAAGTTTGCAATTCTCAATCAATCAGCTCACGCCATCTGCTAATGGTACATTATTAATTTTGGTTTTGGAGCTTTGATTGCAATGATTTGACACACCAGGGTCTGTACTCTATCTGCATTTTTGTAATACTTTCTGTTCTGGGACAAGACCATGACCAAGTTTTTAAAAGGGAATCAGAACTTTACTTTTCTGACATACAGTGTCATTTAATTATACTTTATTTATTTGGTTATATATTTTGTGGTGCAATAGAGAGACTGAAACAGGATGAAAGAAAACCCAACTGGGATAAGCAGATTCTTGACATAAGGTCTGAAATTTTAGGACTGCTCTATTCAGGTAAGTAGCACTGACCACTCAGTTATTCTCTATTTGATCGCCAAACTCTGGGTGAAGGGGGTTGCTTTTAAAGTCCACACCTGCAAACAGGCTTAACTTACATATTTTCTTAAAATACTGCTTTCCTTTTGTCCTGTTGGGGAAATGAGAGGCAACTTTGCATTCCACGGGAAATTAGAAATGTTCTTTATCTCCTTAGTCATAGTCTTTATCTCCATATCTTCTGAAACTTAATCTATGATTGAATTCCTAGGTCTGTGCTCCTCTGTTTACACTTGTCTAGGATCAAAGCAAATGTACTTTTAAGTCAATCTGCTTGTATTTTTTAGATATACTTGGCTTCTCAAAAAAATCCATTTTCACATCATGAATTATTTTCACACATTTCCTAACTTTTGTCTGGAGTGAGAGTTCTTTTTCAACACCTAGTGATAAACTATAATAAGACATTCAGCATTCCCGAAATGTGCACGTCCTTGCTTTTCCAGTGACAGTTTTCTGTAACAGAGAACGTGTCATGCAGAACTATTGTTTCGCCTGTTATGTTTCCCCCAAAGCTCCATTCCCTCTCCACCTAGCACGGTGAATAACTTACAATGTTAGCTGAAGCAGCTGGTTCCGGGTGGATCGGAACAGATGCAGTTCAGTTCTCTGGTGCCCCTTAGTGTTAGGTCTTGGAGCTCAAGGGAAAAAAATAAGGCTATAAAATACTATCTGAAAATCAAGAAGCTGATTGTGTGCAGTGGGGGAAAGAATCTGAAATGTATACTGTAGCTGCTTTCTCTCAAAGCTCCTAAAATTTTATCATAAATGTGATCTAAATACCAGAATTTTATTTAAACAAGGTTAATGAATTACATGAACCTGTGAAAAACAGGGACAAACTTTCCCCAAAATATCATTACATCAGTATGTGCCTATGTTCATCATTCATCCTAAATAATTCTAGTGGCACAGAATATAGGCTTCGTTTTGAAATGACAGTTTTCATTGGGAATATTTATCACTTGTGTTCCAAAGCTTGGCAACTGTGAGAAGCTCATGGAAGTCTGTGTCCCTAGCTGGTGGGGTCAACAGATTTTTCACAGATGGATCTCCTTAAAGTAATGTGGTTCAGTTTCATCTCTGCCATACTGTGCTTCAATCAATACAATCAGAGCTGATGTTCTTTAATTCTTTGACTCGTCATATATACGATAGCTAATTTATTGAGCACTGATGACAAAATCTAACAGAATAAGCATGCACAAGATTCAAGAGATTTGAAGCTGCTGCTTAACCTACATGCCATGTGTTTTCTTCATGAAAGTACTTTAGCTTACCAAGCAGAAATAATTCCTGACGTGACACGTTAATGATAATAAACACTCAGAATAGAAGACTTCACTGTTTCAAAGTGAATGTTCCTTTTTTTTTTTTTCCTAATAACATGCATACAGTAATTTCCTGCATTAGTCTCTTTGACTTTTTGATGCAAAATTATAAGGTCTTTCAGATAATTTTAACAGGTGTGAAAGCCATGTCTTGTCTTTATAATGTATATTCTTTATATAAGAAACTCATTTTCTAATTGCTAAGCAGCACTTCTCTTTGTAAAATCTTGCAGCAGACTATTTTTAAAAGAGTAGATTTCATTTTATTTTTGGTTGGCTGTATCTACCGATAGGAGCATTTGTTGCAACAATTATTAACAGAAATACTCAGTTAAACCCTTGCATTGAAGTGTCATCCAACGCTTTTAATACCAAGCAAACATTATCAGGCCCTCTACTAATTCATCTTATATTAACTATTTTTCACAGAAGAAAAGAGTTTGCATTCAATAGGAATATCTATACGTTCTTTGTAGGCAAACTGATATGTCAAGTATGTGCTTTAGCATCCTCAGAGTTGTATAGGTTTTGTTTTATTTCTGTTTCTTACAACAAATTGTGGGTGTCATTTTACCCATTACCTGGCAAGGGAGTTAGAGATTTAATTATCTGTGTCTATTTGCTAAGAATAATACCCATGATGGTTGTAAGACACAAGCAAGTTAAGAACCCTGAAGAGTTCATTTAATTTCCCATCACATTTCTGATGTTTTAGTTTCCCATTCAGTATTTTGCAGAAAGCTGAATTATTGTGGGAAAGCTTCAAGCATCTGGGCCTGATTGCCCCAAAGCAATGGGAAATTTATGTTAATGTTAGCAGGCACCGAAGCTCCTAATCCCTGTTTAAACAGCTCTAATTCAGATTTTAAGATTCTTGGGCTCTCCTTCATTCTCACTTTCCACATTACCTTCAATTTTGTCCCTTTGGCTTGATTTTTTTAAGCTTTTCTTACAAAATTATAGGATTAATTATCACCCAGTAAGTTATAAAATTTTGTCAGACTGGATTTTAAAAGACTGTGCAGTACAAACTTGGAAGATACTAATGTTTTTTAATTGATTGAATTATCTGGCAGATGTTTATTCTGTATCCTATGGGAGTTCTGTTAGAAAATGAGAACATGTTTTTTGTTGTTGACATTTTCAGCCGTGGAACAATGAGCGGATAACATGGGATCTGGAAGTCTGATAATTTATCTCCAAAAACTGTTGGTCATCTTTATCATGACATCTTTATAATGAAAGCTCAGTCACAATATTACATCCAGCTGGTATATTTGGGCATAAGTTAAAATGAACTGAGGCTATTCTTCATTAACTGAAGCCATCAAACAAGTGAAATATAACTTTTGCACATGACTGCAGCAGGAAGAAGATAATATAAATGTCTCACACAAATTAGCCTTTGTCTGTTAGAGTAAGGTCTGATCCAAAGCATGCTGAGAGCGGGAAAAAAATGCAATCAGTTTTTAAACCAGCCTTGTAGAAAGAGAACAGACAGAAGAATAAAGATTCCCCCCATATGGGGATGGAAGAAAAAGGGTTGAAAGAACCACCAAAAGGTAGATTACAGCTTTTAAAATAGTTTTCCTTCTTTCCTTCCCCTAATATAATATATATGTATATATATAACACTAATTGTATGCATTTGCTGTCTTCTAATAAATGTTATAGCTTGATTACGGTTTTACAGACCATAAAGGTACGTAAAGGTACCTTATCAAAGGTATGCTTTTTAATCTTTTCTGCTTGGTTGCCTTATGAATATGCCATCCATTCCTTGTGTCAGACTTCATCTCACAGGAAAGAGATAATACCTTTTTCTCAGATATACTCTTTTATAATCTTTTTCTTTAATAAAATTAAAAAGAAATGTGTGCATTATGTAAAAAGTCTTCAGTTTGGTTGATTAGCCAAATAGCTTTCATTTGCTCCCTCTCACCCTCATTCAAAGAAAAAAAAAAAAAAAAGGTACTTTTAGATACAACCTCACTGTTTAATTAATAATCTGATTTTCTGTTTAAGCGTGTCTTAAAATATTTATCAACTTAAGTTATAATATCTACATTAGATAGGTTCTCTTTGTGATGTATTGATATGCTGCTATTCTGGAATTCACATTAACTTATATTTGTAGCCCATTTCCCCCCTTGCCTGTGATATGAAGAATGTGGAAAAAAGAGAAAGAATTAACTCAGATAATAATGTAGGTTACCAAGTAAACTTCTCCCTGCTTATTACCCCACATTTTGTTGCACTTTTCTGGAAAATATGCCATCCTAGAAAGCTCTTTTCAGACTGATCATTCAAAATTTTGGTATTATCTTTATGTTTTGAGTCTGTATGGCTGCAGTGTCACTTTTAAATGCATTTGAGAATGTGGGCATGCAGAAGAGAGGTTAGCGGATTCTGATCTGAGGTTGTCACAGGTGGGGATTTCTTTTGACCAGAAGAAATACCCCTACTAATAAAACATATGTAATTATGTATAGTTTTGATAAAGAGCTTGACCATGGGTTGAATAATTATAACTGTAATATATATGTTTGTCTTTATTTATATATTTTTATATATCCTCAAAAATGTAAATGGTTTTAACTTTTAATCTCATCTAGCCTTAGATATCTGAACTTAAGCATTCAGTCAAAGGTTATCCTTTCATCATCTTGCTAATAAAAAGATAGACCTATCACTAGAGCACAGCTTATCCCATCCTTAAATAGGTGTCTATGACAGACACCCTTGCATGGCAAGTCATCTGCCACATGAATGAACCATACGTACCTACATTGACACTCCTTATTTTTTGACCCAGAAGTATCCTTTTCCACCGAGCTCTAATATCCTGCATTCTGCTAAGTGGCTGCAATGCCATCTGCCCAGGGGGGAGAGAGAAGGTGGTTAGTTTTTCCTCTCTACCTCCCCTGCCTTACAGGGTATTCCTGTGAAGAAGGCATGTGACTCAAGTTGTAGGATGACTCAAGCTCTTGTGGTCTTCTTGGAGTCATCCCACAATCAATTTAATGTGTCTGCCCTGAAGGCAAATGTCTCCTTTTGTCTGCAACATCACCGGCAATTCTCTAAACTTTGGCTTCTGTTCTATACTCCTTACAAGAGATTCAGAGAATTGAGTGCATGCTGCAATTAAAGAGTACCTGAGACTTTTTGCTTTGGTCACTGTTTAGATGGAATATGATTTGGCAAAGCACCCATTACCTCTTCCTCAGCATCCCTATTTATAAACAGGAGAGGCTGTGAGAATTAGCTAAATGCCTGCAAAGTGTTGCTTTAAATAATAAAATAATGAATTTACCTCTTGATGGGCTACTGTGTAGGTCAGCATATCGTGTTATTTCTTATCTCATTTAGCTTCTAAAGACTGAATATTTGTTATTGTTTTGAATCAGGTTGCTCTCCCTTTCTAAGTGGCATACATGCCTTTGTGAATGAAAAAAGTAAAGATTTTCTACAGAAAGTATCTCGTTCAGTTCTTTCTCAGTCTTGGAGTAAATGAATAATATTGCTTCTCTTATTTACCAATAAGATATGTTACTTGGTATTTAGTGATGTATTACATTTTCATCACATTACATTGCTAGGAAAATAGAGCTTTATTTTCATGCTTTTTTCTGGCGGGCCGAGGGGGGTGGGGGGGAGGGGAGGGAGACGGAGAAAGGAACAGTAATTATACTGATACTTTATTCTTCTAATTAGTTTCACTGGGTCTTAAATTTAACACATATATTCTGCTAAAGTTCATTTTTCTTCTCTTTCATCTTGTTCTCTTTTTTGCTTCTGGATACAGCACCCGATGGCCAGCTGTGGCTGTGTAATACCCACTTCCTCCCATAGCACCAGAGCAAATACAGTTTCCAGCCCGTTACCTAGCATATTCAGAGCCTTGCTGCGGGCAGGCAGACAGTCTCTGCCTCTAAGTGCTACCATTATGGCTATAATTTTCTGGAAGCCACAAATATGCCTGGCCCAGGGCCAGTGGAAGGGCACTGTGTGTTGCTGAGGTGACCGGGTGCTCTCAGAGTTCACAGACCATCATTTCACATGGTGTTGGCTGACTCTGCTGCATAGGGCTTCGTGAAACAGTAAGAGAGAAAACACTTCAGAGGGGCAATGAATGATTTTCAGCTTCTTTCTGATATTTCTCTAAAAATATTAGTGCAATTTCACTGTGTCTCTTTTTTTTTTTTTTTTTTTTTTTTTTTTTTTACATTTCTTATAATTACTTACAGCAGAAATATGGGTGGGTTTTTTCTCCTTTAAAGCCTGAATTGCAGAGCAGAAACCTTTTTAGTACACAAAGAAAAATGCAAAAATGAAGGGGGAGTCACCACTGTACTTTAGATACCTAACTTAGCTGCCAGAGAGGGAATTTGCTAAAGTGAGACAGTTAATATCTCTGAAGCCCTTCCTTGGTCAGTGTAGAGAGATAGTCTCCTTTTCAGGCAAAAGTTTTAATTAGACCCCTTCCCTGCATCGCCCTGCAGAAGAACCTCTGTATTCTAAGTTCATAGAGCCTCAGGAGGGAGCTTGTTTAGACTGGTGCCAGAAGAAGTTTAAGACTCCTCACCAGAGTCCCTGAATTGCAGGGAACCGAAGTTAAAATCAAGAGAAGAGGTAATAGGTGGTTAATAGACACACAGGATCAGGAAGCATTAAGCATGTTATGGTAGTAAAGATGTAGTCAAGGAGTAGACCATAATTCATACTGACATTACTGAAAATTGGAGACTTGGAGACTCCTTTATGAAATGGAAAACTATTGTTTTTAAAAAAAAAAAAAATATTTTTTTATTAGTAGTAGTAGTATTAAAATAAGTGTTTCTGGTTTCCCTATTTATCAACTGCTGTGAAATCTGCATTCTGTTTTTGTCAGTCTGAACTTTCTGCAGTGACTATATTGACTAAACAGGACAGATTTGGGGATTCAAACCAGAATAACTTGTGTTGCCCATAAATGGTGTCAGAGCAGACCAAATTAAATTATCTTTTGGCCTTCAGGTTTTAAGTTTACAACTAGAGCGAATATACTCCTGCCTTAATGTATTTTAAAAGCAAAATCAACATAGCTGAGTTAAGAAGTGGCAGAAAGAAAGGACAAGAATAGTGAAGAATTTATTTTGCTTTATATATACCATGATATGGAGAAGCTAAAGTTCCTGCTGGAGAAATCCCATTCAAAAATGTGGAGTTAAGACTTGAAAATTTATAGGTTTTAGTAGCATCACAGAAGCTTCATTACTTAATTGCAATTTGTCTACCATTCAGGTGATGATGCTACAAGTGAGCAAATGAGTACTCCAGAAATCATGGAATATTCTTAATATCAGGCATTTTAGAAAAGTTAATCAGGTGTTAAAAGTTAATCAGATGTTTAGACAGTATGTAAGAGACTGAATGTTTATTGCATGCTACTGATGCACAAAACTTTACATAACTTCACTTTAGAGGCTTTGTCATATTTTCAAGGCAACTTTCTCAGTCTTTAGGTGCTGTAATAGTAGAAGCATATACACTGGTGGTTCTTAGGGGAAGCAGGAGTTATTTTATAGGAGCTAATTTTAGCCCAATGAAGACTTTCCTCCTACTTGCCAAAAAAATAAAAAAAGGGAAAAGCTCACCCCTGAAGGGTGGTTCAGAGCATTAAAGTTTAGTTCTCCAGTGCCCAAGTTATTTGGGGTATAAAAATTAAAGCTTTTAGTTTCAGGTGCATTTGAGAATGCTGCTCTTCATTTAGTGTACAAAATTGCACATGCACAAACTTTTTTTTTTCCTGAAGCATCAATGCAAGCAAGAATGTAATGAAAAGTTCTTTTTTAGGCATTAACCATGTCTGTTAGTAATTTTGCATTATGAAGAATGAAAACTATATATTCATCATAAGCACATGCAGTCAACCCTTTTTGGGAAGAGATGGGAAAGGTATTGACTATGAGCAAGTGTCACAGCTTATGCCACTCACCTACCTGTAGTTATTGATATCATGTATTACAGAAGTTTTGAGCCACTGAAAAGCAAAAAGCACAAACCTAAGATGAATTTGGGAATTTCTTTTCCTTCCACACTTATAACCACTCCAGGCTACCATCACAGCAGAGAATCTAGATTTGAGGGTTTGATTAAGGAGTTTCACCTTGTGAAAATACTTCTATAGATGCTATGCATGTATTTTCCAAACATACTTAATTTTAGGCAGAAGGAAAAGCAAAGGAATAAAACCATCTTAGGGTTCACAGGAGATTTTCTTGTATGGAATTAAGCTTCCTCAGTTGTTCCTAATTTAGTAGTTCTTCAGTTCCCGAATTAATCAATGTTTGTGCACCAAGGAGGGGCACAAGTTTTCTGTATGCAGCAAAAAGTGGTTCTGTCATTATTCTGATGTAATAACAAACAAACATACAATGCAATTCTAATACATAAACATAAAAGTAATTAAATTATAAATAAGGTGGTGTAGCTATGAACTTGGATACTTTATTACTAGATCATTTCCATCAGTGGAGCTATAGGAATTTCCTAAGTAGTCTGTCCTCATTCTAAACATGGAAGAGTTATTCAGAGTGGATAACACACAGACAGTTTGGGCCTTATTAATAATTCAAACAATTGTATTTTCAATTATGTTCTTAATTACAAAACTAACTAAACAACATTAATTTTGAAAGGACTGCATAATTCTTGGATATATTCTGTACAATTTCTCAGTGAGACATCTGCCTAGATAAATATTTCTCAAAGCTTTCCCTTAAATCTAAGCTGGCAAGGTGGGCAGAGTATGAGTTTTGTTATTAATTAAAACTATCTGCATTAATTTACAATAAGTTAATTCCTCTGCCTGTATAAAGCCTGAATTTCTTGTTATGTTTTGCATTCCCATAAATAAGCTAACTGTATTTCTGCCTTTCTTTTAATCACTTGTTCTCCTAGAAAATACACATATTTAGAAGGATTAATCAGAAATATAGTTCAGAAGTCCCTATCATACTACAAAGACCTACACCTCCATGCAGTCATTGTTGGCATACATCCATTGTAATTTTATCTGTAAATGTGTATCAGCTGAATATCAGACTGAACAACTGATGGATATTTTTCAGAAAGCTGCAAAATACAGGTGAAATTACATGTGAAAAAATACTATGAAGAATTATTATTACATAAATAACTTTGCCATTATGTTTCGGGTTTTTTTTTTCTCCATAAATCCATTTGCCTTTTGCTCTCTGAGCGTGGACAAACTTGTGGCTGTGAAAGTTACAAGTTAGGTCTGGGGAAATTAATAGTGAAGATTACTAAAATATATTGAAAAAATAGAGATGGTTCACTGAAATAACAACATACTTTATTATGTTTTTATCATGTTATAGTATCAGTGAGTGATAAAAGTGATGAGCAAGAAATAGGATGAAAATAGTGCTTATTGGGACTACAGTTGCCATCACAATATCTTCATAATTACTGTGCTGAACACCACAGTGCATCATCATCATCATCACCATAGTTGTCACTATCACCATCATCACTGTTTTCGTGCAAAGCTTTGTCTGGTAGCAATGCTAGTTTAACATCATCCCATGTCTTCCTCTAAGTACTTTTCCTATGCCCTTACTTGGTTCATTGTTGTATCCCTCTGGGCAAAACAACCACTATTCTGCAAATTGGACTAGTGAAATGGTGATAGTAACCCAATTCTGTTAAGTAGTACAGTTCATTGTCTTGTTAAACAAACAGTTGGTGCAACTGAGTGCAACACAAGGCAAGCTACAACACAGTGACAGAAACCTATTTCAACAGCTTTGTGACTGAGGAATTGTGTTTTCAAACTTACCCTGAGAGAGTTTCCTTGTGGAAAACAGAAATGTGACTTTTTTCAAATATCATTTAACAAATATGCATGAAGGGCCCTCAATTTTCAAACCATTCAATTAAAAGACTATGTTAGTTTTAAAAGGGGATCTGAGAATATGCAGATAATGCAGAAGTGAAAGGCTACTTCAAGTGGGAGAACTTATAAGGCTGTAAGATGAGGTGGAAAACTAAATTCTGGGGGTTTTTTACTTCCTGAAAAATTTGGACAAAATTTTGGATTCTTACTTCCAATATTTTTTAAGCAATCTATTTATTTTATAGAAATAATACTTTGGTTTACAGTTCCAGTAAGTAAGCCTGATCAGTTCACTGCACTGGACCCTCCTGGTTTATTTTGTCTCCTGTTATCACACCGTCTTAACTGTTTTTGCCAATATTCCACTATATATGAGTAAGTATATACTGCAAAACAAAGCCAATTTTTAATTAGAATTCTTAAATAACTGCTTTCTATGAGTTCATGCACCCTTCCTAGAGATTTTTTACTGACTTAGTTTCCAGCACAAACATTCACAGGAAATGAATGATGAAATAGGAAATATAGAGAAGCATTAGCTCGACGGGCTTTCTAAGCCAGGAAGAAAAGCCACATCCTGTGTCTTGTCTGCACAAACATGTTTTGACAATATAAAATTTCTGAACAAGCTATCAAATGTGGAAAGCAGTTATTAAATAAATATGAACCACAAAAATTTCAGGAGTCCATGATCAGTTAAAAAAAAATATCTCTCAGACATGAAAAACAAATAAAGTAAATAGTGTGTTATTATTCCTGCAGACCTAATTATACATTAGCACTTTGTTAGGGATTTTCCAGCTGTCCTGTTTTCACTACCTCTGTATAAATTCACCTTTTTCCTCTTTGCTGATGCAAATGTATCTTATGTGCAAATATATCTTATTCTCTGCCCCCCTTCCTCTTTCTAAAGATAGACTATAATAATATTGCTGCTTGAATAACAGGGCACTTTCATTATGTGATCATAAAGATGGTTTGCCTGATGTTTTGTGTGAGCAGAACCATTGAAATGCTCTGTAAGGGTTCTGAGTAGAACATCTTGCAGTACTCTAATTTGAGGAGTATAAATTGCTGAGCAAAGTCTGTATCAGTCAGGAGTAGTTGCAATCACTGTGTTAACTGCTCCTTTTTTTACTTCTTTTAACTGAGAACCACTGTAAGAGATTACCTGTTTTGGAAATCATCTTTGAAATTAAGCGTGCACTCCACTTATTCCTTGCAAGAATTCACTCGCCCTGTCACCGTAATTGTCTCTGCTTGGACTATGAGTACTAACTATGCAATATACATGTTTCATTGACTAATTCTGCACTAAGAATATGAAAGCTTGTGGTCTACCCATCCTTCCTATTACCTTCATAGTCTCCCAAAACAAAGTATCCTTTTCCCAACTGCTAGTCGGCTGGCACAGGCCCTGTGATCTCACAAAGTGTATTCCACAAGATCTTCATGATGTCCTCTGGCCCATGCATGGCAGACAAGTTTTACCTGCATGCATCACATGCCCGAATCAGCAGTCTGTGGTGTGTCTGTGTGCAGGATGCATATGTTACCTTGCACATAATACCTGTCTCCCAGAATGGAGATTTGGCACTCTGGAGACAGTGCCCCACTGGTGGGATATGTGGGGCAGCAAACAGGATGATCAGAATTGGGTGCAGAATATCCATGTTCCACAGTCATTCTCTAAAGAGAGCCCTGGCCATCTTCTAAGTCCACCCAAGTGAAGAAATGAGTTGCCATCGCCTTCTGAACCTTTGCTGCCTCTGACTATCCAAAGCCTTTTCCGGGAAAAACAGTCTTTGTGGCTGGCACTGCTAGCTATGACAGTGAATCCCATCACACCAGATACCTCAACATACTCTGCTCTCCACAGGTGAGACAAAAGGGCAAAACTGGTTAAAAGTATCAGCCTATGTGTGGTCCTTATTTCATTCTTCATCAAGGCAGCTGTTACCTGCTCATTACAGTTGTGAGTTCTGAGGTTACTTAAGGACAATCACAAACTTTGCTCACTTGAGTCCTGATAAGTCTTGGAGAAATCTGCATTCAGCCACCTGACTGAAGAAAGGTTAGTCTTGAGAGACAGGTTGGACAACATGATCCTGAATGCTAACTGGATTATCAACTCTATGCACAAGGATGCTTACAAGTCATTCTGACAGGAGGCATCATATCTGAACAAGATCCTTCAGCTCTTTTATGTCTGTCCCCAAAGTGAGTGAGAAGGGGATTGGAATGTGCATGTAGCTATCAGAGCAGGGTATAGCTTCACTGAAGGTCTTAAGAGTAACTGGAGAAGCAATGCAATGCTTTCAGCCTTCCACAACCACCTGTCAAAAAATGGATCTGACTCCTCTTCCCTTCCCACACTTTTCACACTGGGAATCATTGCCAGTTCCTGGCTTCTCCATTCATCTTTCCATGGTCGTTTATTCAGAGAGTTTGCCTGCCCACATCCTTCCCAACCCCTTCCATATCCCTAAGAGCTACAGTCATGGCCTGCTTACTTCTATTCCCTTGATCCTTCTGTTCCTTCTTTATCCACAACTTTTCTTTGCCTCTCTTATTTCCTCCATATTTTACACAGCCAGAAATGATAATCCAATCCTTCCCCTGCTAGAGATACTTAACATGCAGGGCAATGTCTGACCAAGACTCTTGATTGTTGTCTCCATTCACATCCCATCCATAACGCTATATCTTTGATCTCTACCTAGACTACCCCTACAAAGACATCTGCATATCTCAGTAGACAGCAACTTCTATCTTAACAAAACCTTTAACACAAATCTGAGCTATGTATAAACTTTGCTTTGACAGAAATCAGTATTAGAATTTGGGAAGAGGAAAAAGCATGCAAGAAAGCCATCCAGACTTCGGAAAAATCAATAAAAGGAACATTAAGGGCGATGTATGGTGGTTTTCATCTCAAGGTCTGTGGGTGGCACTAGACTGTGGTTGGCACCTACCTGGGGGGAGTCACTGAGGATGTACCTCTGGCAGCCTTCCCAGTGAGGTGAGGCCCTCTTAGAGGTGAAAGAATGCTCAGTCAGGAGCAGAGTCTAATCTACTATGCGGGTGCTCCCTTTCTTCTTCAGACCTTGAGTTGATGCCTTGAGCCACTCCTTGCTATAATCACCTTCTGACAGAGGAAGACAGTCCAGAGTGCCCAGTGGGTCACTTCATATGGGCTGCATCTCTCACTTTGTCCTGTTTGCTTTCAGGCCAGTGTCTAGAATAACCCTATGGTTGTGCTAAGAACAGATGCAGTCACATAGCACATACAAGGGAATAGGGTGGACGCAGAGAATAGGTTGCGGCAGCAGCAGTGTTCTACAGGTGGAAACAAATTCAGGAAAGACTGTTTTTTTCTAGATATACTTCTTCTAGAAGCATGTGGAAGAAATGTGCAGCTGTCTAGCTGTGGTGCAGTACTGTTTTTAAAGACGATGCCAACCAGCTGGAGCACTCAGTGTGATTGTTCGCTGCCATGTTTGGGTGCTGTCAAGGCCAGTCTTATACAGGAGACCTATGCACAGGAAAACAACATTATTTGTGATCTCAGTACATATGGGTGATGATGAGGGTGTAGCTGCTGAGATGCAGACTGACTACCTGGCAGCTGCTGTTTTCTTGACTTCAGTTTGGCTGGCAGGCTGTGCACTGGGACGATTCCTTTCCCTCCTTCAGGTACAATGTCTGTCTTTGTGTTTTTTGCCTGGGGTCAAGAGACATTGTACTAGTCTGAGCCGAACCCAGAACACCATCATCTCCTTCACTCCTTTCCAACAAGTATAGAAAACAAATGATCACTCCACTGCTTCTCCTGGGCTCCTCAGCTCGAGCCCAGGTGGAGGGTAGTTATGGCAGCTACACCAAACTGTATCAGGTGACTGTGCGCCCTGATGTATGCAGCTTCCCTGGTTTGTTTTTTCTTTCAAATCCAAATCTTTTTCAAATCCAAATCAATTCAAATCTTATCAATCAAGGCCAATGTTTCACATCTTATCTCCGTATAAGCGTCAATGGAAAGTCTTTGCTATTCCTCTTATTCTTCTCACCCTTCTCAAACAGCTCTCTTGCTGCTTTTCTTTTGGAACTGATGAGACTAGTACACGGCAATGTATGCTAGATTAAATTACATCATTGGATTTTAGGCGATTATTATATTAGTACTAGGGAATTATAATATTCTCTACCTTATTCATTGTTTCTTTGCTTATGCAACCTACCATCTTATTATTTTGACCACAGATGTACACTGAGTTGTCTGCAATGATAACCTGGCACATTTCTCATTTTGATGCACTTAAGTTTTCAATCCTGTGAAGTGTTTGAGTAATTTTTAATTTTTTTTTTCACAAGTTGCATTGTTTTGCATTGGAGTTGCATTAAATAAGTTTAATATTACTAATTAAAAATGTATTTTTTCTACCTCGTTCAAGTAGGTAATTTATATCATCAGTATTTATTGTGATTTCGTTTGGTCCTGGTGTCCTGTACACCTTAATTGCTTTTGGCAAACATAAGGAAAGCTAGAAGGCCAGCACCAACAATGAAAAGATGCGACTCTAAAGTGTGTTGATGAAAATAAAGGCAAGAATATTCTAACACTTACTACAGCTGTGCTTATGTTCAAAGAGAACTGATCACTTAATGCAACATAGCGCAGATGAACAAGTACTTAGGACCACCTGGAATCTTAAGATTGGAGATGTAATAACCTCATAGTAGGTATGTTTATTGGCATCTCACCTGGACATAGGAAAATGATACACAATTGTTTTCAATTAGCTTATAATCTCCAAACCAGACTGGAGACTTTTCTTGTACCCAGCGCTAGAACCTATGCATTTTGAGAGGAGAAAATTAGCTAAAACTTGGAACGTTAAAAATACATATGTGGAGATATATAAAACCCATATTAAATAGCATCTGCCTGACTCAGCTGAGTTTATTTTACAAAGCCTATGTCATTTCATTCCAATGCCTGTTCACCCAAAACATACAAAGAGACACATTCTTCATTTATATTTTTCTGGATATTCAGAACAGTTACTTTCTCTATGAACTCTTAATTCCTGAGCACTGGTTGAAGGGTGGGATGGACCCACGATTTACAAACTTCCATAAAGGTCTTTACCTTTGAAAAATCTCAATAGAGGATAAGTTTATAAACTTTACATAGAACCAATCCCCCTCCCTTTTTTTTTCTTTTCCTTATTTTGTCTTTCCTCCTTATTTAAACTCTGCAAAAATAATCTCATCAGGATTTTTATAATGTTGTAATGTTGTTTGGTTTTTTCCAGTCATCTTCAACTCTATCACAGAAACTATATTTTTTAAAGCGAGCCACTGGAATTCATAATTCTTCCATTAACATGACTGTCCCAAACATCTGATAACTTCCTTACATTTTATTTGACCAGGTCATTAGCCGGATTGATTTATCACTTTTTCTGCACACCTAATTATTTTGAGAATGTACAGCATCTCTACTTTTCAAGTATTAGCTCTCATTTTGGTTTACTTTACCTTCTGGAACTCCTCTAATAATACCTTCAAATATGTCTTCAATCATGTTAAAAAACTTTCTATTTTTTGCTGGTTCTTGTCTGAAAATTAAAATTGCACATAGGTGAAAAAAATCTCCACAGCTTTTACAGGTGAAAAAAAATTTAAGGGTAGAAAAGAGTAAAGGAACTTAACTACTCAGAAATGTGGCTTTTGTAAGAGCTACTTTTCAATCTCAGTAGAATCTCAAGTGAAGAATACTGTGTTGATTTTATTAAACAAAAAATAAAAATACATTTTGAACAAAAAAAAAAAAGAAACAGACTAAGAAACTAACAAAATGCTTTTCATAATAAATTAAGATCTTACAAGCAGTTTAACCTAAAAAAATGTTTCTAGTAATTTATAGTGTGATGGGGGAAAAATTTCTTGGAATCGGAATGACATGGTTATACTTGGTTTTGTTAGTTAAGCTTAACTGTTTAAGACATCTGCTCATGAATTCGATGGATGATGCACATTTGTTGAAAGGGACTAAGTGATTGTCTTTAGCTATTGCTAGGAATCATTTCTGGCATAATTGCTGTTGAATTTCCTAAGAGTGTTGTGAGTTGATACTTAACATCCTTAAATGAGCTTACTCTTGCAAAAGTTCATGTTTCAGAGTTGTAATTAAATTGAGTATTTATTATAGATAAAAATATACCTGAAATCTTCATTCACTCTTGTATTCCATTAAAAGGAGATATACACTACTTTTTTAACTTTATTTTTGCTTTTTTTTATTGATATGCATAGAAATCAAAGCAAAGGTAACATCATGAGGACCAAATGATGCCAAATACAAAAGTCAAGCTGATATTTTAACTAGCTTAAATTATTAGAAAGTAATTATGATTTCTGATTTTCTGTCAGACAGAAAACTAAATGGTTTTTGCCCAGACATGTAACGCTTAAATTTGATCAGGTTGATTCCCGAGTTATGATTCATCTGATCAGATGCAGACAACCATCTTGCACATATTTATTTCTGAGCTGGTCACTTTTGAGTCCCTCCATAGTCACGTCAGAGAAATAAGTACTTTGACAGTAAAATTTATCTTATCCTTAAGTAGATATCTATATCAACTTGGATGAATTGCACTTTGGCAGTGTCTATTTCTTGTCATTGACTATAAATTAGTCTTCAGTGATTTGTGTGGATGCATGTATTTTACACTGACTTAAAAAAGAAAACAACTGATTTTAATCTTAGACTGCTTAATTTCATGTGTTCACTTACACCATTAGTATAGCCTATTTCAGCCAATATTAGCAATAAAAGCAAAGCATACTTATTGAAGGTTTATTTCCATGGTCTTTAATACAGACAATGGTCAATATAAAAATCTTAACTAAAAGATATGAAGCGGAATACACTACAGAATTAAAATTAAAAACCAAAATTATAGTGAAATTTTGTGCATTTTCATTTGTTTAAATGGTCTTACTTTACAAAAAACAAATTCTTAATTACTTCAAGTTTATTTTCTCAGTATGTAAGAAGTCTGGTTTGCAGTCATTCTTATTAACTGGACTAGATTTAATGTTCAGGTTTTAATATCTTATCAAGATTATAGATGGCCTGACATGTTTTTACTCTGATCTTGGGAGGTGGTAAAGCAAGGATTTCTGTGAGCAAACTGATTACTCCTTCAGATCTCACAGAAGTTGTGATGATGAGTCAGACCAATTATTTTGTTTGAAGTAAAATTTCCAGACTGGCTCAGTAAATTATGAGTCCTAGTTTCATTTTTCTGAAACTTTTCTGTTATAAACAAAAATAAAGCTACTGTCTTTAAGTGATGTTAAGTGAAGCTCCTTTTCATTCTGCCAGGTTACCTGTCTCCAGTAAATTCCTGGGGGGTTTCTGGTACCGTCTCTTTAGATAGTGTACATTATCCTGTTTAACGTATGCAGAAACTAGGCTTGCAAGACAGAACAAGAATAAGACAAGTTGACAGAATGTGACAGACATAAAGTAAAATGATATTTAGTCAAAATATTGCATGGGTTTTTGTTTTCCATTAAAATTCTGTTGAAAAATTTCAATCTTATTCCTATTAAATCAATGTCAAATAAAATGCCATCAAAATAATAAAATTCTTTCCCCCCCAAAAAAAAAATGTAGCGATAATATGCAAGCTTTAGAAGTTCCTGACACCCTCCCCACCAATATTTCTCTTTCATATGTTAAAATCCAGTCTGTTTTAAGTTATCTGTTTCTATCAAAAGGTGATTTAAATTAAAATCAATTAGAGGCACAGGGTGATATAAGAAAAGCAACAATGCAGATGTCTAACATTGAACTATGTCTATTGTAACAATCAGTCCTAACACTGGAATCTGAGTAATACAGATGGATTTTTAATCTTTAATTGTTTAACAATTCATAAAAATGGATTTGCAGGAAAATTAAAGTTTGGAGACCTGAAAAGACTCATGCTGATACTTATCATCTTACTCATAGACCATTTTTTTTTCTTACTGTATCAATCAGCACATTCTGAGGTGTCTGGAAATCTGGACCCCTACTTGTCAGCAATGTGTTATTAAACCTAGGGGCAAAGGAATAACGACTGTAACTGAACAGTCATCAGTACCCAGATTTCTGCTGGTAAAGTCAAGTCCTATAAGGGTTGATGTTTCTCTTTATGGGAGGAGTAACCGAGGCAAGAGAAAAAGTTCAGTTTCATATCCTAAAACTTAAAATATTCCCCTGGGAAATGAGAATTCAGAAATGACTTGCAATGATTTAACACTCTGGTAAGATAGTCAAAGACATAGAAGAATGCTCTTCAATATAAATGGCTTTTGAAAGGGACAAGTGGCCTTGTTTCTTGGCATGGTATGTCTCAGAGGAGATTTTCAAGGGCTTGTAACTGCCATTTGTATGTGATATCATACTATATGCTGAACTGGTGTTAATGGTTTCGAACATCCCACGTCTTCATTTGCGCCTTCTACAAAATATATAATAGAAACACAGTAAAAGAATAATAATACTAATCAAAACAGTGCAATGAATAAGAATTAAAGAATAATTATTCTTTCTAATATTACAATTTGTGAAGATGACTTGGTGGGAAGACTTACTTCCTATCTCTACCAGGAATCCAAAATGTAGTTGTAAACCCCAGGAGAAATAACTACTTTCCTGAACCTGAAAGTCTTCTAGGCTGGACATTTTCAACAAGACACCTCTTCTCTGCAGGACTGAGACTTCCATTTTAATCTTCACCAAGAAAATCTCTCCTAATTCTAAAGTTCCTAAAAAAAAAAAAAAAAAAAAAAAGCTGCTAATCAACAGTCGTAATAAGCTTAATGCCCCCCTCAGAGGAAAGCCCATCCCTGATGGACAGAGTCTTAGACATTTTGGTCCTGGTTATTATCAAAGCAGCCTTTATAAGTAGCTGCTATATCTCTCTCTCTTTTTTTTTTAACAGTAAGACCTCACACAGACTCTGACAATTTATTCTTCTGTTTGGAGCAGCTTGGCCGCATTATTTCTCCAGTTTCAGCCCAATGAAAACAACTTACATGAGCTGTCAAGCCTTATCATTCGAATAACTCCTAAACACTTCACCACAGAAAGTAAAACATGGTGATTAATACTTTAACATCTGTTGCACATTGTCATGTATCCTGCAATTGCCAGCCAGCTAAAATGGCAACACATTTTACAGCCAGATGTGTCAAGCTCTCATCTGCTTCTTCACTGGAATTCTAGGAAATCTAAGCCCCCACATCACTTAAATTCTAAGTCTAAGAATCGAAAATCTTTTCTCCAAAGAAGATATAGCATGTGCTTTGTCAGAACAAAGTGTTGACGTCCTGCTTTAAGTTTCTTTTATCTAATTGAAGATTCAGTTTTAGAAACATTTACTCACAATAAACGATTGAAAGGAATGCCTCAAGATGTTCCAGCTTTGATGGAATATAAAGTAGAGGGAAAAAGATCAGAAATCAGCCATAATATTTGTTTGGTCTGATGAAATCAGTTTATTGGAAGGATTTTTACAGTAAATAAGATATGTGATTATGAATACACCACCCCAGCTTCTGACACCAAACATTTAATGAATTTAAATGCTTTTTTAAGAAGCATGTTAAAGCTGGTTTTCTTGTCTCATCCTGATTCTTTCTGCTTGAGTTTTGCATGTGTTACCTCTTGCCAGTGGAGTCTTTTTTATGGTAATTTCAAAATAAACCACCTGAATCCTATTCTGTCCTGTCCTATCCTATCCTATCCTATCCTATCCTATCCTATCCTATCCTATCCTATCCTATCCTATCCTATTCCATTCCATTCCATTCCATTCTGTTCCGTTCCGTGCTTAAGTAGAATAGATGTTTCTTACAGCACTTGTCTGCCCTTTCAGAGCTGATGAGACAATTTCTGAGAAGCAGACTAGCTACAGTTGGGTAGAGTTAAATGATACTAATTGGGTAGAGTTAAATGATAAAAGTGATCAATAATGCATGTTTGCAACACCAGAGAGTATATGGAAATCTTCATGTACCTAATCTTTGAAAAGCTGCCTAGTGACACTTACAAAATACCTAAATTAATAAGGTACCTAACTTTCCTTGTCTAGCAGTATACATTAAATGGTTTAATGACTTGCTGCTTACAGCACTTCCATAAATCCTAGGATGTATAAATCTAAATATTGTATTTTAAAATTATTGGCATTTCCTATTACATAAATATTCCTAATAAAGTTGAATTTTCATAGAGGTTCAGAGAAGCCACACAAAAAGCCTCTTCCAGGCATGAGTTATTGTGGAAACCATTTTAAAAGGAAGACTTTATTTTTACTATCCCCATTCTTTTTCGTTGCCTTCTTTGGAAGCTTAGATAAATCACTAAATTTCAGATGACTGTATTTTTGTTTCATCTTTAAAAAACACAAACCAAACAACTCATTTGTTATGAACTTTGGCCACTGAATCTTAATTATTATTTTATTTTTTTATATAATCTACTCTATGATTTTCTTTACATAGAAGAACCAAACTAACAAAGTTTTTATTTTAATATTTTAAAGGAAAACTGCCTTTAGACATACCATCTTATACTAGGATGCCATCAGATCTCAAAAGCTAGGTCAGGTCAGGATGAATTAATACATGGAATAGGAATATCTAGGCGTCTTAGAACATCTAAATCAATATAAAGAACAGTGCTAGAGGGTAATGTACTGCTAAAAGTGTCATCTTTTATATACATTAGGAATTGAAGGCTTGACATTTGTAAAATCTTGTGACAGAAATAGTGTTGATTTTTCATGCTTCACTTCTGGGTATTGCACTTGGAATCTTAACATTTTCAGAAGTTGGGCTGCCAAAGTACAGTATTTTCAGTTTTGGAAAACAAGGACACTTTAGTTGTCCCAAACTACATCTGGAAAAAGGGAGGATCCTAAGATACCACTTCTTTCTAAAACTTTTGGCCACCACCTATTGAAAACCTGTGGAGGATTGACCTTGACTGAATGCCAGGTACCACCACAGTGTCTCTATCACTCTGCTCCTCAGGTGGACAGAAGAGAGAAAATACAACAAAAGGCTCGTGGATCGAGATAAGGACAGGGAATGATCAGGGAATGACCAGTTACCATCATGGGTAAAAGAGACTCAAACTGAGGAAATTACTTCCCTTTATTACCAATCAAATCAGAGTAAGGTAATGAGAAATAAAACCAAATCCTAAAACACCTTCCCCCCATCCCTCCCTTCTTTCTGGGTTTAACTTCACTCAGTTTTTTCTACCTTCTCCCCCTCAGCAGCATGGGGGGACAGGGAATGGGGGTTGTGGCCAGTTTGTCACACGTTGTCACTGCTGTTCCTTCCTCCTCACAGGAGGACTCCTCACACTCTTCCCCTGCTCCAGCATGGGATCCCTCCCATGGGAGACAGTCCTCTATGAATTTCTCCAATGTGAGTCCTTCCCATGAACTGCAGTTCTTCATGAACTTTTTCAGTGTGTGTCCCTTCCAAGGGGTGCAGTCCTTCAGCAACAAGCTGCTCCAGCATGGGTCCCCCGTGGGGTCACCAGTCCTACAGCAAACCTGCTCCAGTGCAGGGTCCTCTCTCCATGGGGTCTCTCTCTCTCGCTGGAGTCTGCTCCAGCACGGGCTTCCCACAGGTTTACAGTCTCCTTCAGGCATCCCTGCTCTGGTGTGGGGTCCTCCACAGGCTGCAGGTGGAGATCTGCTTCACCATGGACCTCCAAGTCCAAGGGACAGCCTGCCACACCACGGGCTGCGAGGAAACTTCTGCTCTGGTGCCTGCAGTGCCTCCTCCCCTCCTTCTCCACTGACCATGTTGTCTGCAGGGCTCTTTTTCTCACATTTTCTCACTCCTCTCTCCATTTGCACTTCTGCAGTTTTCTCTTCCCCTCGCCCCCATTTTAAATAGCCTTTGCCAGTGATGGGCCCATCTGGCATTGGCTCTGTCAGACACTATGAGCTGCTTCTCAAAGAAGCTATGCCTGTAGCCTCCCTTTCTTCCCCCCCAAAAAAAACCTTGCCATGCAAACCTAATACAAAACCTCTCCTCCAATGCCAAACAAATAGTAACTGACATCTAAGCATCTCTAGGATTTTCTTTTGTAATAAAATCAAAATTACATAATACATCTTAAGCTAGGACAGAAACTAACTCTTCTGGTTTTTACTGATTACTGTTGTTCTTGCTTACAGCAGACATAAACTGATTTAGCGTGTGAATTATCTCTACTTAAGCTGTGAACACAGAGACTGGACCAAGTTACAACATTTTCATACAGTTTCAGTGTAAGCTCATCTTTAACTGAGAAGAAATAAAAATGGTTCACCTATCCTAAGACTCTTTGTAATGCAAGACTTTTGCTATCTTAGATGCTTAAGGAGGAGGCATGCCGAAAGTCTCTAAAAGCAGATTCTTTGTCAGAGTACAGTTTACACCTCTTGCACACTGCTATGCAGGTCCTGCTTTCGTTCTAGTAAAAGAGTGCATACTGTTGAAATATGAATTCAATGAGTAAAGTAATGTACATTAAATGAGAATGGGGCATAAAACCAACCAACTTTTTTGAACTGAATCCATATGAGATACTTAATCTCAGTATATCAGTATCTATCTGGTGTAACTCCAAATCCAATTTAGGTAGCTAGCCTTCCCCAGTACGCCATAAGAATTAAGTATTGAAGAGTGAGATTCATAGAAATCAGCTACCAGAGCTGCAAGTTGCCCAAGTTTGCTGGTTAGAGGCTCCCTTTCCCTCTAAACTCCCATGGTTTGATCATTCTTGTAGGAAAAATATGCATTACAATTTATAATTCTTTGCCCTGTGAATCCTCTCCCAGTGCTAAATAAACTTGCTCTTTCGCAACACACAGCCAAAAAAAGAGACTTGAACTTTGCTCCTTAATATACCAGATTGATATCTCAGCACAGAATGGTCACTCACTATCTTTTTGTGGATGCCATATATATATATTTAACTATATATGTTAGAACAGCTTAAAAACAAACAAAAAAGCCCCCAGAAATGCCTTACGTCACAATATTCTTTCTGCCATCATGCCATCATATATAGATACTCCTCTGTGGAATGATCCACTCTCTGAGAACAGGCACATAAATTACCTAGGCAAGGGAGAAACTGGAGAAGACAATGCTGGAATTTTTCCTCTTGCATTTTATGCGAGGCCTAGCCTACAGTCATCTTCTGATAATGCCAATCTCTAGGTGAGATCAGATGAATTTCAGTGGCACTTTCAAATCAGATGGGTGTAAACTAGATCAGGGCTGCCAAGGGTGCAAACACACAGGAGAATGCAAGCAAAGTTATTCAAATAACCTCAGATCCTGTAAGCAGCATACGCTAGTAGTGTTAACGCTTGTCCTGGGTTCAGCAGCAGCAGTCAGTTTTTCTTCTTCTTAGTAGCTGGTGCAGCGCTGTGGTTTTGACTTTCGGCCTGGGAAAAATACTGATAAAGCCGATATTTTCAGTTACTGGTCAGAATGTTTACCCTGACCAAGGACTTGGGAGTCTCATGCTCTGCCAGGGAGGAGGAGAAGCCGGGATGAAGCAGAGACAGGACACCTGACCCAAACTAGCCAAAGAGGTATTCCATACCACAGCACGTCATGCCCAGGATGTAGAACTGAGAGTTCCCGGAAGGGCTGGATCACTGCAGGGTGGGGGTGAGGTTCCGGTTGGTGAGCGGTTGTATTCTCTTCCCTTGTTATTTCCTTTATCATTATTACTATTAGTGGTAGCAGTAGTGATTTGTGTTATACCTTAGTTATTAAACTGTTCTTATCTCAACCCGTGGGAGTTGCATTCTTTCGATTCTCCTCCCCGTCCTTCCAGAAGCAGAGGGAAGAATGGTGGGGTGGGGGGGAAGTAGACTGCGTGGTTCTGATTTACGGCCTGGGCTTAAACCACGACAATGCTTCACTTGGCTTAATATATATATATATATAGCTTCTCAGCAGTGGTAACTAGACAATTCAGAGCACTGTGCCAGTAGAGCTCTGATGCTGTTGGAAATCAAATGAATACCTGTACGCAAACTCAAATGTGTTGCCATAGCATTCAGTTCTGCTATACTCATATCTCTGTCTATACAGAGGCATACATAATTTATGTACTTCTAAAATGTAGATTCAACATATACTATGGACTTTGGTTATGAATACATCACAAGTGATCTTAAGAGTGTGTCTTGCGAAAGACTAATGTTTTTTCCTGAAATTAGCCGGTAAGATTTATAGTAACTAAGTTTGTTATTGTGTTATATTTATCTAATATCTAATATCTAATATCTAATATGTATTGTTATATATATTGTTATAAAACTATAACTAAATTTGATCACATGGCAATGTGTTTTGATGAGTAAGAATGGCAATGCTTTTGTTCTTTACCCCTTTGTTCTCAACCATAGTTTCAAAGAGACAGAGAGAAAGTTAGATAGGGAGGATATCATCCGGTCTCATGGCCTTGCTGTAGGCCTTGTTCCTTCTAGTTCTGAATATCTCCAAGGCTGGAGATTCCACAAACTCTTTGAACAACTTAGTGGTGATTTTCTTTTATCTTGTGTTTAGAGGAATTTATTGTATTGCAGCTTGTGTCCATTACCTTTCATCCTATCACCGTGTACCTCCAAAAGAGTCTGTTTCTGCACTTCTGTACTCTCCAGCTAAGTAGTTGAAGACATTGGTCTCAGCTTTCTCTAAGTTGAGAGAGTTGAACAAGCTGAACAAAAGCTGTTCTGCCTGGTTCTCCTCTGATATCATGTGGTTCAGCCTCCCAATCACCCTAGCAGCCCTTCATTGGACACACTCCTGTATGTCACAGAATCAGAGAACGGTTGAGGTTGGAAGGGACCTCTGGAAACCATTTGGTCCAGGCTCCCTGCTCAACCAAGGCTGCTCAGAAACAGTTGCCCAGGTCTATGCCCAGACAGCTTTTGAATATCTCCAAGGATGGAGATGGACATGTCAGTGTCTGTCTTGAGCTGAGGAGCCCAAACCAGTATAACAGATGCAGTCTCACAAGTGCCAAAGAGAAAACAATCACTACCTACTGCCTGCTGACTGTACTTTTGCTCAGTATGCAGTTAGTTTTCTTTGCTGCAGGAGCATACTGCTGGATCACTTCTTTTCCACCTGGAAGCTTAAGTCTTTTGCTGCAAAACTGCTTCCTAGCCAATCAGATGCCAGCCTCTACTTTTTGCATGCAGTTATTCAATCTCGGAGTCAGGATCTTGCATTTGCTGGATTTCAGAAATGTCTTTTCTGCCCATGTATATTTCCTGCTAAGGTCTCTCTGAATAGCAGCTCTATTTTCTAGTATATCAACCATTCCTTCAGTTCGGTATCATCTGCAAACTTGCTTAGAGTACTTTCTGCCCCATTGTCCATACCATTAATAGAAATGGTAAACAGTATTGGACCCCTGAGGGATACCACTAATAATCAGTTGCCAGCTGGATTTTATTCTCCTGATCACCTCCCTTTGACTCCATCTGTCCAGACAGTTTTTCACTCATTTATTGTCTGCTTATCCAGTCCATATTCACTAATTTGCTTTCTAGGGATACTATGAGATATCATATTGAAAGTCTTGGCAATGTCAACAGTTCACTACTCTCATCTGCTTAGTCATATCATCAAAAGCTACCAGGTTGTTCAAGAATGATTTTCCCTTTGATTAATTTTTTGCTGGCTGCTCCCAATTACCTTCTTGTTTTTCTTTGGCCTGGATATGGCTTTGTGGAGTGTTTGTCCCATAACCTGCAGCAGGACTGATGTAAGTCTAACTTTCCTGTAATTCTCTGGATATTCTTTCTTGGAGTTAGATGTGATGTTTGTCCTTCTCCAGCTGTTAAGAAGCTCCCCCAGCTGGCATATGCTTCCAAAGATGATAGACATCTGGCTCTAGCAACACCCTGCCAGGCCCTGTTGACTTGTGTATATGTTCAAGCAGCTTACATGTTAAGAGCTCCCTACCTCTACCTTTTTTTAATGCAGTTAATGCTACACTTTTTCTTCATTTTTACCTAAAATCTGGTTCTCAATCCCGAAAGCCTACTTGTCAACAAAGCTTCTGTAACAATGTTTTCTCCCCTTCAATCATGATTTCTTTTCCATGCCAAAGAGACAGATATAAAGAGGTGCTGGCTGTGCTATCTACCCCACCATTATCACAGCCCAGAATGTCAGGTACTCTGGGACAAAGACAGAGAGGAAGGCAAACTGCTACAGGCGCTTCATATCCATACCTGAACGGTATCCAGCCTATTAATGACAGTAGGAATATTTGATATATGAATTCCTTATTGCATTTTGATTTTACTTTCAATGGAACTTACATTTGTGTACTTGCTTTTCCTTTTTTAGGCACCCATAGGTCATGGATAGCTGTGTAAGTGAAAGAAAGTGGGGTCATGACGACTGCGACACAGTGAATCACTGTTTATTCTATCTCTGAAAATGCCTGGAGCCACATAATTTGACTTCAATGCTTGCTGTGCCCTACAGTGAATATACTATGATTAGTCATCTTTTCTGTGTAATGCTAGTACCAATTGCTCTGAAGAGAAGAATACAAGAGAATTATCTGAAACACCTGGATTAACTTTAACCTGTTGCTTGCTGTGGCAAACTTGCATGCCTTCTATAGCATCCAAAGGAGTTGCTGTTTAAATGAATAAGGCAAGAAAAATTATTTCTTCAGGCAACATTCTGTGAGCTTTACTGGAAGAGTGTGATTCCTTAACTTCTTTTTCAAGCAGGAAAGAGATTAATATTATCAAGATTGTAATGACAAAGTATGTATGAAGCAAACTTATTTTGCTTGTGTAGCTTATTCTGTACGGCTGAACAAAATGGGATTCATTTTTTTTTTTAGATGTGGATATTATTCCATTTAATCAGAGTTTGTTTGGCTTGATTTTTTTAAAACTTCTTATTTTAAAGCCTCTAGGATATAACAGTTATTAACAGATAACTTGGAATATTCTTGATGTTTAGCAGCTGAACTGTTCAGTTTAGCTGTGATAGGATATATCTGTGTAGTGAAATTGTTTCTTTAAGAATATGAAAGAAAGTGCCAGAAAATATATTTTAAAACTTAGAAAAGAATAAAATACTTATTTTTCAGGCCATCTATGCCTTGCCTAGAGCATTGTTCCCACTATATTTGGTTATAACAAGATTTACAGGGTTAAGTGCAGTGAGGAACTGTTATGTTTCATCCTCAGATTTAAAGAAAGTTTTGCATGCGGAATGTGCCTTCATGGTCTTTTGTGATTCATTTCCCTGCCTCTGTCAAGAAGATTTGAAACTTCTCTTGTCTGTGTAAACCCTAGGTTAGGTTTGGCTAGGAACTGTTTTCTCTTGTCATTCTTTAATCTCACGTATAAAGACAAAATGGTAAACTAATTAATTTTATTTCCTCAAAAAATTATTTTCACACTTTCAGCTTACAAGAAGCCTAAAGCTAAGAAGGTAAAAGTAGTAATTTCTAGCAAAAGTTTCCCATTTTCAGAAAATTTAAAAATTAATGACACCAAATTTTACCTTAAATATGAAGCAATTTCCCTCATAAACATAATGTAAATAGCTTTTTGACTGTTACAGATCTAAGTGAATATTTTTGTAGCCTGTCACCAATGAATAAGTCCTTTCTTTCTTACTCATTTATCATCAGGTCTTAAATAAAGACTTGAAGTCTCCAATTGCAAAAAAAAAATAAATAGAAATTACTATGGATATTTTCAGAAGCAGAACTTGAAATTATTTTTCACAAGCTTCCGTAACAGTAAAATTTCATCCAGCTCTAGAGTAAGAGTTAATAATTAACTCTTATGTAAGTAATATGTTGGGAGATAACATACTGCTTTTCCTTCAATGAGATATTGGTTTAATATCAGTAATTTATAGGATCACCATCTCTAAATTAAACCCAAGAGAGTGACTAGTTTCCTACAGCTCTGAAGGGACTCCAGGTCAGTAACAGTAATGCTTGGCATTTGTATAACATAAAATTTTGAGGTACCTTATAGATGTTAATTATACCTCACAGTAACCCTTGTAGCTAGTAGTAAACCGTGTACCACATTCACTATCTAAAATTCAACAACATCAATTTTTTTTCTGGTACTTAATGTATGATAAAACATTTTTGACTTCCTAGTCACATTGATATGAATACAGAAGGTGACCAAAATATAAAATTATTTGTGCATCTGATAGTAGCTCTGTCTTCGTACCACAAATACGGTAGACCTGGTATGACCTGTTTTAACAATACGGGTTGAACTACAAGGTTCAGCTGGGGTGAGGTGCTTCTCCTGCCCCAGCAGAGCCAGCTCTGCTCTGGCTCCATAGTGGCCAAAGGTCACTGAGCATGTGCAGACAGCTCAAAGGTTACTAAATTATCAGAGCTCCAATTCAACATCTTAAGAAAAGCAAAAATGGAAAACAGCTTAACTTGTCTGCAAAATGCAGTCATTTAGCAAAGAGTTTGTCCTTACTCCACTGTCCAGGCAGAATAGGCAGCTCCAAGGAGTCGGACCGCCCACAGCTCACCTGCCACCTCTAGCAGTTGGAAGCCCTGGTGAGCATCTTGAAGATGGAAGACAGAGGATGCTAACCAGCATAAAATTACAGCAAACATTTGCTAAGATTTTCTCATCTATAAAAAGAAATGCTGACCACTTTCACTGGATAGGTTAATAAACTCTATTCCTAGAGAAGTGATTTCTAGTGCAGAAAAAAAGACGTATTTAATGTAAAGTTTTTAACCTCCCAAAACCATGTTTCTTCGAAGAAATTGGTGTTTTTCTTTAACGTTTTTCTCCTTCCACATCTTCCTTTTAAAAATTAAGAAAAAGGAAACGAAATAAAGAAAGGCAAAGGAGAGAAAAGCAGAATGGAAAGAAGAGCAAGGAATAGAGAGCAATATTTTACATGTAGATGGAGAACTTTGTGTCATTCATGGAAGATTGTCATATTTTGAAGATTGATAATTTTTTTTAAATTAAAAACTTTAATTATGTGCAAAACATTCCATCTTTTCTAGTTAATATTAATTATGAGCTTCTATTACACGCTGATGTGTCGAATTAATGTTACCCTAAGAAAAAGACTGTGTACTGAGCTTCTCAGCTTGGTGCAAGCACAGAGACCAGGCACTTAATTGTCAAAGAGGCCCTCTAAAGATCATTGCTCCTCATTGCAGTGCCTATTTTTCACCTGTCTTATTCAGTAACAACTGACAGCACTAGCGCTGGAGTAGGATCCAGGGCTTTTAATTTCATAGTATCTTGAATCACTGGACTATTCTCTTCTGCATGGTCTTTTTTGATTACCAAAAAAAAAAAAAAAAAAAAAAAAAAAAGTGAGGAATTTATTTCAAGATGGATATTTAATTTTATGACTTTTTCCTGTGTTGCCCCATGAAAGCCTGAGGTGAAAAGCTCTTTATTTATGAACCACACTGGGTTATAAAATAGAGTATTGTCAGTTTCCCCTCACATTAGCATTCATTTCATGATTATTTTTTTTTTTTCCCTGACTGGAAGAACTGCCTACACCCCTCCTCACCATGGCAACTGAAGAATCTAGCAGCAGACTCAGGGTAGCAAAAACATAAGGAAAAAAAAAGCTTGAAAATATCCCTTGATACTAAAATTGGTTTTGTTTTCACAGCAACACACTATGCAACTGCAAGAGAAAGAGAGCGATATACCTATATTTCAGTTGGAATCACCCAGACTGAGAGGAGTACAGAAAAGTGTGTGCTTGTTTGCATGTTACACTGGAGTATGTTAAGGGTAGGCGGCACTTATTTTCAAAGCGTATTTTGACTGCTGAAGGAGAACGAGATATTGACAATGATATGTTAGTGGATGTTTCTGTGGAAGAGAAGCTCTTCATATGTACTGGATAGAAGGCACAGCAATTTTGTTTGAAAAGTTTTCCTTCTGTTCCTGAGTTGGTGCAATAAATATAACTGTTGACAAATATTTATCAGCATGTCTAAACATATGGGAAGAATGAACCAAAGTCTTTCAACCACTGTAGGAATGAAAACAGGCACTGATGTATTTGCTAGCAGCACAGTTGAATGCTGTACAAGGAATATCAGCCTCATAGGCTATAGTTATTTAGAACAACAAAGAATGTGAGTCTACAGCAATAATGCTAAAAAAGACATTTTAAACATTACCTCAAAACAGATTTGAAAGCAGTAATAATTAAAACAACACTAAATAATGTTATTGCTTTTCTAAGCAGGAAATCACATTTATTAGGAAGGAGAAAGTTAAAAAGAAACACCGTATTGAGTCACCTTATTAAAGAGGACAAAGCCAATATCAAAACTAGCATGTGAAATAATGGCAATGAAAAGTTTTCTTCATTTCTGTGGGAAAGCCATTCAATTCATATGAGTAAGGAAAATAGTCTGTCATGCATTAATCTAATCACAGCAGAGAAGCTTATTGGAAGTTTTCTTCCATAAAACTAGTTAAACAGTTTGTTATTCTTAACAAAAGGAGAACAGATATAATAACAATAACTTTCCTTGTTTGCCATCAGTTGCAAATGACTTTCAGTTGAGTAAAAAAAACCACCAAAAACCAAACCCAAAACCAAACAAAAAAATTTACCTACAATATAATTTCCCACCACATTTTAAAGATAAATTATTCCATATAATAAAAAGAGAGCTGTTAAGATTAACACTGCTGTCTGGAGGCCTGTCCTGGGTTCAGCAGCAGCAGTCATTTTTCCTCCTTCTTAGTAGCTGTTGCAGCACTGTGTTTTTGACTTTCAGCCTGGGAACAAAGCTGATAACACCGATGTTTAGACTGACCAAGGACTTTGTGAGTCTCATGCTCTGCCAGGGAGGAGGAGAAGCCGGGATGAAGCAGAGACAGGACACCTGACCCAAACTAGCCAAAGAGGTATTCCATACCACAGCACGTCATGCCCAGGATGTAGAACTGAGAGTTCCCGGAAGGGCTAGAATGCTACGGGGTGGGGGCGAGGTTCCGGTTGGTGAGCGGTTGTATTCTCTTCCTTGTTATTTCCTTTATCATTATTACTATTAGTGGTAGCAGTAGTGATTTGTGTTATACCTTAGTTATTAAACTGTTCTTATCTCAACCCGTGGGAGTTGCATTCTTTCGATTCTCCTCCCCGTCCCTCCAGAAGCAGAGGGAAGAAAGGTGGGGGGGGAAGTAGACTGCGTGGTTCTAATTTACAGCCGGGGCTTAAACCACGACAAGGCCGGAGCTCACAAATTCTTTGTGTGCCCAGTAGACAGACTGGAACACTGTGTTTCCCTCCAAACACACCCTTCACGCATCCCACACATGGAAGGAAAGCAGAGGTCGCTCAGCTCTAGCCCAGCACAGAAGAGTTACAGGTGGACAATGTGGTGGGACACAGGAGCTGAACTGTACATCTGTGTCTATGCTGCAGATGACAGCCATTTTCAAAAACTTGATGGTCATGGTTTTCTCTTCACAGGAATTGGAACAGGTGGTTATCAGGTTTGACAAGCTGGATAGTAATGGGCATGTGTTCAGAAATAACTAGATGAATTTTTGTAGTTTTTTTGTCAATGTTCAGCTCACTGCATTTTTATTTCATAAGTTAGCTCTCTGTTGCTATTTATGTGCTAATTCTCTGAGTTATTTTCTCTCAGTGCATGTAAATTGCAGGAGAATGAAAGGCAGGATAAACAAAATGCGGAAAGCAGAACTGGTGCTACAGGAAATGGAGCCAGAGTTGAAGACAATTGAAGGCAAGTATGACTAGAATAGAGAAGTAGAAAGGTAGGCCCTGATAAGGAAAGGTAACAGCAAAAATGCTGCGCAGCACTGAAAATTGATATGAAATATTGGTTAAAAAATATTTTTTTTAATTGAATATTTAGGTTAAAACCACTTGGGGAATGACTGCAAAAGAATTAATCTTTATGCAGTTTTAGAACAATTTTCTATACCTCCATGCAAATTCAACTGTAGTTAGAAGTCCTGAGGGAAAAAGGTACTTGCTAATCCTCAGATTTAGAACCAGCTTTGAATACCAAGTTAAAAGCATTAAACTAGCTAGAGTTTGCATTTCAAGCAATGGGGAAAAAAAGTAGAAATTCTCAAGAGAAAGTGTATGAAAATCACCCAAAGAAAGACATTATAAGTTAGCTGAGAAATGAGGGGGAACTGGAAAAAGGACTCACGAGGAAAGTGTAAGAATGAAGGCAGACATGCCGAAATTTGAATGATATATGTTATTTTACTTATGCAAATAAAAATTGAATAAATGTAAGTGCCCCTCCTGTGATTATCTTGATCTTCTTGACATTAATCAATATATAGTACTGAAACTAAAGTAATCATTTGCATCTGAGTTCAAGAAACAAGGGTGTAGGACTTGGAGGTGAAAGCAGATTCAGTTATACTGAAATCCATGGAATGTTCATAAGAGTTCTTGCCTAAAGTAGCAAGGGCTTGAACTGGATTATTTACTCCAAAGTATGTCTGACCTATCTTTTTTATTTCCCTCATCTTTTACTTTTACTTAATGTTTTCAGTTTCTTTTAATGATAAGTTAGTCATAGGAGGATGACTAATCTGGACATTTTCTCCAATTAGTTTTGTAAACACTAAAGAAGTATTTAAATGGAAGTGCTTCTCTACAGTTTCCAAAGGTACTGCTGAATAATCAGCTGGTATTAGTAAGGTTTGCAGCATGCATACTTGCCTTGGAAGAACTGAACTTTTATTTTCTGATTTGCCTTATTAGTTACCAAAGAAATAAATTTCCTAATATTCAGTTGTACCTTATTTGTACCACTGCAAAAAGAAACAATTCAATTTCTTATTACCAGACTCTTGTCAGCAGTGTAGCAGTATTTTGGGTAAACTCTCCAGTTTGGCATTCTAGGATGAGTAATGAGAAATGGGAAAATTCTATATTCTTTGTTTCTATTCTTCTGAAGGTACTTTAAATCACTTCAGCTAACTATTTTAATTCACCTTTTTAAATTAAAACTGAATTCTCTGGTTAAGTTTGCCATTGAAAATGAGGCGGGTAAAAAAATCTCCAGAAGTACATAGCAAAACTGCCATAAACAGCTTTAGCATGTGAGTGTGTGTACATATAGTAAATTAAGCAAGGTGCTGTCTGCAAGGTTTGATATTTATAGGTTCACTTTTCTTGCAGGTTTTGTTTAAATTATTTTTTTAATGAATGATACTGAGGAAGACAGCTTTAGTACAAAAGAACAAAGAGTCCTTACACGGCATGAGTCAGGGTAACTGCATGGAGTAACTTCACACCAGCTGAAAACCTACTCAAAATCATTGAAGTTTGCATTCATAACAAAGTGATATCCCAAAAACTTCATCCCAAACCCCCTATCTAAACCCCTTAAATTCAACCCTTTGATAATATTATCCCTTGTGCCATAGTGAAATTGCATTTCATTAAGACAAATTATTTCAGCATAGTACCTTTCTTACAGAAAAGTAAAGCAGAGCACCAGTTCTAGTTTAAAACCACAAAAAAAGCTGATATTTACTAAACAAAACCAGAGTTTGGTCAAAATCTACGTATAGTATTCCTGTATTTTAAAGGGAATGTTCTAAGCATTTGGAAAGGAGAAGGTAAATTTTGGCTGCTGATTGTTTTATTTTTACATTTTGGAGATTTGGGGGTTAGTTTTTTGTACATAACTTATTTGTAGCCACTGCCCATAAATTGAGGAATTAAAAAATAGTGCCAAATTTATCTTGAACTTTTTTTTATTATTTCTTCTTATAGTTTGAATTACTTAACATTCAATGGCAAATTGTCAGAAAGTGTTTTACTTAGGTGTGGAATTGCTATTGTAAGATATTCAATTTCAGTTTTATTCCCATAAATCTATCCTGTGCTACATGAAGCTAGCGCTTGCCAAGAAGCCAAGCGCATAATAAACCTAGTTTAGCTGGAAAAGTCCAGCAATAGTAAGCAATAGGTTTCTGACAGTATACCAGAAATTACAAAAAAGCATACCCTCAGCAGTCATCAGCCATTGCTGACAACAGGATTTTGCCTGACCTTTGAAATTGTTCAAAAATTTAGTGGCCATACTGTAAAAAGTTTGCACTGGAGATCTTCAAGAAGCTTGAAGGGGTACTGCCATATGAGCTGCATCTGATGAGTTTATATTCAGAAAACCTGAAAGATATTTTGGAGTGCTGTTAGAGAATATACTTGATACCTAAGACATCTCTCAGAAAGCCAATACAGACTCAGTGGAAATATGTATTGAACAACCATTTCTCTATTACTCTCTGAACATTACTAATTTCCATTTTTTTCTCTTCCTTTCACTTATATTGTTTTTTTATCATCCTGAAACTGGCAGTTCTAGCAGGATGACTTGCTTACTTATCTTCCCATTAACTGTAATAGACAAAGAGAAAGCAGAGTTCTGTATTGATGGGAAAACACTAATGAACTGGTGAAGGAAAGGCTGTCAACATTGTCTATTTGGACTTAAGTAAAGCATTTGACACTGTCTCCTGCAGTGTCCTTCTGGAGAAATTGGCTGCTCATGGCCTAGGAAGGTGTATTCTTCACTGAGTTGGAAACTGACTGGATAGCCGATCCCAAAGAGTGGTGGTAAATGGTATCACATCTAGTTGGCAACTGGTCACTAGTGGTATCCATCAGGGCTTGGTGTTAGGGACAGTGTTGTTTTTTAATGTCTTCATTAATGATCTGGATGAGGGGATTGAGTGCACCCTCAGTAAATTTGAGGACGGCACCAAGTTGGCTGGGAGTGTTGATCTGAAGTATAGGAAGGGTCTGCAGAGGGATCTGGACAGGCTGGATCGATGGGCTGTGGCCAATGGTATGAGGTTAAACTAAACAAAGTGCCAGGTCGTGCATTTGGTGGACAACAACCCCATGCAACCCTACAGGCTTGGGGAAGAGTGGCTGGAAAGCTGCTCAGTGGAAAAGGACCCAGGAGCGCCGATTGATGGCCCCTGAACTTAAGCCAGCTTGTGACCAGGCAGTCAAGGCGGCCAACAGCATCCTGGCCTGCATCAGCAATAGTGTAGCCAGCAGGACCAGGGAACTGACCATCCCCCTGTACTCGGCACTGGTGAGGCTGCACCTCCAATACTGTTTTCAGTTCTGGGCCCCTCACTACAAGAGAGACATTGAGGTGCTGGAGCAGGTGCAGAAAAGGGAAACAAAGCTGGTGGAGGGTGTGGAGCGTAAGTCTCATGAAGAGTGGCTGAGGGAACTTGGGGGATTTAGTATGGAGAAGAGAAGGTGCAAGGGGGACCTTATCACTCTCCACAACTACCTGAAAGGAGGTTGTAGTGAGGTGGGGGTTGGTCTTTTCTCCCGAGTAACAAGCGATAGGACAAGAGGTTATGACCTTAAGCTGTGCCAGGGGAGGTTTAGATTGGATATTAGAAACAATTTCTTCACTGAGAGGTTGATCGGGCATTGGAACAGGCTGCCCAGGGAAGTGGTGGAATCACCATCCCTGAAAGTGTTCAAAAACCATGTAGATGAGGCGGTCAGTGACATGGTTTAGTGGTGGTCTTGACAGACCTGGGGTAATGGTTGGACTTGATGATCTTAAAGGTCTTTTCCAACCTGGCTGATTCTATGAAATATTTGAGAAGAATCTGAGGGTGGGGGGAGCCCTGCATAACTTTTTATGTTGGGTGAAATATGGAATTTGAGATAATTAGAATGATATCTAGTGAAAGAGGAAACTCAACAAGGTATAGTTATAATCTGTAATGGCCCTGAGCCTACCAAGATGCCTACCTGTCCCTGCTCGGCCTCCCCATGTGCCTCCCTCCACCCTGACAATGTCCCAGGACTCCATTTCAGCTCATCTCCAAGCCATCAGTCCCTGCTCCAGCAATGTAGTAAGAGTGCTGGTCTCCAGCTCTGTCCCTGCCAATCCTGACTTGTTCACTGGACTTCCCAGGCTGACCTTGGTCTTGACTCATTGTTTCACCTTCTCTGTCCGAGGAACCTCTTATTACCCCAGCCTGGCCCTGTGCAGAGTAACAGAGCAATCCCCATGCTGGTTTCTCCCTGACAACAACCAGGAAAAGTATGCACAGGGACACCACAGAAGAGTAAGAAACTAGCTATACAGCCAGAGAACTGGGATCTAGACAAAAGACAAGTGTGAAAGGAGAGAAAAAGCAAGCAAGCAAGCAAGTAATAAATTTTTCATCTTTATTTTCATAGTTTTACTGTACTGTTGCTGATACTGGTTCAAAGTTGAATGGCTTCAGAGGCATTTCATGCACAATGACTTGTCTGTGTTTTATAATTGCTCTTCATAGAGAAGAGTTAAATCAAATAACTATTTTGCAAGCTAAAAATGTCCTTAAGTAAGATATAAAAGAAAGATTGGGAAGAGAAAGAAATCTGAGGAAGCAGACTAAGATTTTGGGTTTCTGGGCTAGTCCCTCTGATAAATAAAGAACCAAAGGATGTTGTGAACAGACCTGCCGAACAATATGTGTACATTATTTGAAAGCATGGCAAAATATGAAAAGCCTAGGGAGAATGAGACATAACTTTGCCTCTGTGCATAGCAAAGCTGCATCAATGCAATATTTTATTTAAAATAAGTATTTATTTTCTTAAAAGAAAAAAAAAAAAGAAAATCCCACATTACCATTTCTCCTTAGTCAAAGCTGCTTGTCAGACAATGTGAAATATGAACATGGCCTGGACCAGAAGCATTTGTTTTTCTTCTGTGAGATTGTGGTATCACAGAACATTCAGCCCATTCAAGCACTTCGTGTTGTCATCATCCAGCCATCATCTTTTCCAGCTTTTCTTGGGCTGAAGTCATAGTAATTTCAGTGTGAGTGGAGGCAGCCGTCGGGTTATCATCATTTTGGTTGTCTGTGAAACACAAGGATTGCTAATTTGTTCTGCTTGAGTAAAGGAGATTTGTCACAGGATTTTCTCATTCTTTGATGGACAGAACTGTATGCAGAGCCAGATCGTCAATAGGAACCAGCATTCAGCTGCTCACCACAAAGTAACTATCAGGCAGCCAATATCACATTGAAACCAGTGGTGTCTCCTACCCATGTTTGGAAGTACTGTGATCCGTTATTTAGGTATGTCACCCACTATCTCCTTCTGAACTGTCAAACAAAATTAAACTAATCCAAACCTCAATTATTCCTTTTGTCTGTTTCTGTGTGAAACCAAAGTTCTGTTGTGTGAAAATTGAGGCTTTCTTAACAGTGATTGATTTTCCCTCTTAAAAAGGAGAAAGAAGACATCGTAAGTAAAAGAAATGATCAATACAAATTTTTTGGTGGAGTATTTTTCTCCAACTTCAGACCCAGATGATTATATAATTGAAGCTCAAAACTGGACAGCAGTTCTTCATAATTTCAGGAGAAATGTGGTGAAAGAGATACTGACTCTTAACAGTCTTAGGCAAACTTTTAGTCTGATTTAAATCTTTTGCATACAATTTTATGGTCGAGGGTTTGTTTGTTTTGTGGTTTTTCTTTTTAACTGATCTGCAAAATATTTCATAAGTCCTTTACATCATGAAAGATAGAAGTGAAAAATTTATATGCCTAAAACTTAAATAGAATACAAACAAACAGAGAGTTTTCAGTAAAGGTAAGTGTGGTTTTAGACTTCAAAAAGGAGAATCAAAGGGCAAATCTTCCACTCTCATAGACAATTCTGTGATTCACCTTCCATGAAGACAGACATCTTCAGGGGATAATTAACTAACAAAAAGAAATGTCAGTATATATTGGGTTTTACAAGGAAAAGTGGTTTCTGTTCAGCTGAAAAACAACATGTCCAGAATCCACAGTAACACTTCTTTGCTGTGTAGTTTTGGATTTTAAAATATATCGGTATCCCTTTTTATTTTTCATTATTCAGGAAACTTAAGTCTTAAAAATCAACATGTATATTTCTTTACATGCAGGTAGCTATTCTCTCTATAAATAGTGATAGGTATTCATAGACATGATAATGATGCATACACACGTACACCCACATACGTAAACTCTCAATTGCTTTTTAAAATTTTCCATATCTCATGTAATGGAGCAGGTTAAGTACCACCATGAAGCTGCCACACATACAGCACAGCCTTTTTTCTTTGGGTTTTGTTCATTCTCTCTATAGACCTTACATTTCCAGCAAGTGCCATATGGACAAAACAGTTCCTGGTAAAATTCTGGACAACAATTAACATAGGCACAGCAGGAGATCCCAACTGTTGATCCCTAAAAGGTGGTTAATCAACAGCATATGGGTTTATTTATCCCAGCATGCCCTTTTAATTAACAGTTCTGGAAAGTGTACTTTTTAATGAACACTTTGTTATCATATACTGAGAAAATTCTAGAGTGTAAACGAAACCCCAGCCTGAAACAAAATAACATAAATCTGTCAAGAAGTCAACCCATGAGAACCACTAATACTAACTTCAAACAATGCTAGCATAACAATGTTTGTGTATAGAATCAGATCTGATTTTATAAGAAAATCTTCAAAGTGCAGAAGGTTTGAATTTAGTGTTTAAACTCATCTTTAAAATAAATGTACATTGTAAAGTTCATATTTAGAGTAAAAAATGTTAGCAGGACAGGGAAGAAGCTCTCCAATCCTCTGTTTTGGTTTGAGCCCACCCTTTGAACAATAACATGACATTTACTTTCAAGCTGACAGTAGATGATGCTTGATAGGGCATTGATAGGGTAGGTGGAAAGGAAGAGAGGATACAAAAAGAAACAGTGATACCAAACTAGAAAGGAAAAGCAAGCACAGCCAAATGTGCACACAGCACAGAAGAAAAGCTGACTCAAAACATTCAAAGTCCTTTTTAATATACATCTTTATTAATGCAATGCAAATTATTTAAGATAAGCCTTAGGTAAACCAAAACCTTAAAGTAAACCAAATATTTAAGGTCAATTATTTAAGGAAAACAGTAAACCAAATTTTCAGTTGGTGTAAATTAAGGTAACTGCTTGCAGAAAACTGATTTACATGGGTCTTGAAAACATAATAAAAAACTTCATACTGAAGAAATTCAGAAAACAAACCAGAGTCTTTTATCTTCAATCAGTTGAACAAGAAAAGTGTCTTTGATGGTGTTGTATCAGCTTATAAAAACCCCTGGTAAGCTTCCTGTAAATTATGTCCCAAAGATGAATGTACTGGGAGCTCATAAGGCATTTTCTAATTAAGAAGCCATACAAACTACTGAACACCTTACAGAATACTCATGCTTCACCTCTCAGCAAAGAATTCTACCCTTTGTTAACAGCAACTGCTACACCAGAAGGACTATTTTGTACATGCTTGTTAAGGAATAGAATCTGGTATGTTCTAGGAGGCAGAAACATTTAAGTATGTTACTCTTTTACAGCATACTGTGCTAAATTAAAGACGTTTTTTCTTCTTAGAAAATAATTTGCCGATACCAAGAGTATTGGAGTCTCCTTAGTTAAGATCTTTGATTGTCCAGAGCAAAATGTGAGATAGCCTTAGAGAAGAATGCAGATTTGATGTATACTGAACATCTGAACAATTCCAAAATGCAGCTACAGCTACAACCTCCTAAAAATGTTTACCAAAGAATTGCACTAGGTAAGGTGTTACATTCGTTTTCAAAACAAAACCAAAAAGGTTTATGCTTTATTATCTGATTACTTGCTACATTAGAAATAAGAGAAAACATAATCAAAATTGTCATTCATTATCCTGTATTATGTGCTAATGAAGAATGAGAAAGCAACTTGTGGTTGCTCCTCATATTGTTATGAGGAGTCCATCAGAAGAAGTAAAGATGACATTCTCAGAAAGAACCTGTGTAGGGGCCTGTTGTCTCCTTCTCTGTTGAGTAGCATACAAGACCAGCTCAGAGCAGCAGATTTTTAGACTGTTAACCCTTACAGCTCTTAAAACTGACAGGACACCACAAAGCTTAGGGTAAATATATCGCAATAGACATATATCCATACTATCCTCTATGATACACTTTACCATTTCATGTATTTGACAGTGGGAAACTTATTTATAGTAAAGACTGTCTACATTAAGAAGGATTTTTCAGGACTGGCCACTACTAAATAAACATAATGCTGTAACTTTAATTACAAAATATTTTTATCAGATTATATGGGACTCCAAGTGCCTGATTGTTCTAATTTTGAAAAAAACCCACATTGTGGAATGCCCACAAAGAATATGATTAAGTAATGAATATGTTTTACAGCTTCTGAGTAAATATGTATGTCTTCAGCTATGCAGATAGCACAACGGAAGTATACTTGAATCTACATGAAGGAGGAAAAGACAGAAACGTGCTGTATAAATTACACCTGCTATCAAACTCATGTACATTGAAGACTAATTCTTGCAAAAAAGGTAAAAAGTGCCAAAGGTTATTCCACAATGTTACCCTAAGTGAAGAACTAATTTCATAAAACTGAAGATAATATCCTCTTTAAAAATACAGAAAAAAATTAAATAGTTTGTGATGATTAAGCTGATTCATGAAGAGCTGTTGATTTAATTTTTGACAGAAGATCAGTGATCAGGCAAACCTTCTGTCTTGAATTCTCTCTGTCACTGCTACTGAAACTTTTTATTTTGATCATTTACTCCACTAGAAGATATTTCTGGTTTTATTTTTTAAAGTACCCCTGAGTAATAAAAGCATAAAAGTTAAGGTAGAATTATGTTTGTTTAGGTGCATTTTAAAAATGTCATCTTTGCTGTGTTTTTGGTTGGTTGGTTGCTTGCTTTATTAGTTTGGTTTTGGTTTGTTTTGGGTTTTTTTTTGTTTGATTTCTTTATTTTTTTGGTTTTGTTTTGTTTGGGGTTTTTGTTTGTTGTTTTGTTTTCACTAACCAATACATGCTTGAAATTACATCTAGCTTATATATAGGGACTGTTCTCTCAATAAAAAGCAACTAGAATCAGCTTCACATCAGAATGAACTGTTTGGTTCCACTTCATCCTGCTTTGTGAACTAGACTACGGATTAGTTTAGATCCCACATTTTCTTTTTGATTATTTCTAGGCAAAGAAGAAATAGCTAAGAGTTATTTTAGGTCTGGGCACTGCTTCTGTTTTGTGCAAAGTGATTCTTGTTTAAATGTGCACCTAGTCAGACACATTAAGCAACATGACAGAAGTCTTTTAAAAGATTAATCCAGTTCTAGTGCACCAAAAGTAAAAATCAACTATGAGCTACTTTCAGTCTAGTTATCTCAAGAAGGGCTTTGCTCCCAAGACTAAAAATGAAGACCTGGAAAACGTATATTAAATACCTCAATCCTTTAAGCACAATAGAGCACTAAAGGGCTAGATTCAATTTTTGGCAGTCAAAGGAGCCTTGTCCCTCATCCTTCCTAACAATAAGAACAGCCAGAACAAAGGGATTTGCATAGTTCTCCTTTAAGAAATGGGTCCCAGTTTAATTGTGTTAGAAACAAAACTTCTGAACCCAGTGAGTTATAACAGAGAATACGACCAGTTACCTTTTGAGACAATGCAGCAAGATACCTGTACGTACTCTGTATATATATTTATAAAATACTGTGTATTTTAGAAAGGTGTCGTGGTTTAGAAAGGTTTGTCGTTGGCAACTCAGCCATGCACCTCTTGCTCACTCCCCCTGCTTCCTTCCCCTGCTCCTGGAGGGATGGGGAGAAGAATCGAAAGAATGTAACTCCCATGGGTTGAGATAAGAACAGTCCAGTAACTAAGGTATAACACAAATCACTGCTGCTACCACCAATAATAATAATGATGAGGGAAATAACAAGAGAAGAGAATACAACCACTCACCACTTGCCAACCCATATCCAGCCTGACCCCAGCAGCGATCTAGCCCTTCCAGGTAACTGCCGCCAGTTTATATAGTGGGCATAATGTGCTGTGGTATGGAATATCTCTTTGGTTAGTTTGGGTCAGGTTCCTGCCAGCTTCCCCTCCTCCCTGGCAGAGCATGAGACTCACAAAGTCCTTGGTCACACTAAAAATTACTAAGCAGCAACTAAAAACATCAGTGTTATCAGTGCTGTTCCCAGGCTGAAAGTCAAAACACAGCACTGCACCAGCTACTAAGAAAGAGAAAAATGACTGCTACTGCTGAACCCAGGACAAAAGGTAACAATTGGTTACTGATACAGTATTCCTGTGGTACTCTGTTTCTCAAATCCTTGTTGAGAAGGGAGAAAATAACATCATATTATCCATCATATTTGAAACATCTGTTATTTGAAAATAACATCGTATTGTCCACCATATTTGAAAAATCATGGCAGTCAGGTGAAGTTCCCGAAGACTGGAAAAAGGGAAATATAACTCCCACTTTCAAGCAGGGTAAAATGGATGACCCAGGGAACTACAGGCCAGTCAGTCTCACCTCTGTGCCTGGCAAAATCTTGGAGCAGATTCTCCTGGAAGGCATGCTAAGGCACATGAAAAACAAGGAGGTGGTTGGTGACAGCCAGCATGGCTTCACTAAGGGGAAATCCTGCCTGACCAATTTGGTGGCCTTCTATGAGGGGGCTACAGAACTGATGGACAGGGGCAGAGCAGTTGATGTCATCTACCTGGACTTGTGCAAAGCCTTTGACACTGTCCCACACGACATCCTTGTCTCTAAATTGGAGAGACATCAATTTGATGGGTGGACCACTTGGTGGATAAAGAGCTATCTGGATGGCCTCACGCAAAGAGTTGTGGTCAATGGCTCAATGTCCGAATGGAGACCGGTAACGAGTGGTGTCCCTCAGGGATTGGTGTTGGGACCGGTCTTGTTCTGCATCTTTGTCGGTGACATGGACAGTGGGATTGAGTGCGCCCTCAGCAAGTTTGCCGATGACACCAAGCTGTGTGGTTCAGTTGATACGCTGGAGGGAAGGGATGCCATCCAGAGGGACCTGGACACGCTTGTGAGGTGGGCTGATGCCAACCTTATGAAGTTTAACCATGCCAAGTGCAAGGTCCTACACCTGGGTCGGAGCAACCCCAGGCACAGCTACAGGTTGGGCAGAGAAGAGATTCAGAGCAGCCCTGCAGAGAAGGACTTGGGGGTGTTGGTTGATGAGAAAATGAACATGAGCCAGCTTCAGTGTGCGCTCGCAGCCCAGAAAGCCAACCGTATCCTGGGCTGCATCAAGAGGAGCGTGACCAGCAAGCAGGTCGAAGGAGGTGATCCTACCCCTCTACTCTGCTCTCGTGAGACCTCACTTGGAGTATTGTGTGCAGTTCTGGTGTCCTCAACATAAAAAGGACATGGAACTGTTGGAACAAGTCCAGAGGAGGGCCACGAGGATGATCAGGGGACTGGAGCACCTCCCATATGAAGAGAGGCTGAGAAAGTTGGGGCTGTTCAGCCTGGAGAAGAGAAGGCTGCGTGGAGACCTCAGAGCAGCCTTCCAGCATCTGAAGGGGGCCTACAAGGATGCTGGAGATGGACTCTTCATCAGGGACTGTAGTGACAGGACAAGGGGTAACGGGTTCAAACTTAAACAGGGGAAGTTTAGATTGGATATAAGGAACAATTGTACTGCCAGGCCTCCCCATATCTGTACTTCAGCCATTGTCCTCCATGTAGCATCGGTTGCATGATGTGTAGGGGAGACCCTGCCTTTGAACATCCAGCCCAGCACTGGCAACTGGGGTGCCAGGAGAAACTGTGCTTCAGTGCCAATCACTTCCGAAGCAGCTCGAACCCCTTCACAGGCTGCCAGTATCTGTTGTCAGGGTCTGGGTAGCTGCTGCACTTGTCACTGGGGTTTGAGTACCTACTGTACTTGTCACTGGGGCTGGTGTAGCTGCTGTACTTGGAGTTGGATTAGCTGTGCTGTCTGTTGCGGTCAAAGTTTGGGTAGCTGCTGTACTTGTTGCTGGGGCTTGTGTAGCTTCTGTGCTTGGAGCTGAAGTAGCTGTTCTGCCATCAGATCCAGGTACATTTTTTTTCCTTTTGAAGGCGCTGGATAGGGTTGGACAGGGTTCCATTTAAAATCATTTTTCTTCCAGGTCACATGATAGAGAGGGCTTACAATCTTTACTGTGAGGGTGGTGAGGCACTGGAATGGTTTGCCCAGGGAAGCTGTGAATGCTCCATCCCTGGCGGTGTTCAAGGCCAGGTTGGACAGAGCTTTGGGTGACAGGGTTTAGTGTGAGGTGTCCCTGCCCATGGCAGGGGGGTTGGAACTAGATGATCTTAAGGTCCTTTCCAACCCTAACTATTCTATGTTTCTAACATTTCACTTAAAATTATGGAGTTTGGGAGTTAGCCAAGTGAAAATTAGTGAGCTTCCACAATAACTGATTGAAGCTAGATATTGTTTTCATTAAACTCGCATCAATGTCACATTTTGTTTATTTTCAAGTGTAGGTTTCAAGTGTTGCAGATGTGTTGGTTAAGTCTCAGGGAAGGAGTATCAACTGTCACACCTGGTTCATTGCTATGTTATGCCTTTCAGGTACTAAGCTGCAGAATCCTTTCCTTCTCTAATGGTTGAGAGGATTTTTTGGGGAATGTTATAATTCATCTCACTTTCTAGTGGTTAAAAATCAATCTATGGCTTACTGCTCACATAATGTGAATCAAAGCAGGCAAGCCTACATGATTGATTCACAATGAAAATGTTTGTACTAAAGTAGGTTCGCAGTATTAATGGGTCATTTTATGTGGTATTCTACACCTTGTCTTTTCAGAAACTGACCTAACTACATAATGCTTAACAATGAGCATCCCAATATTTTAAACAAAGAACTGCAGTAGACAAAAAAAGAGAGATGGGTTTTGTCTTTTCAAAGATAAAGTGATTTATATTTGAGGGAATATTGAGCTGCCAAGTAAAAATTTCTCCTTCTTTCCAATACAACAATGACGAATATGTGATGATATAGTGCTAGAAAGATTTGTCTTATTTTCCATATTTGCACATACGTTGTCCTTGTCAGGAAAAATATCTGGGAGGGATTAATTTAACCCTTATTTACTTTGGGTTATTCATCTTTTTCTAAACACAAGAAGACAACAATGCTTCAATATGGAATAGACATAGCAGAAAGAATGTGAAGAGAACAACTCTTTCATTAAACTGTTGTGGACTGAGAAGTGTGGTAAAGGAAGAAGAGATAAAAAAACTCATCTGTCTGTGTGAAGGAATGAAAATTTGTAGAGAAGGAGAAAGAAACAAGCAGACACGGATTGCTAAGTAATCTCTCTCTCAGATATATTAATAATAATCTTTAATAACTTGAATTTTAACAAAACTATTCTAAAGTCTGCTCAGTAATGGTGAGGATTAATTCACTTCTATGTTTAAAATATGTATAATCAATTTATGTCACTTTAAGGTAATGATTTTCCCATATCTGTCTTACATATTGATATAGAAACCTTGGAGAATTTTTAGCTCTTGGAATTTAAAAAATAAGTGTAAGTACACAGCCTTCAGCTACTGAAAATTCATGTATATTCACCAAAATTGGTAGGAAATAGCAGCTGAAAAACTGGTCTGAATCTACAATCATCTTGCTTTTAATCACGTTTAAACACTTGTTTCTTGCTACAAACACATGCTTAATGTGAAGCACACGACTTCTAACCCTAGCTGCACAACTTACAACTACTTACAACTCTTAACAGCAAAACCAGAAAACTGTTTCACAGCTCTGATTTTTTTGATCAGCCGTAAAGATACAACCACACTCTTGTCAAAGCAAAATACGTGATGCGTATGTGACCCATTTCTTGAACTAATGGAGGACCATTCAAAACCAAGTTTAATTCTTCTCCTTGTCATTCCTTTGAAAGTTTTCTCACAGAACTTCCAAATATAGTTGTAAATTTGAAAATTCAGGCCTGAATTTATTCCTTACCAATTGATAGTCACTTTCTCTCTTATCAATGTCATCTTTTAAGGAATGCTTTCCTCTGCTGGCACTTATTTCTTGGATTTAACCTCAGACATTCTCAACCTTTATTTTTCTTGACCAAAAGAGCCATGTATTTTAGGTTGACAGAATATAGGCTCTCCTTTTTCCTGATCAGCTGAATAAGATTTTCCAAGCTTATTCCATTTAGAATTTGATGGTGTTCTTAGGGCTGAAAACAGAATTCCTCTGTTTTCACATGAATATTGTAATGGTGCTACTACTTCATCTTTTTAAAGAAATATTGCAGCTGGTAAATCTTAGGATTGTGTCTGCCGTTTCATAGCCACATTATACTGATGGCTAACTTTCCTTCATGGATTAATAATTACTTTTGGTTTTCCTCCCCTTCTATTATTCAGCCAAAATTCCTGTCTTATAGCAGAAATTATTAACATGATCCCTAACTGAATGATCATAGAATCACAGAATCACAGAACGGTTTGGGTAAGAAGGGACCTTAAAGATCATCTAGTTCCAACCCCCTGCTATGGGCAGGGACACCTTCCACTAGACAAGGTTGCTCAAAGCCCCGTCCAACCTGGCCTTGAACACTTCCAGGGATGGGGCAGCTACAATTTCTCTGGGCAACCTGTGTCAGTGTCTCACCATCCTCACTGTAAAGAATTTCTTCCTAATATCTAATCTAATCTAAATCTACCCTCTTCCAGTTTAAAGCTATTACCCCTTGTCCTGTCACTCCATGCCCTTGTAAAATATGCCTGTCCAGATTCCTTATAGGCCCTCTTTAAGTACTGGAAGACTGCTATAGAGTATCCCTTGAGCCTTTTTTAATTCAGGCTGAAAAAGCCCAACTCTCTCAGCCTTTATTCATAGCAAAGGTGCTCCAGCCCTCTGATATCATGCTTGATAACAAGATAAGTTAATCACATTTTGTGGTTTTAAGACATTTATATTACTCACATACTGACAATATATTCTACCTTTTTGATGGAATAAAAAAATTACCAGAACACTGCTACAGTCAGAAATTAAAATATTAAACAACATTTATCTCTGTGACAATTCTTCAGAAGTACCATTACTAAATTCCTTTCAATTTAACATTAATCATAATCCTAATACTATATTTTTAAGTACCGTACCTTTCTTAGACTATTCCATTATCTTCTGTAGTTTAACCAGTAATGTTGCACATCCTTATCAAAGGACATTCCTTATCAAAGAAAATATCAGATGAATACAGCATGATGGACTTGGTGAATATGTATTATATAATTTTTCAGTTTCCCATCCACCCCTGCTCTTTTCTCTTTCTTTTTAAAGGAAAAACTTTTCTGAAACATTTACGTCATTGGAGTAAGACTAATGGTGCTTGCTATGTATGTGTTCTGTGCCTTCTTAAACATACCTACCACGTTTACTACTTTTCAGCTGTACAGCACTATTTAATACAGAATAGTTATTAAAAATCTTTGCCATTGGACTGCCTGCTAACTATAGCAGTAAAGTGTCAGTTTCTGTTGAGAAACACAGCTACTAGGAATCTGAAGCACTGACTCCTTTTTCTCCACCATGTGTTTTGGAGAAAAAATGTGTAAAATCATATTTTCTTATTCAATAAAAAATTAACTGTCACAGGTGCTTTGACTAATCAGTGCAGTTCTCTTTTAACTGTAGGATTTTCACAGAAGTTCCCAGTACCATAAGCATGCAGCAGCATCCTCACTGTCAGGAAAGATCTCGTGCTGGTCAAGGTAGAGAATGCAGCTGCAGTCTGGTTGAAGTCTCATGCAGCTACGCAACTAATACACCACCACAACAGCAAGCAGTGCTCCACACTGGAATAAGTGAGTACGGCATGCGGCAGGTAGTAGAGGTTACAATTATTAGCAAGAACTGGTGAGAAGATGAAATCACATAAATAAGTGGTATGTTTCATTTACATATTTAAACATATTCACACCTTCTCTTAAGTGGGGTCCAGCTTTTTCTTGTGTCAATGGACAGATCTACTACTGATTTCAGTAAGGTTAGTCTCCACTGTGTTACCAGCACTCTCATAGGAGATACAGACTATCTAACTAATTTTTAGCTATGCTCAAACTAAAATATATGTTCAATGAAAACATCACCAAATTACACAAATCTTTTTTGAACATTGCCTGTTATTTAATAACATTTTAAGTTAAGCAGTTGTTCAAATTCAGCACATACTAAAGTATTTTGCTGAATATGTTAAGCATAAACCCAGAACTTTTGTGAGATGAACAAAATCATCATTTACGGATTTTGATAATATCATCCAACATTTAAAGATTACAATATAGTTTGCCCCAAACTAAGGTATATAATTTTACCTATTTACAGGAAGATCACATAATAAATGTAACTCAACATTGCTGCTGGAGCAATATTTTTAGTGTGTTAAATCTATATTTCATATTTAGGCTATAGATGTAAATGTGTTACTTACTTAGGCTGAAATCCATCTGGGCTTATTAAAGCATAGTCCAAAGCCCAAAATATAGCTGAGAAGGCAGTAAATAAGTTAGCCAACTACAATGTGACCAACACAATAACTATATAGCCAGCTACAAGCTGAATGTAGTAGAAACCTCTCAGCAATTAAAAATCACTATGCATGCACAGATTCTCATCAACTATTTATAACTGTTTCCTTTATTTATATTAAAGATAGAGAAAATGTAATCATGTCCAGCAGCAATTTGTTTTGAAGAACAAAAACTAGTTTAATAGGTAAAACTACAAGAATCCAAGCAAGGAAATGTAGACTTCAGTTTTTTAAACAATATCCTATTTGTAAGAAGAAAGTTGCCAGGGCCTGCTTCAAGTAAATAATGTCATTATAGGAAGTTAAGTATTTTGTCACCCACTGCAAAATCAAGCATTCCTAAGTTGTCCTTACAGACACCCAGTAATGAAGACTATGCAGGGTTTTGCTAGCAAACTAACAGGAACAAATTCTAGGAAAAGACTTGACAAGTGTGGAGGCTGCAACAAAGATCTGTGGGTCATATCTAGGTGGGTAGGGAGAAATATGAATCACCTAGCAAGACAAAGATCAGATGCACGACTTCTGAAAAAGTGAGCAGTATAGAAAAAATAGGTGGGATTCTTATTTAAAAAGCTGACTTTATCAAACTGCTTCAGCACCTCCCTCTCATTAAACAATGTATTCTAAATATTCATGTACATTTCAACTGGATATTAAGAAAAAAATTATTTCGTAAGAAAAAAGTCCGTGTTCTCTTCTACTTTTTTAGTGGAACAGTCCTTCCTATCAAAGTCTCTTCAAGCAGAAATGTTTCATATAACATAATCCTTCTGGCTTCCCACAGATTTCTTTCTCAAGCTGAATGGAAGGAATTACTTCAACCCTTCCCATCTAAATTTGTAAAAAATATCTGTTCACAAAATAAAAGCTACCTTTGATGTTAATAGGCTTCATTGGAATGCTTTATTGAATAATTTTTAGTCATTCAACAGAAACTCCTTGTTCCTACTTGTAATTTCAACAAAATTTCATCGAAAATAACCTGAAAAAAATCATTGATATTTTTAACTGTAAGATTCTTTTAGTTTTTCAAAGCTACTGCTGATTTTAAAAGTGTTAATTTACATTTTTTTTAAAAATAGAAAAAAGTATAAAAAGTTCAATTTTTTTTTTAAAGAATTACAAACTCCCTCCCTTTTTCTTTGCTTATTAAGTTTCAATTTGGTTGCATTTAGGTCCTAAAGAAATTCACTTTGAGTTATACTTTCAATTAAATTCTTAGCATATAACAGCAGCATTTAAATGTTGGACTTTTGTCTCTAAAACACAAGCCTTTAGAGCTTGTTCTTATAGGTTGGAGTGGAAAGATTAGTGCCATAGTCAACCATGGTGATACAACTTCATTCAGCTGTCCCATTTCATCTTATGGAGTAGAGACATATGTGTGTTTATGTGCATATATGTATATATATAATATCTCAATAATGATTATACAAAGCAAATTTATTGAAGCATTCTAGGGGTCTATTATATTATCTTGGGGCATATTATATTACAGCATCTTGAAATTGCACAGCAGTGACTGTCAGCTAGCCAAAGTGCCTAATGTGGAGAATTGCTCTTGTTAGGTATCTTATTAAAGTTCTCAGCAGGGTTTTTGATTTGTCTCAACATCAGATGAATAGCAGCCTTTATTCAAGAGAGGGATAACTACCGTCTAACCAGATTATGCTAAATTCTATAAGTGTGCTTTTACTGTTGCCAATTCTTATCTTTTTTTTCTTTTTCTACTGTGTATTTCCAAGGGGCCTATGACTACAGACCCTATTCATAAGCAATATTACCCTTGGTTAGATCACTACCACACCAATGACACCAGCTTACTTTCACAAGGTTATTTAACTTAAGTTGTTTCTTGGTTATGGAGTATGCATGAAATTTTTAGTCATTTGGAAGTAGCTACTATATTAAGTAAAATGATGAAAGATCATGGCAGCCTCCCTTGTTCCCCTACTTTTTTTGAAGATCCCCTCGAAAGAGTAGAAAATGCTGTTACTGCATCAGTATTAATGTAATTCTAGACATCAGTTACCAACTTTTATTAAAAAACTCTCTCAGCAAGAGAAGAGTCTTCGCACAGCACAGAATCAGATAATACACAGACAGGAAATAAATAGCTGATCTTCAAAGTAAATCTGCAAGTACAATTCCTTATGCCCTACATTCAGCAAGGACAATTTTTTGATAGATACCCCAAATGAAGTAGAGTTCAAGAGTTTCAATCATTGAAACAAGTGCAATCTTTATTTAACTCCCTGCTCTACCAGATAGGGATGATGAGAGAGCAAGCTACTGAGAATAAGACCTGTTGAAGGGCAGATTTGCTGTGAAAGATGGCTTTCAAGACCTTGCTCTCAAAGCCCAAAGTAAGATACCTGTGATCTCTACACAACATACAGAGACAGTAAAGTACCTCAGAAAGGCTACTGAAGGTTGCTTCAGGGAGAGTGAGGAGGTGCCAATCCAACAGCAGATGTTACAGTGAGCATCTATAATCCCACCCACATTTGAGGTTTCAGCAGCTCATTATAGTCTGCAAACAGATGCCCTATGTCTGATTGACATCTGGAAACAGGAATACTGATGGTAGATGGCTACAGATTGTTCTTACTAATTGCTATATAAGGCTTGTTTTCCTTCACTGATGGTGGCTGTTAACTTTTCATGAAGACCTTAATGGATGAACCATTCAGGGAGATCTGAGCACCTCTCCTGTGTTGACATCTGTTTTCTAGCAAACATATGATTCATACAAAAGAACTCTGTGTTCAAACACTAGTTTTCTCCCTCCTTTAAAGTGACAGTTGAACTACCTTTTGGCCTCTCTCTTCCTACTGCCAGAAATCTTGCATTAAGGAATGCACAGTGGCCCAGCTTCAGCAGGAAAGACGCAATGAACCCCCATGCTACTGAGGCTACGTACAGACTGGCACTTGACAGATACCTAGAGAGAGAGACATTGATTTGATACTTGCAGAATAAAGATTGAATTCTCTGTTTCTGTAGGTTCTGCTAGTGGTATAGCCCTCTAGAGTAAAAGAATGGGCAAAAGCTTGGTGGAGGCATCACAACTTTTAAAAAAATAATATAATCACAACTGCATTTTCTAGGAGGTCAGTATAGCTTGACTGCATACAGAAATTGAAGTGCTATGGGAGGCAAGGTAATCTTTGCCTAGATCCTAATGCAGGACCTGGTTATCTAGTTGCTCAGGACACATATAAGCAGGCTTGGAAGCATATTAACATTCTTGGTCAAATGCTCCAGGCTTCCAGTACTTCCAAGCAAGGGAGAGCTGGTAAAATCACTACAAACAGATCTAGTAAGCTGCCTCAGAAATATTTCCCATTTCTTCAGCCCTTATCATCAGGTACTTCTCAGAAGTTGTTTGCCTGTGCTTCCCAGTGGACCACTAGTTTCTGGAGTTTCTGAACATATTTGAAGGTATCATTTTATGATTTTGTCACCACATGCAAGATCACAGCCAATGCTGGAACCTAAACATACACAAACACACATAATACATTCCACTCATCATTTACAGTTAATGATTTTCCTGATTAGCTAAAAATACACCTAATAAAGAAACAAAATCTTTAATACAAAAATACGTTGTATATCTTGCACTCATTTGATACAGCTCAGAGCTGAACAGTGTTTTTCATGAAGGTTAATTAGGAAATTATGACTCAAATTTTTATATATCACATCATAACAATGGAGAAATTTTCCATTCTAATAGATTTGAAAAGATTACTTTTTTTGAAGTTGGGATCCTGAAGTACTTGAAAAGTGTAGTAGAAAATTCCAGTTTTGTTCCCCCACAAAATGCTTTGCTTATATAAACCTTTGTCATCTTAACACAACCTCACACTCTGATAATTTTAAATCAGCATATAAATCATGGTATATAGTCACTGAATATTGGCAGTACAGAGTAAAATAAATCAGTTTCTTCCAAGTCAGTTAGCCCAGGATATCATCTCGTCTTTAACACACCTTAAAAGCTATTGTGCCCTGCAATTTAATATACTTGGTGTTTTAACAAGGACCTCTTTCTGCAGGGTTATATAAACATTAGCCAGCAAGGTCACTAGGAGCTTCAAATTCCTTGTGAAGGCTTTGCTTGAGGGGTTAGTGGGAGGCAGATTGCTCAATCAATTTCTCTTCTTTTAAGTTATATTTCTTTCATAACAGAACAGTTTAGGTTATAGTAAGAGGGAACCAGAGAATGGTTACAAAGTCTTAGGAAGACCTATTTTTAAAGTAATGGTGGGAACCAGTGTCTGGACTGTAGTGCCCCCACCCCCAAATCATCTGTTCTGTCCTGAACTTCTAATATAACCTACTTGGTGAAGAATTTGCCTGTTAGGATTTAACTTTCAAAAGTGCATTTGATAAATGTTGACATAGTTTTCCATGTTAAGCTTGATCTGATGTTCAGATCTGACACAGAAATTAAGAAATTTGGACTAGGCTGTCTGCTATATAAATAAGCACATTTTCCCACCTGCCATCCGCAGTCTGAGAAGTTCTGTCCAGCAGATGATAGACTAGATAAAAACAAACTAGCTGAATGAAGAGATTTGGGGGGGGGGGGGGGGGAATATCAGAGTAACATCCTGCAAAAGTGTATGGAAAACTGGCATAGTGAGTGGTGTAGGCAGAAGGCTTTTAAGAAAAGGCTTTTAAGATCATAGCTTCAAAGAAGATGAACATAAGTTGTTACATTAAAAACAAACCCAGTTCATATAATCAGGCTCTTGGCTAAGCATCTTGAGAAAGATGGAGAAAAGGAGGAGAAAACACACTGGAATTAAAGCCAACATGTTTCAGGAAAGAAAAAAGCCCTCTTCAATTTTAACACAACCAACCCATGGAAGTCACCAGCATTAGTTACAGTTAAATCCAGTATCTGGAATTTAGTGAATTCACAGCAATTTTTACTATTTATATAGATAAAAATATAATTTGCAATTAAATAATTTACAATTAAATTTGCAATTAAATAAAGATTTTTTGGAATAAATTGACCTCTGAACTTCTGCTGTTTCTGTTTTTTACTGAAAGCATATTGTACCTGTCACAATAGACAATGGGAAATCAGACTACTGATCTGATCTTAGAGACAAATGATGCTTTCAGTGTTACTGATGTTTGCACAACTGGTGGTTTCCTGGCTCATTCAAAACCAAATATGAAAGTTATGCAAAGAGGCAACAATTTTCCATTGTTGTTTAAAAGAGGCAATATTGAATAGCCTGAGCACAAAGAGCTGCTCAAATATAGTCCGTACTATGGAGAAGACATCCAACATCTCATCTTCATTGTTTTTTCCTACTCAATATTCACTGAGATGTGGAAGGGTGTTTTCAGACATCAAATAGTCAGAAGAAGCACTGCAAAATGTGCTTCCATTTTGATTTCCATTCCACATTGATTCCATTAAAGAGAGCAATAAAACTTTCACTGGACTTCTATAGAAGAAGAATTTGGACAATGCAGATGACTTTTAAATATCTGTATATATTCATATTTGTTTCTCCTATCTTGCCCTCTTCTAAGAACTTAGTTATTGTATTCCTTAAACCAGATACTGCAAAAACAAAACTCCCAGTGCTGCCAATTTTAAAAATACAAAGAAAAGCTTTTGCATAAAGAGCACAGATACAGTCTTTTTATAAACCAAAGGTTATACAGCTCCACAGGAATATAACACTCAAACACAAAATAAAGGTTACATATTTCTGTCAGGAGGTCTCTGGCATCTTACTCAGACAATAGGTGCACTGCTCATTATTTGTTGCTAGAAGGAGGGTGCTTCCTGCTTAGAGCTGGTTACTTATGTTATTGCAGTTTTTGTTAAATAAGAATATTAATGTATACATTAGAATGTATGTATAGAAGAGAAAGAAAGTATTTATTTCCTTTTAGAGGGAAATGCAGATGCATTCCCATAATTACACTCAGCAATAATTGTTGGAAAGCATGAGGAAAAAAATATTCATAAAATCAACCGTGCAACTTCTCAAAGTATTACTATCTCAATAAATTGAGAAATTAGAGAAAATTTCAAGCTGAGGAAAACAAACACCATTTTTCTGACTCTGCAATTTCTGTCATTTTAGGCAGCATACAAATGAAGATTAACCTCTCTGATTGTCTTTAATGCATAACATATGTATGCTGCTGTTGGGCTTTTTGAAGGATTTGGGCTGAAGTTATGGGGGCAGGAGGGAAAAAGTAGAAATGAGTGATTCTGGCGAGCATTTGCTGTTTGTGATCTAGTTGAAAAACTGAACATGTTTGCAAGAGGGAAGAAAATTCAGCAGTGCTGAAAACAAATGGCCTCTTCACTTAAAGAAAACTGGAGGTGGCTATGGAAGGGAATTTCTTTACTGAAAATAAATGTATTCTCACTGTAGGAAAAAAACCAGAACAACAAACAAATAAAATTAACTGAGTATCTCAAGACTGCTTAATACCTAGCTGGGAATCTGTTTCTCACTGTTTGGAAGAATAAGGGCAGTAGGAGAGGTTGCCTCGAATTTCTCCCAAATGAAGGATTGTGGGGGTGGACTAGAGGGGGCTGAAGACTGTAACATCAGGAGACACATTTGTTCAGTCTTTGCTGGCATTTCCAAGCTGAAGAATTTGTTTCTGCAAAAAAGGTTAAAAACTGTTCTATGACTTGGATTAAATTAATTTCTTTGGCATGAGAAGATAGACTTTTACTTCCCTCTGCTTGGTTCCCAAATCAGAGCAATCTTATTTTGTTTCTGTTCACTGTCTTAGTTTGCCAGCATTGTTAGGCTTTCTTTTGCTTCCACAGAAATATTCTGTTATTATAGCTGATTTTTTTTCCGCTGTTATACATCCTAATTCACATCGCTGTCCCCCACTGGTCCTTGCTGTCTTTTTCACTCTACACGTGGTAACTAAATTTTGATTAAAATTTGTTCAGATCTTGCTCAGGTCTTGTTTAGTTCTCATTTCTGTCTACTGGAGAAAAAAAAAAGCATAAATACAAGACACTAGAACTTTCCTAAGTTTCAACATTTGAAGTGTTTATTGGTTTGGGGTTTTGTTGTTGTTGGTTTGGGTTTTGGGTTTTTTTTTTTGTTGGTTGGTTGGTTTGGTTTTTTTCCTCTTTTTTTCAGGTATTGTTTTTAAATGTTCTATTACAGAAACTGTGTTCTGTTACCTGAAACATATAATTCAACCAACAATGCATGTTTTAAAATATTTTTTCCCACCTGAGCTCACAAGTGGTTAAAAGTATATCCAAAACAGATGTAAGAACCAAAGAGTCTGCAGCATTCTCTATGAATTTGACTTTTGCTACAGTTATACTCAATGCCTGCATAATGTTTTGATGATGCTTAACTAACCAGTTTTTGAAGATTTCCAATACTGGACACTCTACAGTCCTCCTAAGAACAGTAGTTCAATGCATTTGTTGCAACAAAACTTCTGATTTTTGTTACTCATGTCCTCCTAATCTACAATAGTTTTTCACTGAATGTTGACGTTATTTCCTGTGCTATTTCACACAGACATGAGAATCAGATTATTCCTTGCTAAAAATCTTTTATGTTCATGAAAGCTGTCCCCTTTTTCTCATGAGCAAGCCTAATTCTCATACTGGTGAGACCCACAATAGCTATAGGTTTTCTCCTTTGCAGCTTGTGTAGTACTACTGACATATATTCTGCATAACATCGTGAACCTGTTTATGAAAAACAAGATCTGTGTACAATGACAACATAGACTGCATCGTCTAATACTTAGTTTCAGCTGAAAACAAAGCAATTCTATTGTGTCTGACTTTCTTTAACATATACTTTTCTAGTATAGAAGCAGGTCAAGGTACGACCTTTCTAGACATATTTCTTGTTTCATATTTAGCTATTTCTTTTTTGCTTCAAGCTGTTTTCGTTTTCCTGTGGGTGACACCAGATTTATCACTGTCCTGATGCCACCTCTTGCAGGATAGTAAAGAGAGAGAAATCCAAACTGATTCACTGGGGAGTTGCGTAACGTGTCAACTGTCTCTAACTTTCCATTTAAGCATAGAATCATAGAATCATAAAATCATAGAATAGTTAGGGCTGGAAAGGACCTTAAGATCATCTAGTTCCAACCCCCCTGCCATGGGCAGGGACACCCCACACTAAACCATGTCACCCAAGGCCTCATCCAACCTGACCTTGAACACCACCAGGTACGGAGCGTTCACAGCTACCCTGGGCAACCCATTCCAGTGCCCCACCACCCTAACAGTAAAGCATTTCTTCCTTATATCCAATCTAAACTTCCCCTGTTTAAGTTTGAACCCGTTACCCCTTGTCCTCTCACTACAGTCCCTGATGAATAGTCCATCCCCAGCATCCCTATAGCCCCCCTTCAAATACTGGAAGGCTGCTCTGAGGTCTCCACGCAGCCTTCTCTTCTCCAGGCTGAACAGCCCCAACTTTCTCAGCCTATCTCCATACGGGAGGTGCTCCAGTCCCCTGATCATCCTCGTGGCCCTCCTCTGGACTTGTTCCAAAAGTTCCATGTCCTTTTTCTGTTGAGGACACCAGAACTGTACACAATACTCCAAGTGAGGTCTCACGAGAGGAGAGCAGAGTAGAGGGGCAGGATCACCTCCTTCGACCTGCTGGTCACGCTCCTTTTGATGCAGCCCAGGATACAGTTGGCTTTCTGGGCTGTGAGCGCACACTGAAGCCGGCTCATGTTCATTTTTTCATCGACCAACACCCCCAAGTCCTTCTCTGCAGGGCTGCTCTGAATCTCTTCTCTGCCCAACCTGTAGCTGTGCCTGGGATTGCTCCGACCCAGGTGTAGGACCTTGCACTTGGCATGGTTAAACTTCATCAGGTTGGCATCAGCCCACCTCACAAGCGTGTCCAGGTCCCTCTGGATGGCATCCCTTCCCTCCGGCGTATCAACCAAACCACACAGCTTGGTGTCATCGGCAAACTTGCTGAGGGCGCACTCAATCCCACTGTCCATGTCACCGACAAAGATGTAGAACAAGACCGGTCCCAACACCGATCCCTGAGGGACACCACTCGTTACTGGTCTCCAGCTGGATATCAAGCCATTGACCACAACTCTTTGCATGCGGCCATCCATCCAATTCTTTATCCACCAAGTGGTCCATCCATCAAATTGATGTCTCTCCAATTTAGAGACAAGGATGTCGTGTGGGACAGTGTCAAATGCTTTGCACAAGTCCAGGTAGATGACGTCAACTGCTCTGCCCCTGTCCATCAGTTTTGTAGCCCCATCATAGAAGGCCACCAAATTGGTCAGGCAGGATTTCCCCTTAGTGAAGCCATGCTGGCTGTCACCAACCACCTCCTTGTTTTTCATGTGCCTTAACATGTCTTCCAGGAGAATCTGCTCCAAGAGTTTGCCAGGCACAGAGGTGAGACTGGCTGGTCTGTAATTCCCCGGGTCATCCATTTTCCCCTTCTTGAAAATGGGGGTTATATTTCCCTTTTTCCAGCCATCGGGAACTTCACCTGACTGCCATGATTTTTCAAATATGGTGGCCAGTGTCTCAGCAACTTCATTCGCCAGCTCCTTCAGGACCCGCGGATGGATTTCGTCAGGTCCCATGGACTTGTGCACATTCAGGTTTTCAAGATGGTCTCGAACCAGATCCTCTCCTACAGTGGGCCTAGGGTCTTCATTCTCACAGTCCCTGCATCTGCCTTCCAAGACTTGGGTGGTGCAGTCAGAGCCTTTGTCAGTGAAGACTGAGGCAAAGAAGTCATTAAGAACCTCAGCCTTCTCCAAATCCAGGGTAGCCAGTTATCCTGATAGCTTCAGAGGGAACCTAGGCTAATTTACTGGTGCATTATTTAAGGTCTTCCTTCTTGCAGCCTGCATTTATTTCATCAGTTTTCATGCAGTTGGTAATTTCTAATTATTTCCAGCATTTTATTTCATCAGTTTTCATGCAGTTGGTAATTTCTAATTATTTCCAGCATTTTACTTGTATGGCTATGTGCAGCCATCATGACAAAGTGTTACTCTTGAGAGGTATTCAAAATCTTCCCAACTTTTCTGAATGTGACAGGATAAGATGCTGGATATGGTTGAAGTCATGGAATGGAAAACATCATGGGAATATGACTCAGGACTAGTCATCACCACCTGGAAAGCTGTCATTAAAAAAAATCATGTTAGAATTCAACATACAGTTCTGAATCTTGCAAAGTTGCTGGAAGGCATGTTAACAAACAATAATCAGTTTCTGGAGTTTTACCATCAGCAGTGTTTCTTCAGGGCAAAAGTTTTCTCTGAAAAAGACCTTTCAAAGTCAGACTTGACCTCTAGAACAGGTTTTCAGAATGAAGGCATAGTGGTTCAAACTTCCCCTGCACTACCTCACATTCCTCTAAGTGGTGCAGGCTATTGCAGGAAGTGAAGCAGCATCTGATATTCCAAATTATGCTGGATAACAACAGTCCTGATAACAAAGCAACCCTAATTAATGTGAGATGACTCTCAAGTCATTATAATCTTTTCTGCAGTTTTTAGAGCATAAAACACCAGTTGTTCTCTCAAGCTAGTATCAAGGTCGCACTATTAGTGCCCAAAGGGTTAATAAGGATCTGCTCTGAAGTATTTAACCATAGAAACTGGCCATGTACCCATCCTAGAATGATCCTCTTCTTTTTGCTTTTATCTATGTTGAATCATACTTTACTATTTTTATCTGTTTCAGTATTTAATTATATCTTTCAAGCAAATGGTAAGAACTCTATTTCACTTCATTTTTTTCTCCTTCTTGTGCTGTTCTGCCAGTTCAACTCTTCAGAATTCTTTTAGCCCTATTGTTTTATTTTCCCTGTTAACCATCACAGGGGCATCTAGTGTGCCAAAGTACTCCAAAATCCAAAAATGTGCTGCAGGGAGGTTCAGGATAAGGCCTTAACTTCTGCACTAGAACATAAATGAGAATATTGAATGACCTCTGAATCTACATGAGAATTACTGAAATACCTTTTTTTTTTTTTTTTTAATCTACAATATTTACTTTCTTTTCTTCCTAATCCAGCCATAGTTCTCTGGAAGAACATAATTAAGCTAAAACTAGAAGCATTAAAACATTCGGATTTTAGTTATAGTTTTTCTTTTCATCTCCTTTCATTTCTAGCTGTCTCATTAGCATAATGGCTGTATTGGCAGTCATTGCAAGAATGAGATTATCTAGTGATGAACACTTCCATAGTGAAGTATTTAAACTAGGGTGTAAGCTCATTAAGAACTCAATGGCTCCAGTGGGAGTCGAGAATGCTCAGCACCAGCTAAAAAAATACACATACTTTTGCAGAATCTGGCCTAACTGTTTAATTCTCAGTTCCATTTCATTTCCAATTGCATTTGTTATTCTTTTTGATAATTTACTTGATAAACAAAAAAACTAAAACTTTTTTCAGAGGACCTTGTAGTTTATGATCTGAATCAGCAAACTTACGTCAGGAGAAGGTGCTCAGCACATCAAGAACTGAAGCAATTACAGTCTTTCATCTCTAGTATCAGGGTGCTTCAGAAATTTTAAAATACTTACTTTCACAGGCTGTACTCAGCACCTTGAATAATCTTCCCTTGAAGGTTCTCAAGTTGACTTACATGCATCCTATAACTTCTTGGCTTTACAGTAATTTCTGGTTGGCACAATAAGGCACACATCAGTTATAAAGCTTTTTTTTCTTTTTTTTTTTTTTTTGTAATGCAATTGAAACTAGAAAAGCCTTTTTTTTCAGCCATTTTGGCTAAAAAAGCCAATAAATCAGCATTGTGATAAGTGACTATTAATCCGAAACAATGAATGCTTATCACAAATATGATTAGACACACTCTGGTCAGATCTGACGTTATCTCAACCTTTCATGCCCCATGTTGGGTTCCACAAACAGAGCAGCTGCTGGTGCTACTCAACACCCAAGCAGGGTCAGGCTTGGTTAGTATTTGGATGGGAAACCGCCTGGAAATCCATTGGGGTTTTCCTGTGCAGGTAAAACCGTAGGGTAGCCCGTGGCGTGTACCTCCTATATCTTCTCTCTTGAGCAGTAGGACGCATTTTGTTAATAGCTGAGACGTGGGTTGGTACACGTGGGGAGCTGGATAGATGGAATAGGTCGTCTCTCAAGTCGTCTCTCAATTGTTTGAACTCCTGGGACAGTTTTTCTGGATTTTGCAGTTGTTCAGTGGTGATGTTCCAAAGCACTGGAGGGGCCCACTGGCCTAGATACCTGCCCATACTGTCTCACACACCCTGCCATTCATGGCTGTCCAGCCTTGGGGAAAATCTCTCGGTCCTCCTATATAGTTGTCTAACCCTAGACAAGATCCAAACCCAATTCTGCTTAACTTTTGAGATCAGATGAAATGGTTGTGGATAAAACACACTCTGTATGTGTGCTAACATGGTGATCCCCATCATAATCAGCAGGCAGGTCTCAAGGATACCCAAAGGCCATTCAAAACCTTCAGAACTCTCAAATGATGCTGTAAATAGTCTGGTGGGGGAGCTGGGGGTGTAAGGGAATGTCTCCTTCATAGGTTGACACCTTTTTTCACCTGATGGGAAAAAAGATATGTAATTGCTAAACAGTTCTATTATATACCTCCCAAAGTATAGAGGTGGTGACCACACTGAGAACACAAGCCAGATCAGTTTCATGATCAATGATTCCATTGTATTACAAGTCATTACCATAAAGTACAATGAAACAAGAACCTTAGCCCAAGTGCCACCAGCCACTGCCTGGGTGCAGAACCTGGTGGTGAAGGTACGTGATGTAGTTGCTCATGTACCTTAGAGTCGGGCCACTGAGGAACACCAGAACAACCAACAAGTGGATAAGCTACTCCAACCCCAACTACAGCAGCTACACCAACCCCAGCAACAAGTACAGCAGCTACTCAAACTCTGACTACAACAGACAAGGCGGCTACTGCAACTCCAAGCACAGCAGACATTAGAAAGCGCGATGGAAAACCTACCTCAGATCTGGAGGAACAGGTGCATGAATTGAAGAGGAGAACATAGGTCAAGGATGATCAACTCACGAAATCTGTGGCTTCAGTCTCTGGTGAGCAGGTTCCCAGGTGGAATGAAAGAACCGATTTTACTCCAGCTCCTGTGATAAAGAAGACTAATTTCTTTCTACAAAACGTAAGTGATCAATATTGTGATCACCATTAGAGAGGCTCTGCCTCCAGCAAAGTGGAGGTAACGGACAATCGGATTTACTAGGTACTTATACAGCAATACAAAGATGAGCAATGCCAAAGTTGTGTGTTTGAGCTGCTTCAGAAGTAATTGGCACTGAAGCACAGCTCCTCCTGGCACCCCAGTTGCTCGTGCTGGGCTGGATGTTCAAAGGCAGGGTCTCCTCTACACATCATGCAACCGATGCTACATGGAGTAAGTGGGCTGCACTAATTACACAACGAACTCAAATAGGAAATCCCAGCCATCCAGGCATTCTAGAAGTCATCATGGACTGGCCAGAGGGCAAAGATTTTGGAATGTCACCAGAGGAGGAGGTGATGCGTGCTGAAGAGGCCCCACCATATAATAAACTGTCAGAAAGTGAAAAGCAATATTGCCTTCTTTAATGATGGGTCCTGCCGTATTGTGGGAAAGCATCAGAGATGGAAGGCAGCTATATGAAGTCCCCTGCAACAAGTTGCAGAAACTGCTGAAGGAGAGGGTGAGTCGAGTCAGTTTGCCGAGGTGAAAGCCATCCAGCTGGCCCTGGACATTGCTGAACGAGAAAAGTGGCCAGTACTTTACACTCACTCATGGGTGGTGGCAAACGCTCTGTGGGGTTGGTTGCAGCAATGGAAGCAGAGCAAGTGGCAATGCAGAGGTAAACCCATCTGGGCTGCTGCACTGTGGCAAGAGATCACTGCTCGGGTCTGGTGGGTATCAGTCGGAGGGTGGTGAGTGGTTGTATTCTCTTCCCTTGTTATTTCATTTATCATTATTATTATTGGTGGTAGCGGTAGTGGTTTGTGTTATACCTTAGTTACTGGGATGTTCCTATCTCAACCCATGGGAGTTACATTCCTTTGATTCTCCTTCCCGTCCATCTGGGAGGCGGGGAAGGAAGTAGAGGGGGAGTGAGCTAGCAGCTGCGTGGTTCCGAGTTACCAGCTGGGCTTAAACCATGACAATTCTTTGTGTTTAATCCTCCTTTGACTATTTGCGCTATCCATTGATTACTATTTTCTAGTTGTGACCTTGTTTAACATAATTTTAATTGGTTTTATTGCATATGTTTGTATTGTATTATACAGCAACCAAGAAAAAGGCCATTCGCATGATTATACTCAGCTCCTAAATGATATCAAACTATGTGAAATATACCATCTCAGTGAATGATCTTCCCATTTTCATGCTATTTCACACTACTACACTAGAATTTGTAGAGTGGCAGGAAAGATATATATGCTATCTAATGCAATTAGGAATAGGTCAGAAGGAGCTCCTAAACTGCTGGTTGCCAGAAGCCACTAGGGCATTTCAAGGAAATATATTTAATAGATTACTTTTACTTATGTACTTTATTCAAGCATCTGCTATTTGCCGCTGTTAGAGCAAAGATACTGGACCAGATGGACCCTTGGACTGACAAAATTTGACTGTTTTTATGAAGAGAAAAGACTATTTTAGAACCAATAATATTAAAGCAAGAAAGCAGTTGGCATGAATGCCACAAACATCAAACTTTACTTGAGGTGATGTCATATTACAGTGAGAGTAAAGATGTTCTACTTGACCAAAAGTGTGATAAGAGGATTGGAATTGACTGTTAAATTTCTCACAAGAAAAAAGAAAAAACACTCCCAGCTGTAGAACACAATCTTCACAGTGCACTCTGTTTACCCCTGATAGAATTTATGGTTTTATGAAGGACCAATGTGGCAGCCCAAGAACTTCAGTCCTTCACATATTCACAAAGAAAAGATGGTTTGGGACTTACACTATTGCCTTCCCCAAGATTTTCTGCTAAAACAGAAGAATAATCTGGAGCTGGGGCTTCTGAATCCTCTCTCAGCTTCTCCAGAGACCATGACAAGCCTTAAACACTTGGGTTCTATGAACTGATGATCTGCTTTACTGCCTTTTTAATAAGAAAGCAAACATTTCTCACTTTGGAATGTTACATACACACTGTGCTTTCCCTCCATTCACAAGTTCAGGCTAAAAGAGGTGGGTAACAAATGCAGCAGTTTGCACAGCAGTCTCTAGCTTTTGCTTTGGGAGCTTTTTGACCTTCTGGGGACAAGGTTCAGAATCACTGGACAATGCCTGGATTTTAAGTCTGAGAAACCTGAGGGTACTTTCTGCTGCCAGGTAAGGATGAGGTAAGCTCTATCAGATTCTAAGAGCTCAGTCAGCTGCCCTTGATCTAAAAGGTGCATGAAGGTTTTGCTGAAGGTGTGCCCTGATTACAGATGGTCAAGCATTGATTTAGGTGGTACTAGGGAGAGGCTTGTAAAATAGCTAGGTCTAAAGTGCAGCTGTCAGGTGCAGCAGCTTATTCAGAAGTTGTCACAGTGCTTATTTTCCAGAAGATGCTGGAGCAGCTGTCCCAGCTATGGTGGAGGCTTTGAGCTAGACAGGGCTTTGGGTGGTGGATGCAGCTTTCTAAGCCCCAGACTGCAGACAGTACCTGGGGCCTCCAGATGAGTGAGGCTAGAGAGATGGTCTTTTTTCTGCAGGAAGTATGACATTGTTGAGAAGTCGAGTTACTGGTTGGAGGAATCACAGGAGGAAGTCAGTAGGCTCCACAGTGTCAGAGAGGATGATAGAGACACACAGGATCTTCCCAGAGACTCAACAGCTGGAAAACTCCCAAACTCCAACTACAGTGGAGACATAGGCAGAGACTATCCCTAGCAGAAGAATAAGATGAGGGTAAATCGGTGAATATTGTCTGCCTAGACTTTAGTGAGGCTTTGACACTGTCTCCCAGAAGATCCTCATAAAGAAGTCCATAAAGTATGGCCAGGATGAGCAGATGGTAAAGTGATTTTAAGACTGCTCAATAGCCAGGCCTAGAAGGTAGATTTCAGTGGCACAAAGTCTAGCTGGAGGCCAGTAAATAGCAGTGTACCACAGGGGTCAGTACTAGATATAATCATGTTCAACATCTTCATTAATGATCTGGATGATGGGGCAGAGTGCACCTTCAGCAAGTTTGCATATTAAACCGAACTTAGAGGAGTGCTTGATATGCAAAAGGGTTGCACTGCCATCCAGAGGGACCTCGACAGACTGGAGAAATGGGAAAGACAGAAGTCTTATGAAAGGGAAGTGCAAAGTCCAGCATCTGGGAGAAAACTCCAGTTATCAGTACTGGGGGCAGACCAGCTGGAAAACTGCTTTTTTGAAAAGGACCTGGGTTTTCTAATGGACAACAAGTTGAAAAACCTGTCTTTATGTGGTTCTGGGCAACCAGCTATGGGTGATTCTGCTTGAGTTGAGGTGACTGGACAAGATGATCTCCAGAGATACCTTCCAATCTCTGCCCTTCTCTGATAAGCCTAAGGAATGTAATAGTGAAGGATAACTTTGGAATGCTAAAGAATCAGATGTAATTTAGGTGGAAATAGTTACTTATCCCAGACTTCAGTCTTCACCTCTTTAGATACACACGATGAACAAAAACACAGATCTTTGATGTATTCCACGTATGCAAAGTAGTCAGAAATCAAGCCTAAATACAGGGCCCTCAACCTGGGTCACGGGAACTCCCAGTATCAATACAGCTTGGGGGATGAAGGAATTGAGCACACCTTCAAAGAAGGACTTGAGGCTACTGGTGAATGGAAAACTGGACATAAGCCAAAAGCCAGCCATATTCTGGGCTGCATCAAAAGGAGCATGACCAGCAGGTCGAGGGAGGCAATTCTTCCCTTCTACTCTGCTCTCATGAGACCCCATCTGGAGTACAGTATTCAGCTCTGGGGCTCTCAGCACAGGAAGGACACGAATGCGTTGAAGTGAGTCCAGAGGAGGGCCACAAAATGGTCAGAGGGGTAGAATATCTTTCCTATGAAGGAAGGCTGTTCAGTCTGGAGAAGAAAAGGCTCCAGGCAGACTTTACTGCAGCCTGCTCATTGCAGAAGGGGTTGGACTAGATGATCTTTGAAGACCACTTCCACACACAAAAAGGTTGGGGAACGACCTGTTAGAGAGTAGTGTAGGGGAGAGGGACCTGGGGGTCCTAGTGGATGGCAGGATGACCATGAGCCAACACTGTGCCCTTGTGGCCAAGAAGGCCAATGGCATCCTGGGGTGTATTAGAAGGGGAGTGGTCAGTAGGTCGAGAGAGGTCCTCCTTCCCCTCTACTCTGCCCTGGTGAGACCGCATCTGGAATACTGTGTCCAGTTCTGGGCCCCTCAGTTCAAGAAGGACAGGGACCTGCTGGAGAGAGTCCAGCGCAGGGCAACTAAGATGATTAAGGGAGTGGAGCATCTCCCTTATGAGGAAAGGCTGAGGGAGCTGGGTCTCTATAGTTTGGAGAAGAGGAGACTGCGGGGGGACCTTATTAGTGTATATGAATATATAAAGGGAGAGTGTCACGAGGATGGAGCCAGGCTCTTCTCAGTGGCAAACAATGATAGGACAAGGGGTAATGGGTATAAACTGGAACACAAGAGGTTCCACTTAAACTTGAGAAGAAACTTCTTCTCAGTGAGGGTGACGGAACACTGGAACAGGCTGCCCAGGGAGGTTGTGGAGTCTCCTTCTCTGGAGACATTCAAAACCCGCCTGGACACATTCCTATGTAACCTTATCTAGGTGTTCCTGCTCCGGCAGGGGGATTGGACTAGATGATCTTTTGAGGTCCCTTCCAATCTCTAACATACTGTGATACTGTGATACTGTGATATTCTATGATACCTGGAAGAATTAAGTGAAAGCAGCATTCCTTGGTGACACAGATTCAGTATTAAATGGAGAATTGCCAGCTTAGTAAAAAGACCACAAAGCAGGTTACACTGGGGGGGGGGGGGGAGAGAAGATTTTTTTTTTATCAAAGTGGAGTAGAATAGCAGGATATTTAAATGGAGTCTTGGGTAAGATAACATTAGGTGTCTGTACTCCAAGTACAGGGATCATATAGGAAAAACATAAAGAATAAACTGACTGAAATTAGTGTAGAAATAGAGTTCTACTCAAAAAGTGAAAAGGGTCACATACATGAGTGTACGATCTGCTTTTTGTTCCCTTCTGTTCCAGGATCTGTTGAACAACCTCTATCCTCTCAGGCTTTTTGAAGACTGCAAGGAATTGAGAAAAATATCTATTGAAAGTATCTGATTGAAAATAAAACACAATAAAATAAATTGTAAATATTCAAGAAACAAATTAAGAGGAGTTGTGGGCTGAAACAAACTGAATTTTCAGGTGAAACAAAAAACAGTAATGGAAGTTTTGCCACAATATTTTTGGATGAAATATATAGTAGTGTATGTTTGAAAAAATGGATTTGAATAAGTTGGAACCAACAGTTAAGAGCAGCTCTTTTACAGTGCGTTTTGAATAAGTAAGCATTAGCTCACAGTGTACAAAAGCACAATAAATAAAACTGATCACAAAGCAATAGGGTTTGTGATTTTAAGGTGAGGAACAAATGAGAGCAGTGGAACAATAAAAATCTTCAAACAAATGCAAATTTCAGAATAGAAAATTGCTAGAATAGGCCTCAGGCAGGGGAAAAATGTTCAGAAAAAGCTTTAGTTTTGACAAATGTCACTATTAAGTCAAAAGAACAAACCGTTTCAATACAGAGAAAAGGTGGGAAATTATATGCCATTAGTGATACAATATCTGGAAACTAAAAAGACTCGTATGTAACCTGTCCCTGTCTTTAATATCCACTCCCACAGAAAATGTGTACTCATACAGAGATATACTACAGAAGACTGAAAGAAATAACACTTGGTAAGGGGCACAAAGTTAGGAAAGCTTTTATGACAAGACAAACAAGAAGAACAGGATTTTCTTATTAGGCAGCAAGCAAACCATAAGTGACTCAAAAAAAAAATTCAATGCCCAGTTTGCTAAGTAAAAAAGATCATAATTGAGTGTCATTGTTATATTATGGCAGGCAATTATTTTGCATTGCTGCATGAAAGGTAAGCCTAAGCTGGAACACTCTGTCCAGTTTTAGATACTGAGAAGATTGCCAACAAATTGGAACAAATTGAAAGAACAGCAGAAATGCGAAGTTTTAAAAGCATAACCCAGAAGGAAAAATTTAAAAGTAAATTAGATTTGTTTAGAGAAGAATGAAAGGGTATATGTAATAGGTATCTCCAGATACATACTAAAATAGTAAAAAGAGATGAACGTTTAATATTTCTCAGTTATGTAATCTAATTTGCAACAAGGAAGAGTTAGTTTAGAAAATAGTACCCAAACATAGTAAGTCAAATGAACAACTATTGAGGCTATGAAACCTGATTCATGATTAGGTCTGTACATTAAAAAATCAAACAGTTTCAAAACCAAATTGGATCAACATTCCTCAGCAGTATTGTAACCATAGCTGGTCCTTCAACATGGGTGAAGCATTTCCTTATACTTCCTGCTGTCCTGTATATTGCAACATCATTAATTTTGTTAGGTAAAAGTCAATTCCTTTTCCAATTTTCTTTTTTTATATATTATGAAATTGTTACAGGATTTAAAAACCTCTCTTTGTTTCTCATGCAATCATGATTTATCTTGGATGGACTGTGCCAAGACCAATTTCATTGTGCTACGTCTGTAATTTTTTACCAAAACATTTTATAATCAAGTATTCTGCAGTTAAATCAGTAACCTAAGGTTGTGGCATCAACTAGTAAAACTTGCTTTTTATTAAAAAAAAAAAATAATAATGTGCCTGTTTTTCACTCTTGCATTTCACATTGCACTCCTGTGCCTGTTTGTGTGACAATCCTTGCAAACCCAGATATGATCACTTTTACTTTAAAAAAATGAAGACAATTAAAAAAACTTCCAGGTCATATGTTTTAACTTTACCTTTTAATGGGTCCTCAAAATTCACCTCTATTCATCAAGCTTCTGGGTTCTGAAATGCAAAACAATTTTATTTCCATTTCAAAATCTATTATAGAATATTGTATTACTCTTAATTACTATTTCTCAGTTGTGTAATCTGTCTAATTGGCAGCAAAGGAGATTTGGTTTAGAAAATTGTAACTAATATCTATTTATAAGATTAGTAAGCCAGAGCAACCGTTAGTGCAGCTATGAAACCTGATCAATGATCAGGTTTGTTAAAATATGTTAGAATATTTAATATCATCATTGCCATAATTTAACCATAATTAAGTTTAATATAATTTCTATGATCCTAAAAATCAAAGTGAATTAAAATGAATTCTGTATTGTAGCAATGGTATATAAAACCATTATTTTTTTTTAATTAAGCCATCAATTTCACAAAATAAATAAAAATAAATTATTTCATTTTTCGGCAGCAAACCCACATTTTGCATTTAGGGGCATTTCAGCATTTAAGGCAACAAACAGAGCTGTCATTCACCTTTTTGGCAATAGTAGCTTCTTGAAAAGCTCTTCCTAGACTGCTGATGAAAACCTTATCTCTGCTTTCACCTTAGTGGTGCCTGATAAAACTCCCATATACCTATATACTGTTTGTCAGTCAGTCTTTTTTCTCAAGTGTCCTTCATTTTATTTTATTGAAACATTTTCTACATCATTATCAGCAAGCAAACTCTTTTGCTGCTGCTCTGCTCAGCCTATTCTTTTCTACAGCAACAGGTTCCTTTTTTCTCTTCCCTTCAGCTGTTATGTCTGACAAAACTGCTGTGAGTTTGTTGGTCAGCTTGTCCCAATAATCCCTTCTTCAGGCAAGTATGAAACACCATCCTTGTACCTTCCAAAGAATGCTTTTATTTGTCCTAACCTGTGGGATTTTCTTTGGGCATGCTTTATTGTAGTGCAATATGGAATGGAAATAATTTAAGATCTGGAAAGAAAGCAAACAAGTGTAGTAGTAGTACAAACCCTTGGAGGTGAAGTTAGAGGAATTCCAAAGGTGAATAAAACCAGCTTCCACCTCCAAACCAGTTACAAAACCTTCTATTGGACCCTAAGAATGTATTAATTTTTTTATAGTTATTTTTTTATAACTCCTGTTACACTGAAAAGAAAATTTGTCAGCCTCATCACAGTATTTTTGCCCGGTCAGTAATTAAACTTGAAAGATGTACTGTTGGCACTTCACTTGAAGATGGGTGGTTGAGGGGGTGGTGTTAGTGCAAACTTTGTAGGTGTTAGGTTTTTTTTGTTCCTTAAGCAAAATTAATATGAAGCTCATGCTGGGATCAGAATGACAGTGCTTATTGAAAATAGCAAACCACAGGGCCTAATCACCTGTAAATCAGTTGGAGCTTGGAGTCTTCTTAAACATGAGATCTGGTAATCATCAGTAGCAGATTTACAAAGTACTTAAAGAGATACTTCTCTGTCTGACAAATTTTACTTTATTCTGGGTCTACCAGGGTCAGCTGGGTAATTTTTATAAAGGTGTGTTCCACCAAAAACAGCATAGTGCCTCCAGCTCTGCTGGCCTGCGAGGCTCAGTATCCTCCCACTGCAGCAGTGATGGACTGCGGCTACTCCTGAAGTAGCCCAGAACACAGGGAAGAACATGACATCTTCAAGAAATCCCAGAAACATCACAGGAGGGTTTTTTTAAACTGAATTGCACATCTATAATGTAAATGTTGACACCTGGCCATTAATTCTGTAAGGAGCTGGGGAGGAAGCAGACATTTTTTGTAACAGTTCACCTAATGATTTAAATTTTCATCTCAGTGTGAGGTGTATTGTACTTACCTCTCTGCGCTGCCTAGCAAGGGAGGAGAGGGTGCCTAATTCAGATGTAACTCTCTACACTGTAGAAATTGAAAGTAATGCAAGATGAAGCCTATTCTATTTGTTTTGAGAAAAACTGGCCAACAGAGTTCAGACTTTAATCCTAAGTATTTGAGAAGACTTGCCATCTACTGGTTGTACCCAATCGGTTGAACCAATTCCTACTGGTTTTTAAATATGATGTTTAAAATCATTATTCTGACCAGTGTCAGAGTAATAATCCAGTCTGTCCAAATGACGAAATTTTACATTAGTGAGATGATGTGCTACCTCGTACAAGAACTTTACAAATACAGGTTATTTTTTTGGTGACACTTCTGGATTTACTCAAAGATATTCTACTTCCATTATTTTTATTGCTTCTTTTTCTCTCTTCCTTAGTTTTCTTCTCAAAAACAAGGGGAGATGGTTCCTTGCTTTAGCCAAAGGAATTACTGGGGGATTTTCAGAACAAAAGTATAGTTTTAAGATGATTTTTATTTCAAAACTGACCTTAAAAAAGTGAGTAATTCAGAATAAGGGCTGCCACAGCATACACTCCGGTCTAGAGATTTACTGACAGCTAACCAGAGAACTGTTTATTACTTGTGCATGAAAACTAATAAAGCAAACAAACAAGGAGACAAAGGAATAAACCTGGTATAGTCTGCACCCACTTAGCAATATCCAATACTAAACTACAGAGCAAAACAAAACAAGCTGGCATCTGGCACTTTGGATGTTGCAGAGTTTGCTGACAGCCACAGGGGCTTCACAAAACCAAACTTTAAAAAAAGAGAAAATCTGTGGGTTACTGTCAGTACTTTGTAATGTTTACAAGCACTTGGCTAATGGCACAGGATGCTGGCAGTATCATGCATATAGCATTGGTAATATTATCTACGTCGTATTTTATATAGTTTCCAGTGGGGATGCGTGCATGTATTTGTTCTCATGCTGTTAGGTTAAAATGCCATGCTGTTTTTCACAGTAACTCACTAAAAGCACTACCAATGTAGGGTGAGTCAAATTTTGCTCAGTGTGTGGCACTGAGTGAAAGAATGACTGAAAAGCAAGATGAAGCTGCTAGACTCGTGTTTAATGTACTTAGTGAAAAAGCAGTATAAAACTACTTCCCCCTGCAGGGAACTATAAAGCTACCTCCCCAAAATTCATCTAATTTCTGATAGAGGCAGACTTGCCCTTTCTTAGAGTATCCTCGCTGTTTTCCTACATGTGAAAAAAAAAACCACAACCAGTTTAAGTATCCAACACATTAAAGTCTCTGTAGTGTTTCCTGGAGAACACAAAAAATCATATGTTCTTTTCACCTAGAAAAGCTTGATGTGGGAAAACTTGTGTTTAAAGGCTGAAGCAGGAGATATGTCTGAGAAGTTTCCTGCATGAAGCATGAAGTATAGAGCATGCAAAGGCATGCTGGTGGTATCGTGCCACAAAGCAAAGCTGTGGGCTAAACTCACCATAGTCACAAATGTCATCTCAAGTACTTCATCAAATTACCTCTAAATGTAACTTTTCTTTTACCTCTGATCTCAGTCAGCCTCCCAGTATTTCTTTTCACTTATGTCACATGCTTTCTTTGTTTTTGATCTTGAAACATCTATTTTTACTTCAACTGTTCCAATTCCCTCCCTCACTGAGGCTTCATCAGATAGCTTTCAGATTTGTTTTTTTTTAAATGGGGCAGTTTTTCCTCTGAGAAAGGAATGAACATCTGTGCATATTTAGATTTTTTTTTTTTTTTTAATCAAAATGTATACATGGTATTTGCTGAACTTGAACAAAGGTTGCTGAAGAGGCTAGGGGAAAACAAAAATGAAAAGAAATCATTACAGTCTTAAGAAAACCCCAGATATCAGAAAAAACAATGCCACAGTTCCTGAAAAAAAATCCTGTGAAAGCGCAGGCAAAGGTTTCGCTCTGGTTAGCCCTTCAAATTCCATTCCAGCTCTCTGTTTGCTTGTAAACTTTGCCCTCCTTTTTATTTTCATGGTCTTTAAGTGTCCAGCTTCATATCCAAAATTTTGATTGGATCAAGAGCTAAGAGAAAACGCTATACCTGCCGTCAAGAATTCTAACAAAGACATATTGAAAATCACAGTTTCAAAAGCTTTTTTTTTTTCTGCATTATGTCAAATGGCTGGAATTCCACATTATCCCTCTGTTTTTAATAAATGGACATGTCACTGGGAATGCACTAGCCAGGTTAAGCAGTTGATTGGTGTAACAGATGTTAATGCTCCACTCATTTTTACGCCTTCCACATGCTGTACCTTGAGTCCTGCTGCTACCCTATTTAACTTGACATGTTTCTGTTTATGCTAAGCAGGCTGGATCTTATTACATCCATTTAGGAACAGATGTTACTTAGTATACCCTGAACTCCTCCATGCCGCCTTTTTTCACAGCTCTCTGAGAACTGACTGCAGGTAGTGTACTCTCATTTCTGTGCCATCCTTCCCACAACAGCTCCTGGAAAGAGAGGGGAAGAAAGATGAGCTTTTTAATGTTGTTATGAAACCATATGCACCCTGCTGCCACCATATCAGAGAGTGTGTTTTCTCCCAGAGCGTTTAATACACCTCTTTTGACATTACAGAAAATGAATTGTGAAGGATACTGCAGTTAGAAAAGTGTTGATTTTTGCCTGGGGAAAAGAAAATCAGAAAAGGTCATAAAATTCACTGTTCAATATTAACTTAATCACAATACATATTTTAGCAGTGTACAGTGTGTTACTTTTAATGCAGAGCTACAGTTCCATGCCTGTCTTTTTCTCTAGTCTAGCCTGCAGCTCTTGCTGGCTGTGAAGGTTAAGATTTATAGTGATAATATTTGCTATCTGACAGTGAGTTTCAAAGCTAACAGCTTTGTGGTGTTTTCCCTTTCTTGTTTCATATGTTTTTTCACTTGCAACACCCATTAAAGTTTAATAGGAGAAATGTGCACATCATGAACATGAAAATGAGAATATAATTACCCCTCTGTTTTCAGATCACTAAAATCAATCTTCTTGTTTTGTTACAGTCTCAGGTTGGCTGTCGTTGAAACTATTTTCACAGAAATCCTCAGAAAACCTAATAAGTGTAATGACTACCTATGCTACAAATCAGAATAGTTCTTCTTATATCTATATTTTGAAAGCCATTTATCCTCTTCTCATAATACATTGTCCAAAAGAAAAATTAACAAACTATCTAAGTATGATGCTATTTAGCTGAAGTGATTTCAAAGGAAATGCAAAAATAGTACCAGAAAAATTGCTAAGCAGCGTTTAGACCACCTGCTAGACTGCTGTGTTTCTTTATAAGGGACGAGGGTTTGTCTTTTCTTTTAAAAACTTTTTTAATTATGTATACAAGTGATAGGGAATTCTGTCTTCAGGAAATAACGTGTTCTGGTAGCAGAGAGATTTAACTTGGAAATATGGCTATGTAATCATTCCTGCAGTGCAATAGCAGTCGCTGAATCTCAGGCAACTCCAGAGCAAATCTGACAGCTGACAATGTGTTCAACAAAGCTTCATCACTCAGAGCAGCACCTACAATTGATTTTTGCAAGAAGTCTTCTCTCCTAGGCCTACCCAAAAGCATCACTCAGGTAGGTGGGACCGTGACCACAGCTGCCCGACCCAAGCTGGTTAAGTGGTTCCATTGCATGCTCAGAGAACAGAGATGCACAGAAAATGCCATGGGGATGCTCAGCTGAAAGCACAGCTAAATGAGACACGACTAATCTGTCCTGCTGTAGTGGTTTACGTACATGTAGGAAAGAAGGAAACAGGTAAGCTATTAGCAGCTTGATATGTCTGTAACTTGCTTGGAGTCTGGAAAGTGATAGTAACACAGGTAATGAATTGTGATAGGCTCTGGATATGGGGAAAATCAAACATCAGCCTGCAGCTGCATAAGTAACAATGCCTTTGGCAGTTTATTGCAACAATTCTGCTTTTAAACAGCAGTAAAGAATGAAAACAGCTGCCCCTTGAGGGCCACTTGGTACCTGGGTATCTGGCACCCTGTATCAGTCTGGGCTTTAGGTGAGGCTACACATCAAGGCTGGTACTGTGGCCGGGACTCAGCTAGTATAAGTGCTCTCTTTCGCCAGGTCCAAGGTGCAGGTCTGAGCTGCACCAAAAATCAGGGGGAAACCCAGTGCTTGCTTTGGTTTGGATGTGCAGTGTGCTTGTGTCAAGTAACAGACATTCTGAAATTGGGATCTGAGCACAGAAATCATTATCCTATTGATGTCAAAAGGGATTAAAAGTTTACAAAATGAACAATCATGATGGTCTGTCTTGAGACCATAGCAACAGAATGTAGGATCAGAAAGCCCTTAGAAATAGAATGAAGTAAGTACTTACTTCACAATTAATTATTGTTTAAACAGGAACAGCAACAGGATATGTAACACAAGAAATCTGTGATAGCTGATAGGATGAAGGTATAACCTTTAGTTACCTTAAATAATCATAATATTAAAAAATACACGTCTGGGAGGAGATTACATATGTAAATATAGAACCACCTTGGTATAATGAGCTGGGTCAAAGTCAAGATATGCGTGTTTGAGATCTCATTATGTAAAGCATGGGTAACAAATCACTTATTTTTATATGATTCCTTTTTATACGATTCCTTTTTATACAAAGCATTTTGTATAAAAGGCTTTACCTGTTTCCTAGAAGGTGTGCTGGCTGACCCTCTTCTGAACAGGATTGCAATGAAGGCAACATCTTGAGTAGTGTGGTTTTATCTGGCTTAAAAGAACCAGATAAAAGAACCAGAAAGGATAACCTTGCTTTTAAGACAACCCCATCTTCTGCATAAATAAATTGTATTTTATGCCACTGAGAGGTATGGTTCTGTTCTTGTGATTATGGGCACCCCAAACTCCCCCATGACAAGCACTACAATAAATATTTAGTTCATTCACAGGCAGCAGGTGTTTGTCTTGGTTGCTGATTTCAAGCTGTCTCACATCAAATTTCCTGAAACCTAGGATTTCTCATGCACCAAGTAATATTTATTTCTGTTGTATTTCAAAACAAAATCCATCATGAAAATCTCACCATTATGGCACAATTCTATTTCTAAATGAGATAAATATCTGATTCCTTCCCTCCCACCTTCTTCAAAACCATCTGCAAATTCTTAACTTTTGGCTAGCTAAAAGCATAGGGAAAAGTGCATAAAATGTTTCATTTGTTTCTCCACAAGTGTTCAACTCCAAAGAGAATTCTTAATCACCATTTGCTCTTCATGCAAAATATGGGGTTTTTTTTTGAACTTGAAGAATGCTTTTTAAAGAAGTTGTTAAAAAAGTGTTTCATAAATAGTAGATGTTCATATGGTCTTTGCAAACACATACATTAAAAAAAAATTAAAATACTTCATGAAAGAAATCTGTAAAACCATGATTAATCTGAGAATCTTCAGTACTGACACTCTGCAATGATAAATTACTGCCTTTAAATAGCAGTTATACCTATCACTATATTGTCTAGATATCCTTATCTGGATCAGTCTCCTGAGTCCATGCAATAGGAAAAAAGACAATTGATCAGTTTCTCATCTGGTCTTTCCAAGCATACCTCTACTGACTTTAAATAGCCCCTTTCATATAAGCCAGTAAAAGGTCTTGTCTACTAAATGAAGACTTATGATAAAGAGTTTACATTTAACCTACCGGGAATATCCTATTCAGACTTGCTTGAAAATTTGATTTTATAATACCATTATCAATGTCCCTCTTTTGTAATAAATTTCTGTAACCGATTAACTTTTACTTTGTCACTGGAGTTGTTTGTCAACCAGTTTCAAAGATTTAATCTATTTTGTCTAAATTTTTAATCCAGTTGATAAGCTGCTGCTTTTTATTCATGGTGTACTGGGCTTTAATTAAGCCATTAGGTCTTCTGTTGTATCTTTTAATATAGAAAGAGTTTGACATACAGTGGAAGTACGTTTAACCATTTGTTCCACCTTAAGCTTCCTAAAGCTGTATGACAGGTGTCAGTAACTCTTTGACAGAATAAGTGCCCTCACACCTCAGTTTGACTGACACTGTCAGTTCTGGTCTTCCATCTACTGTGCTATTCAGTAGATGGATCCTGCGCACACCCAGCCCACCAGCAGGACCCTGGTTCCCATTCAGTACCACCATAGGCATGTTAGCTTGAATTCACTGAGCTGACTATAACGTGACTGATGTTGAAACTAAAAGTGAGGTAGGCTGTATGATGTAGGTATAACCACTTTCTGAATCTCATCTGCCCTGCCTGCCACGTCATCGCTGCCTCCGGCTCCCAGCTCCCCTGTGGGTGCAGGGCAGCTTCCCAGCTGCTCCCTGGCAGTAACTCTTGGCAGTTAGAAGGAAATGGAAATCTGTCAAATTGTGTACTACCTGTATGACTTGCTATTGATTTTACCAGGATGAACAGTGACTCAAGGTTCTGTCAAAAAGTGGATTGATGATTGACACCTTTAACTGCTGGAAGATTATTTAGAAGTCCTTTCCAGCAAAGACAGTTTTCAGAGCTCACTTTTGGACTTAGGACTGCAATTATTCTAAGAACCAGTATACAGTGATGAAAACAATTTGTGGTCGCTGCTGTAATCTTAAGAAGATTATACCTGTTCTTTGAGAAAACTTAGAAAAGTTTTCAAAATATTAATCAAAGAAAGGTTGTTTCATTTTGACTAAATTTTTTTTCACAAACTGACTTTTTAAACCAGATAATTTTTTACAATCTCTTTTATTATAAACATGAACTTGTAATAGGAAAGTTCGGAAAGAGGATATACAGCATTCTCTTGAAACTTCTGTTTAAATTTCAGTGTCTCTAATTAGAAGAACATTTTAATTCGTATTCTATTTTGTAAACAGTGCTATAACTGTAAAGGATTTCTAATACCAAATGAATTAATAATGTGTTTCATTTTTTTCAGTTCTTCAATAACTTCTCATTGTAAAGAAAAAATTATATCCTCTATATGAAATATATGGTGGTTTTGTGTAGCATACATGTTGCCATAAGTGCAAAAAGAGGTCTTTGTATAATGGATGACCACTGTGCATAGTCATTGCATAACTCCAAGATCTGAAAAATGCCAGCTTTAGTTCTTATTTTGTAACCAAAAGAAACAGAGTGAAAAGAGAGATCTGCAAGTAAATCTAGCTAGCTTAAAATTGAGGTTAAACATCTTTGCTTTTGTAATAACAAGTCTAATAACAACTTGAACCTTTTAGGGTGAGTAGTAGGGTTTGGTTTTGGCTTTTGGCCATCATGAAAATGACGGCAGTACAATGCCACAAGTATTAGTAATGTTAACTTTTTACTTATATTATAAAGCATGTGGTATTTAACTTGTAAATATTGGTTCAGAAGAAAAGTGATGCTTAAGTGCTCTGGGCCCTTTGCCAGTATTTCCCCCATTGCACACTGAATCATTCCAGAAAATTACACTATTGTGAGGATAACCTTCAAGCTTGAACATTGTTTTGTATGGAGTACCAGTTGACAGAACTGTGCCCTGAAGACCAAGGTACCTCATTAGAATCATCACCAGAAATGTACATGTAGGAGTCTTCCTACCAGAGCAAATATTTAAAAACACAAAAGCATACAAAGCCAGTTTGCAGACTGTAGGTGAATAAATATTAAGGAAAAGAAGAAGAAATAATAAAAAAAAAATTAGACATACAAAATCTATATTGGAGGAACATTATTAAGGATATAAAGTCAGAAACAAAAAAGTTAGAAAATAACAGCATGACTACCACTTGTGAAATGACACTACTTCATTCTCTTGAACATATTCCCTAGGATTAGAGATTAAGTACTGTTTAAATTAATTATTTTTGGAAAAAAAAAAAAATCTCACTAAAACCAGTTATGCACTGATGTCAAACTTGATGAAGGGTTTTGAAAAAAAAGAAAACAAGTAGAAAAACTCAGTTGTTGTGCTTTTGGACTTTTCCTAGCTGAAACATTTTAGGAATTAAATTAAAAAGGATCTGTTCCCAAAATTAGGGAATAGAGATGATATGCTACAGCTTTTTATGTCCCCCTTTGTATCTGATGCTCAAGAAATACATTTGTAAGACAAGAGAAAAATCTACATAAGGAAGTGAAAAGACACAGTTTCATTCCAAAATTGTTTATTGTTAAAAAAGATGAGGCCATTAGCTGGTAATTTTAGAGGATCTAATCTTCTAAAGAGCTAATCTTGCCTAGCCTTATGTAAAGCAAAAGCAAGATGACAGTATGACATTTATAAAGGGAGAGGTGGTGACGTGGGTGTGATCAGTCACCCTTATCAGAACCACATGAAGAAAATACAGGTTACATTCTTCATAGAGATTTACCCATGTTTGTTACTGCAAAACAGTAGTCCAGAAGTCTAAAGATATCAGGGTTCCCCTCTGTAAAGAAGTCCTCCGTTTCAAACTTTGATCACCAGGGCAAAAGGGACCCTGGTAACTGCAGCTGCAATAAATGTGAAGTTTCTTTACCTGAACTAACTCATAGGCACACTAGTCACCATTCAAACACACAGAATTGTAGTGCATATTTTATGCTTACTGTTTTCTAATGGCTGTCTGGAGGGCTTCAGAGGCTGGAAAACCAGTACATACAAGGTAGGGTAATTAATGTATGAGGTGAGAAGTAGTATTCTCGGGCAGTCAAACCAACCACACTTCTCTCAGAATAGAAAGTATAAAAAACTGTGAGAAACTGTCAATAAATAGTTAATCTGAGGGAATATATATATTAATTTCCTTTATATGTATTAAGCTTACATAAATAAATAAATAAATAAATAGATGTCTTGGGTTATAAAATTTCCACATTTAACCAAAACCTAAGGTGCATTGATTCTTCCCAGAATGGATGACCTACTAAAGTTTCTTATATCAAGTTTAATTTTAGCTAATCATGCAGAAAAATTGTTCAGGCCTCTTTGCTTCCAAAATTGAACTTGTAGATTTGCACAATGCATACTAATCATTACATTACCTTTAACAGAGACACCTCCTGTCACTCATCAATGGCCCACTTGTAATGCAAATTCCTAACTAACAATACCCCAGATTCTTCTGCTAGGTCTACCTGTGACTTATTTGAACCACATGTTCTTTCTAAGAGAAATGCTACTGAACATTAACCTAAATCAGCTAACTAGCCACTTTTTACAATGTGCGAAGATTTTATTTCCAAGTCAAATGTAGATTTATTAAGGGAAAGTCAAATAGGAAAAAAAAACACAGTATGATGACTTCTGAATTCTGAAGTGGGGACAGTATCTTGGAATCTGAATAGTAGCCTTGACTCCTCAAAACGTCTTTCTTTACCAGTTATGTCCTAGCCTTAGTACTTCCCTATCTTTTGTTTTATTTGTCAGCTGTGCTTGTACATCTACATTCTATGATCTTCAGAAGAGAAATTACTTCAGTGAGTTATAGGACTCTATCTAACAGAAGGAGATGTGATCTTCAAATATCATCATGATGCAAAATATGATTTGTTGCTAAGGTTGGTGGCAAAAAGAAAAATTTTATTGAAAACAGTGTAAGAAATTCTTCATTAAATGTTGCAGATTTTCTGCAATTAGATCAAACATTTCAAGATGGCTTTAACCAACATAGCTTATACTCACCATTCTCCACCTAGGATTTCCTGAGCTCACTGCCTCTCTCACAGAGCAAGAAATTTTGTTGATTTATTGTTGATCTGCTGTGGAAGAAGGAAAATATTCCTGTTCATCTCAATCTTCTTTATGCTCATGGTAGATCAGATTGGAACTGGATGATATGATGTGCATCTGAACTGCTTGGCATATTATTCTCTAATCCTAAGTATTTGTCACTTCATTTCTGGATGCTCTGCCACTTACTAGCAGCTGTGGCCTGACCTGACCACATGTGAATGTCCTGGGTTCAGCAGTAGCAGTCATTTTTTAGTCCTTCTTAGTAGCTGATGCAATGCTGTGGTTTTGACTTTCGGCCTGGGAACAGAGCTTATAATGCTGATGTTTGGTCTGACCAAGGACTTTGTGAGTCTCATGCTCTGCCAGGGAGGAGGGGAAGCCGGGAGGAAGCAGGGACAGGACACCTGACCCAAACTAGCCAAAGATGCATTCCATATCACAGCACATCATGCCCGGGATGTAACTGGGAGTTACCCAGAAGGGCACTCCCTGCTTGGTTGGGCTTGTTTTGGTGGGTAGTATCGTATTCTCTTCCCTTGTTATTTCTCTTATCATTATTATTATTACTGGTGGTAGCAGTAGTGATTTGTGTTATACCTTAGTTACTGGACTGTTCTTATCTCAACCCGTGGGAGTTACATTCTTTTGATTCTCCTCTCCATTCCTCCGGTGGTGGGGGAGTAGAAACTGCGTGGCTTACTTGCCGACAGGGCTTAAACCACGACAGTGAAAAATTTCTAAAACATTAAAGTATTCATTACATTTCCTATTTAGTGACATAGTTAGCTAGTAGCATTTCCTCTTCTAAGATTTAATTTACATTCCTCAAAGAGCTAAGACTGTGTTTGTTGCTCCTTATGAGAAGTAATTGGTCCAGAGTTCAGTAATTTGCACTTTCCGGTAGCTGAATACCAAATGTCAGTGTCGATTGCAAGATAGCTTACATTTTCTAGTTGTAGAAGACTGCTTGTAAATGTAGATATGCACATTTTCATGACAAATTTTAGCTTATGATTCTTCCACATACATTGCAACTAAAATCCTTCAACCTATGCAGTCATCTTGCAATCTGCTGTACACAGCACACTCAGCTCTTTAACTTAGCCAAAAGAAGTGCATGTGCCTTTCCATGCACACTGCTCTAACCTTCAAACCTGTAGCATGTTACCATAGGCAGATTTAATGCTGTCTAGCAACTGCTCTGTTAGCCTTGCGTAAAAGATGTCTGCCCACTCTACTGGGTGGAGAAAAATGGTCAAGGTACATAGATGTTGCAAAATATAATTCTAAGTGTCTGGTGCTTAGACAGAGATGCCAACCAATATTTTGCCCTATGGCAAATATTTGCCCCTTGGCAAAATTTCAGGCTGTTCCTGGCATTTTCTATCAGCCAGATTTAGGTGATGCCCTGCTCAGTAGCTGGATTTCTGATCTCTCTGAACGTTGCTTCCTCATATGCCTCTAACTTTAGATTTTGAATGTCACTGTAGGAGCAAGGCATCTCTGAGTCAAGCACTGCTTTCAAATAGGGAGCTGCAGCTCTCCCTGTCTGGTTAAGCTCCTAGTTTGTGACTGAAAATATAGTAAACCTAAGCTTTTACAAGCCTCTAAGAAGTCTCTAGTCACCCTGGAATTATTGCCACATTGCATTGCTGAACACATCCTCATTTTCCAAATTCTTCATCAGATAAATGTTTCAACTAATCTCAGAGACTGTTGGATATTTGACTTGTATGAATGCTAAAAATCCAGATCTCCAAGAAATTATGGATTTCTAAGCATCAAGTTTCTACTTCATATATTTCTTATCTTATTAACTGCTGATACCATGCCAGAAGTGGGAGATACAACACATTATTAGAGATGCAATTTTAGATTACACTATCTGATTTAGAGTGTTTTCTAAAACACAGTACAATACTTTTAATGCTACTGTTTTTATCAGCAGATAGGCTTTAATGTTAATGGAACTAAAAAACTGTTCTGTTCAACAACTGATAGGGTTTAGTCCAAGATGTACTTTTCTGAGGTTTTGTTGTGGTTTTTTTTTTTTTGAAATTGCTAGATATTTTTTTCCTTAAGAGACTATCTATAAAGGTAAAACAGCAATTGTAAAAGTAAAATAGCAATTTAACTGAAATATATGCTACTAAATAATTCATTTGCATTTGAATACAGAACTACATTTAACAACAGAAACAATTTACAAGTGGCCATTCAGGCATTTTAAAAATACATTACTGTAGTTTTCCCAAATGATGCCATACATATCAAAAGGAATGATAGAAGGCATACAGAAATTCTATTAGCAATAGTTTCAATAGTTGGAATGTAAGAGTGTGCATGTAGCCTATATATCTTCAATGAAAGAGCTATGTGTAATTTTGCATTCAGGGCTGTTTGTTCAATAACCAACTAAAATAAAGAAAATTACATTAAAATGAGTTAATGATACTTAAAACTTTTCTTGTTTCCCATTGCCTCTCAGTTCAATAACTTCTATCTCAACAAATGTTTTCTTCATATTGCTTTGAAATGAGTCTAATATTAGGGGTGTCTAGGCAGCATCCATTTTGGTGGCTGAATTCTTTCTTCCTATCTATTAAAAAAAAAAACCAAAAAAAAACCACCACAAAAACCCCCAACTTTCAATTCACGGTCCAATGCCATCTGAATTTATTTCTCTGCTGATCCGGACTTTGACACAACAGGATTAGAAGTAGATCAAAGCAATTGCTGAAAACTCTACATCTATAATAAATTTAATTTGGGATTTTAATTCAAGCTAGTCAGCTGACTGGATCTGGCACAGATCCCACCACATGAGATTTGAATCTGCTGGAAGAAGCAATCTTTGCCTTGGACCATTATTTTCCCATTAGAGGCTACAATGCATTTGGTGAGAACCTGAAGCAGAGTTCCTAATGTCACCCCTGAAAGGAGTCTTATTTGTGTATACCAAAACCTCTCTGTGAACCACTGTTAGTGGCAATCATGGGATTTGTCTCACTATTGCACTGCTGCCCCAAACCAAAATGCTAATGTAAACAGAGCCTTAATGTTCCAATTTGTATTGCTTTGATTTGGTAGTTCTGCTGTTCTTACATCTCCCTGGGTTTGATGGTACTGCTTTGTGATCCAGGCATTCCTCCTTTATCTGTGTCTCCAAGGCAATGAATCTTTTATTGTTTTTTACAAAATGAAAGAAGATCAAAAAGAGGTCAACTGACAACAGCTGCTGGTTAAAGAAACTTAAGTTAAGTGTGAAATACACCTCCTTAAGTAAAAGAAGGCATTGAACCCAGGCCTCCCGCCTCCACACACTGGCAAACTCGTCCCACTCAAATATCATTTTTACTGGCAGCTTTTCTGAAACAAAAGCATTGAAAAATGCTCTAGACCTCCTTATTTTCCAGAGGAACTCTAGTGACCAGGCTAAGGACTGCATGGTAACGTAAATGAATCTCTCCATTCAATCTCAGCTGGGTACTAAAGTCAACAGGAGCAAAATGCAAATTCTTCTACCTCTTCTGCAGTTCCTTCCCCCTGCCACCCTGCAGCCAGCTTGGGCAGCTCTGCGCTCAGTGCTCTGGACTGATGCATCCCTGTTGGCAGTGCTTGCCTTTCCCTATACCTTCCAGGTTTAGCCACCTAACATATCACCAAGCTATTTCTTGTTAAAAACAGATAAATATATCTAGGACTTTCTAAGCCATAAAACATCACTGTTTAGAATCAGGAGAGCTTACATTTTAAGAAAAACGTATTTCATGCAGACAGGAAGCACTTGAAGTATACAGGAGTTGAATGCTAGAAGTTTATTTAATATTATTGACTTATTTTCAGGAGTGCAAACACAGCAAGTCACGGGAGTAACATAGCATCTCTGCAGATCACACCAACTGATCAGAAAGACTGAATAAAAGTACAGGAAGGTTGGTCCAAGAAATACAGTTTCAGACCTCACTGTCCCACTAGGAAGTAATACCAGTAAGCCAGTTCCTGAAGTCTTCTTCCAAATGGAGGTGAACGGGGTATTATCCAGATTAAAAGTCCATTTGAAGTCATAATTTCTAAGATGTGGTATAACTCCCAGTACAGTAGTTATTTGAGTATACCATTTACAAATATATTAGAAAGGCAGACAGGGCAATAAAAGTCAGTATATATTCTGTGGCAATATACAGAATCTCAGTGCAGTTAGAGTTGTCATACTTTGAGAGATACAAAGACAAAAGAAAATTTACACATGTATGCAGGCTTACACAGGTAATGGGACAGAAAAGGCAGTGTTTGCTCTTACCTGGTTATAGAACTCTGCAATGCTTGTGCTTTAACAATAGTTGTCATAGATTAGCTTTAGTTGTCATCTGCTGCATAAATCAAAGGAAAACTAGGTCAAGCTGTACTAACAAGCATGTAATTGCCATTGTTATCTATAGGATAAATCCACTTCTGTCTGCGACTTAACTTCACAACAGCTGCCAAGTTGGATCAGATCATTAGTCTGTTTTACTCAGTACCCTGTGGTTAGCATCAGATGATTTAGACAGGACCAAGGAATTCCAGCATTGACAAATAAAGGATTAATTGTTAATAGGATGTATTTCTCTATACTTTCTGTGAGTTAATGACTGATTTGTGCCTCAGAGCATAAGCTTTAACTATAATATATATTCGGCATTATAAAAAATATTTTTGTAACTGTGAACTACAATATGAAATTATTTGCACAAGGAAACATCAGAATTCTGAAATGTGAATTTGATCTGAAATTGAGAAAAAGCACTGCAGATTGTTTTGCTTGCAACTTTCAGCTTAGAAACTTTACGTTCTGGGCTATAATTGATGTTATTGTGTGTTTCTTACATAACAGTAACATTTTTTTGAACATCTAGAAAATTATACTTCTTCATCTTGGTTTCGTAGGTTCTCAAACTGATTCCTGCAGCCTTGACAGCACAACTTGAGGGGTATCATGGAGAAATACATTGGAGATCCAAATTGGGTATGAATATTCTAGAGCTCCACATAAAGAAACTACTACAAAAATGGAGCAGATTGCTTTCTGTGTTAGAGATATACATTTAAGTCACCACCAACTTAATCTAAAGGCAAATAGAAATAAGTTAACACATTTAGAAAGGTTTGAAAACATAAGAAAAAGAAGCAAGTTAACTTAACCTACTTAGTTATTCATAATTTTATTTCTTTTCTGCAGGCAGTGCTAGTTTCAATACTCACAGTCTGTCTTATTACTTCCTGGCCTGTTTTCCGGTACTCTGCAATTTCCTTCTCATCCTGGTGTTCCAGCTCGTAAATTTGGTCCCACATTAAATTGAATTGGGAAACTGATGCAAACTGAAGAAAATAGTCTTTTTTAAAAATAATAAAAACCTCCTACCTAGGTTAACATCTTTTAGCTGTATCAACTCCACAGCATGATGTTTTTCTAAACACTGAGTATTATATTTCATAGCTTTTCTCAAATTTGCGTGTAGATTTTTCTAGACATTTATATGGGATTAATACTTCTAGTTCTCTGCCAACTACAGCTTTTGTCAGATAATAATAAGTACTAATTCTGCTATGGTTAAATTCCAGGCCAATTTTTTAGACTGGTCAAAATAAAAAGTCTTAAAGGAGCTATAGTTTCTGTACTTTGTGACCTCAATTTAGGCTTATGACCAGACTTCCAATTAAATTCACTTATTCACTTCTAAATTAATTCACTTACACCAAACCATACCAATCCAGAGTATGCTATGAGCTAAAAAGTGCTTGTAAGACTGCAATTTGTGAGAAAATGAATTTTATTAGGGACTAGAGACTTCTTGTGACACTTGCAAGGCACTTTCCTTCCCCAAATTTGTTTTGTCCTTGCCTACAACGAGAGTTGTGATAAATATGGACTTTACTATCAGCTTAAGACTTGCTGCCAGCTCTGATGTCTCATCATTCACCATAACAAAAGGGGCTATGACACAGACAGAAAACCAGGGCGGTTAAAATCATGTCTTATCAAAGCATCAAACAGGCAAGCTAGCACCAACTTAACCTAAAAGAAATGGAGGTCTTTTGCCTTGTGACTCCATGGTTGCACGGGGCACAGCTGCAGGAGCTGGAGACTAGCCCTACTGCAGCATTACTGGGGCAGGGGCTGACGGCCCCAGGGGGCTGAAATAGTGTCCTTAGTCATGGGGAAGGCAGGACAAAGCCCCAGGGAAGCTGGGCAGAGACAGGAAGGTCATTAGGGCCCTCAAAGCCCTATGAGGACATATCAGAAATGTGGTTCAGAGCAAGTCACAACACAGTGAATGTTTCACACTGTCTTGCACAGAGATTATCTGCCTCCTCCTGTAGCAAGAATAATTAACATTAAAGCTGGTCAGAAAATTCAGAGAAAATCTTTTCTTTTGAAAATTTTTTACTTCCTCAGAATGCAAATTTTTCACTAAAATAGCCTAATTGTGATGAAATCCCATTGGAAATCTGCCACTAGACAAGCTTTGAAACTTTTCTTGGTGTCCTGCCAGCTCATCTCTATGGTTCCTCAATAAAGCACCTGCTGGGTACCATGACCATGAGCTCTGGGTCTCCCAGGGCCAGCAGGACAGACAGACAGGTGGATGTTCCTAGAGCCAAAACTCCATAGTATTTCCTTGCAAATGTGCATATTCCTGGATTTTGATCCAAGTCAGAGTGAGAACAGTTTTCCAAACATCAAAATAAGCCACAAAAGGGAATGTCATTTGGTTTTGGTTTTTTTTTTTTTCCTTTCAGGTCTCTCCTATGTATTTAAGAAATTAAAGAATGGAAATTCTGGCAGAAGAACCTTTACTTTTTCATCAAAGATTTAAAAAGAAATGAAAAGTTGTGTATTCTGTTTTGAGGGGCATTGCATTCATGTACAATTCTTTGTTATTTTTTGGACATTTGTTGAAGCAAACCTTGCTTTTATTTTTTATTTGTATTGTTCACATGAAGAACTATATAGATTTTTAGATAATTGAACTAATCTCTCTGAATTACTATAAATGATCTGATGGGATATCATGTAAGAAATTTCAGTAAAAGGGTAGAGATTAATAAAATCAGGTGGAGAAAAGACTGACTTACAAGGGAGACAAAAAATGGGTAGCTTTAAATATACAGTATGAGTAGGTAGAGTTTATCAGCAGAGCTCCTGAGTAGAGCTTGAGACTATTTACAAATATCAGTAAATGATCTTGGCACAAGGAGTGGAAGTCTGATGGCATCTGATGATGCAGGAAAGTAATAGTCTCCATATTAGAGAGGATCAGAAGATTCAAAATAAGGGAAACACTGTCTTTGAGGCCCTGTGTTCTAAACATGCTATTTAAGAGAATAAGATGCAAGGTCATGCACTTAATAGTGAGAATTTATGGTCTGAAAAGGAATTTATCAGTTGGAAATGAGAAAAGTGAGTAGTATTCTGTGGCATTATGCAATTATAAGTGTGCTTCAACACCATAGTGTAATGATAAAAAACAAGACCAAAATGATTGTATCAGCTGATATGGTCCTATGAAGACGGAGGACTATTAATGTGATCATGCAAAGCCTATGTGGAATTGTGAGTATAATCCCTATTACCTGTACTCAGAAAATATAAGGTCATACTAGAACAAATACAGAGAAAGCAGAGCAAAAGAACTGAGATATCACATAAGGAGCAAATAGTAGCTCCTTATACCAGTCAAAGGAAGAGTGCTGCTGTCTATATATATAGCAGAAGGTAATCACTGCAATGAGAAAAGAACTGTTTAAGGATGATCATGAAACAAAAAGTGAATTAGTGTAACTTGGCCGTATACTCAGTGAATATTTAAAACTGCTGAAAGAAAAAGTAAAAAAAAAAATCAACAGCAAGCAGAATAGCAAAAATAGCAGCAGATTGAGGATTTGGGGGGTTTGTCTCTACAATTTTTAGCCCTTTAATATCAAGAAGATTTTTGATAAATTTAGAAAATGGATGTTACTTCACATTTTCCTGCAGTAGAAACTGAATTGAACACCAGAAATTTACTTCCCCTTAAATTTAGGGTGATATCAAATTTAAGGTTCTGATCAAACTGATGGGTAAACATAGAGGTAGAATAGATGGAAATAATCTTTCCCAGAAGCAAGAATGCCATGGCACACATAAATATGCAGCTAGCCTGCACTTAATTTAGATAGAGTGGATCAAACATCAGCCTCTTTCTCTTTTGCATAAGCATGACAAAGGATGAAATACAATTTTGTGGACACTGATTGCAACAGAGCACATAGTTTTACTTCTTTCTTTCTTTATTTTTTATTTACCTTTAGTTTCAAAATTTTGGCAGTTAAGACAATGAAGGAAATATATGGATAGCTTTAGGTCATGCCTTAAAAGAAAAAACTGTATCAGTATAATAAAAAGTGCATTGTATTAGTGTAATAAAGGCTGTGAAAACAGTGCAGTAAGGAGTAAAACTGCAGCCAATATCACTGTTGGCCTCATCATTCCAAATCAGCATAACTCTCTAGTAACAGAAGTAGGAAGAATTGAAAATAAGGGCCAAATAATTTTCATGATAGCAAAGGCCTTAATCAACAATTTGCTTCATTAAACACAGAATGCTTCTCAGCCTGACAGAAATTCAAACCTGATTAAAAACAGGACAAGTGGTAATTTAAAAATGCTTGTCAAGGAAGAAATCAAGTGAAAGTATAATTCTCAATCCTTTTATAAGCATCAGTGGGGTACTAATACATTTGTGCAAAAGCCACTTGACTATGTTCAAGTTAAGCGAACTCAAACTGGGTAAGGAGAGACCACTATTAAGTGGATTTTTTAATTATTGGATAAAAGATGGAACAGCAGAGCCTGCCATTCAATGATGATACAATACAGAAAGTCTGTTGTAAGGTAATGTGACAAACTCACCGATGTCTCCAAACCTTCAAAACAAATGTGGGTTAGTTTCCTGCAGTCACATCCAAAAGAAGTTGAAATTTGACATAAAAGCAGATAAGACCTTTCAAATATAAATTTGTTGTCATGGAGGTTGTACAGATATTTTCCTACAGCTCTGTGGCAAACTACAGAAGCCATAGTGGAACAGTTAAATTTCCTGGATCTATCAGACACACTCAAATATCTTTTTTTTTTTTTTTGGGGGGGGGGAGGGAACAAACCCAAACCCCAAACACATGCCCCCAAAAAAATCAGCTATTTAATGGAAAGCCTTAGAAATAGGGATAAATAAGGATATTTGTTTAATCCTGTCACCTATGGAAAGTTTTTCTCAGTCACATAGTAAAGTGATAGGTCATCTTGCTTTTCCATCCATGGAGACTTCAACTCCTTCTAAGATATTGCTTCACTCAAGAGCTCTCAATCTTTCTCTTCTAAGCAAATCTTATGCTTAACAGTTTCTTTGACAGTTACTCCTCACAATTCTTTGTATAAAGCAAAGATCTGGCAGAAACTCAACATTCCATAACAAATTATGTCTTAATCACATGGCAAATCCACTGATACTGAGTGCTGAAGTGCTTCTGTAACATTCCTCATCTTGTCTCAGGACAAGACAAATATAATTCTTTCTGATTAATTAAAAGAGAAACATGTAGAGCTCAACATTAAAATATACAAAAATATTTTAATATTCTTCTGTCATGGTTTAAGCTCAGCTGTAAATCAGCCACTCAGTCTCTCTCTCACTCCTTCTCTTCTTCCCTCCCCCCACTCCCAGAGGGATGAGGAGGAGAATTGAAAGAATGTAACTCCCACAGGTTGAGATAAGAACAGTCCAGTAACTAAGGTATAACACAAATCACGACTGCTGCCACCAATAATAATAATGATAAGGAAAATAACAAGAGAATACAACTGCTCACCACCCGCCAACCAATACCCAGCCTGACCAAGCAGTGAACTAGCCCTTCTGGGTAACTCTCAGTTTACATCCTGGGCATGACCTGCTGTGGTTATGGAATACCTCTTTGGCTAGTTTGGGTCAGGTGTCCTGTCTCTGCTTCCTCCTGGCTTCCCCTCCTCCCTGGCAGAGCATGAGACTCACAAAGTCCTTGGTCAGACTAAACATTTGAGCAGTAAATAAAAACATCAGTGTTATCAGTGCTGTTCCCAGGCTGAAAGTCAAAAACACAGCACTGCACCAGCTACTAAGAAGGATTAAAAATGACTGCTACTGCTGAACCCAGGACATCTCTGCAACTTTTTTAAATTAATGTCCTTAATGAAAAGGACAAGAAAATTCTTCAGTCAGCGATCTTATTCACAGAACATATACCTCCTGAATAAAAAAAATATCCCTCCTTCTCTACTGGGAATTTTGACATTATTTCACCAATGAATGCAGTCAAACAAATAGAAATAAAGAATCATAAGTTTAAAACCTAAGTATTTTGGTAATAGAATAGCAAAGCTCCTTTAACGCTTATCTATTAAGCACCACCTGGAGGGTTAAGTTTTGGAGATAGGAAGGGAGAAGAGATCATTAGAGAAGTTGCGGCTGCCCCATCCCTGGCAGTGCTCAAGGCCAGGTTGGGTGGGGCTTTGAGCAACTTGGTATAGTGGAAGGTGTCCCTGCCCATAGCAGGGAGTTGGAAATAGGTGATCTTTCAGGTCTCTTCCAATGCTTAACTGTTCTATGATTCTGTGATTCTCTAGTCACGAACTGTGTCAGTAGAGAAACACACATTTTACTAGCTTCTCTTTTCCCGCTTCATAAATGTTTGCAGTCTGTTTTTAAAAAGTTCCCATAAAGGCCACAAGTAAAAAGAATAAATGCAAGAGAAGAGATGAAAGGATAGATTTATCTTTCTGAACGGCTGAAAAAGAAAATTTCTGAAAAATTAAGCACATATATTTTTTACCTAGCAGAAATATTTGAAAACCAATGATAAATTATATTATTACTGTCAAAAAGCAGTAAAGCTGAAACCACAGCCATATATAAATTAAATTATTCTTACTAGGTAATACATAAAATTCACAGCAATTACATGGGAGACAAGGCTCTACCTACCAAAAGTCTGTATTTATTTCAGTATTTCCATCTATATTAAAGCAGTACCCACTGCTTCATTTTTTTTCTTTGCCTTGGAACAACAGTGGTGGTAGAAAGTGCTCCACAGGCCTCTCATGCCATCTTCAGGAGTATTGTTTCAATGAGTACTTCCAGTCCATAACCCAGAAAGTAAAGTTACTGGAGCCATTTCTTGGGATAGTGAGTGTAGTTTTTAACAGGCTAGAACACACACTGTAGGAGGAATTGTAGTCTTAGGTATTCTAGAACACAAAGTACCATGTCTCACCTATCTTCAGCAGCTCTATACCCGAAAAACTTTAATACAAATTACGTCACAGTTCATTTATTCCACAGAAATCACAGAAAAGCACATTCCCAGTAGAGTTTCTGCTAATCCATTTTCCTACCTAATTGCTTCCAGCAGAGGCAAGAAACCACTCTTTTGTGCTTTCCAGACAGGTTACCTGAATGAGAGCCAATTGTGCTGGGTATGCAGGCAGAGGCAAGACACAGGGAGCATGACCAATTTTTCCTTAACTTGCTTCATTTGGAAGCTGTCCACTAATAATTAATGCTGAGCTGGTCATCACTCCTTCCTTAATTGTTTGCATATGTAGCCATCAGCAGTTTTAGATCTGATTCCCAAGCTGTTCTGGATGCCATTATCACCTCTTTGCATGAAATCTGAAGACTTGAATAAATTGTTTCCAGTGTATCACAGTATCACAGTATCACAGTATGTTAGAGATTGGAAGGGACCTCAAAAGATCATCTAGTCCAATCCCCCTGCCAGAGCAGGAACACCTAGATGAGGTTACACAGGAATGTGTCCAGGCGGGTTTTGAATGTCTCCAGAGAAGGAGACTCCACAACCCCCCTGGGCAGCCTGTTCCAGTGTTCTGTCACCCTCACTGAGAAGAAGTTTCTTCTCAAGTTTAAGTGGAACCTCTTGTGTTCCAGTTTATACCCATTACCCCTTGTCCTATCATTGTTTGCCATTGAGAAGAGCCTGGCTCCATCCTCATGACACTCTCCCTTTATATATTTATATACACTCATAAGGTCACCCCGCAGTCTCCTCTTCTCCAAACTATAGAGACCCAGCTCCCTCAGCCTTTCCTCATAAGGGAGATGCTCCACTCCCTTAATCATCTTAGTTGCCCTGTGCTGAACTCTCTCTAGCAGGTCCCTGTCCTTCTTGAACTGAGGGGCCCAGAACTGGACACAATATTCCAGATGCGGTCTCACCAGGGCAGAGTAGAGGGGAAGGAGGACCTCTCTCGACCTACTGACCACCCCCCTTCTAATACACCCCAGGATGCCATTGGCCTTCTTGGCCACAAGGGCACAGCGTTGGCTCATGGTCATCCTGCCATCCACTAGGACCCCCAGGTCCCTCTCTCCTACACTACTCTCTAACAGGTCATTCCCCAACCTATATTGGAACCTGGGGTTGTTCCTGCCCAGATGCAGGACTCTACACTTTCCCTTGCTATATTTCATCAAGTTTCTCCCTGCCCAACTCTCCAGCCTGTCCAGGTCTCACTGGATGGCAGCACAGCCTTCTGGCGTGTCAGCCACTCCTCCCAGCTTAGTGTCATCAGCAAACTTGCTGATAGTACACTCAATTCCCTCATCTAAATCATTGATGAATATATTAAATAATACTGGTCCCAGTACTGACCCTTGAGGCACTCCACTAGATACAGGCCTCCAACTGGACTCCATGTAGTCCATAGTAGATGGTGACAGGTCCAGCAGGAGTCTTCTTCCTTCTATTTGATGAACTAAACCTATAGTAAGGCCTGATTCTTGGTGGTGATAGATGGAATTATCCCACACATACTTCTGCATTGTTCAACCTAGCTGTAAGAGAAAAATTCCCTCCCAGTTAAAAAACAGTCTTTACCATTAACACTGGCTTTTAGGGATCCCAGGCTTCTGAGGTGAAAGGAAAGTTCTGGAACAAAACTTACCATTAGTGGAGAAGGACCAGGATACAAAGCATTTAAACAAATTGAAGAGGTGGGACTTTTCAGTCTGAAGAAGGCTCAGGAGAGATCTCAAGGTGTGTAAACACCTGATGTTAGGAAATGAAGATGGGGGAATCAGACTTTTCTCAGTGCTGCCCACTGACAAGAGAGGAGAGTAACACAAGAAATTTCATCTCATCACAAGAAAAATAGTTTTTACTGTGAGGTTGGTCAAACAATGGAATAGGCAGATAGATTGTGGAATCACCAGCCTTGGGGGTATTCAAAACCTGAGTGGACAAGCTCCTGGACTGTTGGCTTTATCTGATCCTTCTTGATCAGGAGAATTGGACCAGATGATCTCAAGAGGACCCTTACAACCTAAAGGTTTCTGTAAATACGTGAAAATATTACTATTTTCTATATGTCACAAATTTAGCTGAGCAAACATTTGCAATGCACACAAGCCATTCAATGAATTTATATAAGATTTGATCCAGCAATGGTTTCAAATAGGCATTATAAAGTGGTCTTACATAGAGGACATGAACAAGGACAAATTAGCCTGTTTTGTGCTGCCAAAGTTAAAAAAACTGTGCTTTTTAAACTAGCTTGTATACAGTCATCTTTCACTATAATGGACGGAGTAGCTCTGCCTTTAATTTTTGTGACCACTTTTATTTTGCTTTAGGACCACTGCCTACCAATTTGAGCAGAACTCACTACGGTGTAAGCAAGGACCGACTTTGACTTGTGAATCTAATCGCAGATGGTGGAAGGGCTGGATCTACACTTTAAGTGGGCATTTACATCCACACAAAGTGAACATTCACTTGTAAATTACTGGCAGCACCTAATGCCAGTGCTTCAAGTACCAAGCTAAATTAGCCATGCTAGATGTAGGGCACATGAAAATCTAGCTTGAGTATTTGTTTATGGAAAAAACAGTAGTGATCGATTTGACATATGATTTTGCACAATTTCACTAAATCAGTGAAGCTTGAAAACTCATCGTTTTAAATTGGACTTCTTTTAGTGTAGCTGAAGTTGCCTAGGAATCAAATTCAAATAAGGCAAATGTAAACAAAAACAAATCCTTCTATACATGGAGTCTGTATTATTTTGACTAATGCTGTTTTAAACTGAAATAAACTCGTGTTCTGTACATAAACCAGCAAAGCACTGGGGAAGAAAATTAGGAAAGACCATAAATCCTTTTATATGTAAAGGAGAACCTGTGTGGAACATGCTCGTCAGTATTTAGTTGTGCAGTCATTGGCACTGATTAATTAGTTCCCTCATACAAAGTAGATGTTTTGTTAATGGTGTACAAAGTTGGCAGTTTTTTCTTGCTGTCACAATGAACCAAATCATAGAATCATAGAATAGTTAGGGTTGGAAAGGACCTTAAAAACATCTAGTTCCAACCCCCCTGCCATGGGCAGGGACACCCCACACTAAACCATGTCACCCAAGGCCTCATCCAACCTGGCCCTGAACACCGCCAAGGATGGAGCATTCACAATCTCCCTGGGCAACCCATTCCAGGGCCTCACCACCCTCTCAGTAAAGAATTTCTTCCTTAGATCCAATCTAAACTTCCCCTGTTTAAGTTTGAACCCGTTACTGCTTGTCCTGTCACTACAGTCCCTGATGAAGAGTCCATCCCCAGCATCCTTATAGGCCCCCTTCAGATACTGGAAGGCTGCTCTGAGGTCTCCACGCAGCCTTCTCTTCTCCAGGCTGAACAGCCCCAACTTTCTCAGCCTCTCTTCATACGGGAGGTGCTCCAGTCCCCTGATCTTCCTCGTGGCCCTCCGCTGGACTTGTTCCAACAGTTCCATGTCCTTTTTATGTTGAGAACACCAGAACTGCACACAATACTCCAAGTGAGGTCTCACAAGAGCAGAGTAGAGGGGCAGGATCACCTCCTTTGACCTCCTGGTCACGCTCCTCTTGATGCAGCCCAGGATATGGTTGGCTTTCTGGGCTGCAAGCACACACTGCCGCCTCATGTTCATTTTCTCATCAACCAACACCCCCAAGTCCTTCTCCGCAGGGCTGCTCTGAATCTCTTCTCTGCCCAACCTGTAGCTGTGCCTGGGATTGCTCTGAGCCAGGTGTAGGACCTTGCACTTGGCATGGTTAAACTTCACAAGGTTGGCATCAGCCCACTTCACAAGTGTGTTGAGGTCCCTCTGGATGGCATTCCTTTCCTCTGGTGTATCAACCGAACCACACAGCTTGGTGTCATCGGCAAAGCTGAACAATATTAGATTTTTAATTTTTTTAAGTGTCAGTTAAGCACTGCTTGACTTAGGTCAATTTTATTTGTGCATTAGGATTTTTAAATATAAGAACTGTTGTGGTTAAACCAGTCGGCAAGTCAGCCACGCAGTTTCTACTCTCCCCCCACCCCCGGAGGGATGGAAGGAGAATTGAAAGAATGTAACTCCCACGGGTTGAGATAAAAACAGTCCAGTAACTAAGGTATAACACAAATCACTACTGCTGCCACCAATAATAATAATGATAAAGGAAATAACAAGGGAAGAGAATGCGATACCACCCGCAGAAAAAATGAGCCCGACAGAGAAGAGGACGTGCCCTTCCGGGAAACTCCCAGTTACATCCCCGGGCATGACGTGCTGTGGTATGGAATACCTCTTTGGCTAGTTTGGGTCAGGTGTCCTGTCCCTGCTTCCTCCCGGCTTCCCCTCCTCCCTGGCAGAGCATGAGACTCACAAAGTCCTTGGTCAGGGTAAACATTCCGACCAGTAACTGAACACATCGGCTTTATCAGTATTATTCCCAGGCCGAAAGTCAAAACCACAGCGCTGCACCAGCTACTATGAAGGAGAAAAACTGACTGCTGCTGCTGAACCCAGGACATGAACACATATACTTTGCTTTCAAAAAGTGAGCAAGGTATGAAAACTAACAGGGAAAATAGGGCCCCGAACCCTGGAGTCCCTTACAACAGATTTATTTGTGCAAACAGACAGAGTTCGTGTAAAAACTTGACTGTCCTTACTGAGATAGTGAACTGATTTCCAGGTATAGATATTTATTAGAAGTAGGTCATAAATTGCTGTTGCAGTGGTAAAGCCGTTGCCTGACCAAAAAGCATCAGACTCTGCTTCAGATGCCCCAGATACGATGGACCAGTGGAGGATTCTTCCATTCCATCTAGGTTAAACTCTATCTTTAATGGGTCTTTACCTGGGGCCCATTGCTTTTATGCTCTGTACAAGACCCTGGTCATCAAATTCATCAAAGCTAAGATAGAGAAGGAAAAATAAATAGATGATAGTAGTTTAGGCTCCCCAGTCTAAGTAGCTGTGATTCCCAGCAAAAGAATTCCAGTGTATAAAGGCATGTGGCAAATCTAAAAACAAACAGAAATTCGAAGAAAATATTTTTATATTTATGTGATATTATTCAACAATCCTGTTCCAAACTATTGTCCAAGTATAACCTTATATTTTGCTATGTCTGCTCTTGACCCCAGAACAGGAAGCTTTGCTGTTTCTTATTTTGGTCCAAAATTTCTCTGGACCCCAGTTGCCACATTTGAGCTTACCAGCAAGTTTTATTTAACCCAGAGATCTATACAAAGTCCTGTCATGCAATGTAGCCATGGCCATAGGAGCCTCAGGATATACATGCATAAAAAGGAAACAAAGTAGCGCATTATTGCCACCAAAACCTTGCAGTAGTCGTATCAGCTTCTCTCTTGAAAGACTGGCTTTGAAATAGCAAAATAATTTGAAAGTGATTTCCTTGCTTTCTGTAGTTCTGTATTGTACACTTTGGTGATGGTTAATGTTCTGCAACTAGCTGACAGAATTGCTTGCAAACGAATCAAATTACTTGCTATTATTTAATTTAAAAGAGAAAGAAGTTACCCTTCTGCTCTCATGTCTTGCACTACTAGATATCTAAGAAAAGCAATAAATATCCTGATACCCACAATAAAGTCTGGATACTGGCAAACCTGACTGTTTGGCAGGTAATTTACCAGTGCAGTTCTCACATTCTTGAGCAGTGCTTAGGTTAAGGCATGCCAGTTAAATACCTATTAATCAAAACGTCTGTGTACAGTGCTATTTGATGTTATCACATTTTATTTTAAAAATGGTATTAGAATGCTTACCAAGAGTGTATGATAATTCTCCATGTCATGGGCAGCAGTGAGATGAAAGCTTTAGTGTTGTCATTTGTTGTCTTCTCTAATGTTAAAAATGTAGGTGAAAAGCATGCTTTCATGTCTGTAGGAAGCAGGGCTTTTCGTTTTAAGCCAAGCCCTGATCTTTCCAATGGTAGCAACATGCAGCTAACTGCCATTACTCATCACTGTCACAAACTTTCAGTTTGTAGGTTTGTAGGGACTGTAGGTTTCCAAACAGGATTTGCTGGTAAAAATTTGCCTGATACAAATTCAGCTAAGTCACTCCTGGAAATTTTTTTTGGCTTAGAACTCTAGTGACATGGTCCTCTCCTCTGGAAGAATTAGTAGTAAAATGGAATGAGCAATTTTTTTCTCTATAAAGGTGATGTATACAACAAAGGATGCATTTTCAAATCTTATAGCCAGCCTTTGTATTTGCTGTAGCTATCAGTTTACTAAAGTACAAATAGCAGTTATATTAATATGGGAGCTCTGTAGCATGGTGATCAGGTGTAAACAGCACTTTCAAGGGAAAGTCAGACTTGAGAGCCAAAACTGGATAGCTTTTGAATTATTCTGCTGTTATTGTGCAAGCTTCATGTTCTTGACACTATAACTGAACAAATTTGCTCTGCATTTTCTGTGTGAGTTACCGCTAAGGGTCAGTGATGGTCCAGATTCTTGTTACTAAAAATATTGCCCTGAATTTTCTTCCTGATGCCTAACACAGCAGAATTTTACACACTGATTTAAACTGATAAAGGACCTGAGCCACTAACCATTGAGTCAGTGATCTGACAGAATTGCCTCCTTACTTTCCAGGGTGCTGCCACATTAATCTGCCAGTTTTCTGTTGCTCCTAATTATTGTTCTCTCCACTAATGATGTAAGATAACCCTGCTTGAAAGGGGTTTCTACTTTTTTTACTCTTTTTTAATCTGTTTTTAATTTAATGAGACTTATTCAGTGGCTTTTTTTGCTTCTTTGGGTACACATACCCATGATTGAAGAGCTTAAATGTGACAAGATGGTGCCTAAAACCACTATTTCAAATGTCACTTTAATTTTGGTACTTGCGTTATGCTAGTGGGTGCATTGTGCTTACTCCCTCTGCTCACCCTATGTCCTGTGGGATGCTGTTCTGTTCTGTCTCAAGTTACAAGCCAATTTCTAAATGACGGACCTGCTTCAGCTATGTAAAGACTCAGTGCACAGCACTATTAGCAGGGATTCAGACACAAGATGCAGCAGAGATCTGCCAAGCTTTTGACAGATCAAAATAGTTTCAACAGTTTTGAGCTATTTCTTGTCTGCACAGGAGGCCATTGGAACGCCTCAGGAGTAGGTGCAAGACCACAATGTCCTTTTGCTTTCCAGCTGGATCCCCACAGCAGATGGCCTTTCATGCTGTTGACTGTAGGCTTCTGCCTCTGGAGCTCAAAGGAGACAAAAGTCACTCTTCCAGTAGAGTTACATATGCTCCTCAGGTTTCAGTGTAATTGTGAAATGTCCTCAGACATGTATGGATCTAAGGGCAGGTTATTTGACGCTGGAACTTCCAGCAGGCTTTGTGTTCTTGGTTGTCTTCCAAATCTTTGTCCTCTTAGTCCTTATGGCTCCCAGCCTCCACCTATTATCACCTGCTCTAGACATTTCAAAAGGCAGTGTGGAAAACCAGTGCAATGCACTACAAAGTTTGGCTGTATTTAACTTTGAACTCACCTCTTTTGACAACATGTTGCAAGTAACATTACAGTGAAATTTGGCTGCAGAAATACAAAACTTAGAACAGGTTTAACCTCCCAGTTACTCACTACATTCTTGATTTAGAGAAAGACTATTATTAGCAACATTTTAGCTAACCGCCTCACAGCAGAAAGGGGTTTGTATAAAATGCTTGTTAGTCCCAGCACTGAGCCTAGACTCAGAGGATCCCTGTTGACTTGATGGAATGACTAAGTTCATTAAAAATTCTGAAAGGCAGAATTAGATTTTCTTTCCATTCATATTCTGGAAAATTGTGCCGTTACTAAGAATGTTCAAATATTGGTTAGAAGCATTAAAACAGTTTTATTTTTGGACAGAAAAAATATTTCTTTTGTGAAATCGATAGGAGGGACAAAAGCATCTGATATAATGCCACCTACACTGTTCTTTTGCCTTGCTATTTGCTCTTAATAGGACTAGGGCAGAATAGTATAAAGTGCATTTCATTTCTGCATTTCTCTGCATTCTGCAACCTGCTGCTGTTTGCTGCAGGAGACTGACAAAGTGAAGACCCTACATTTAAGATAATTTCTCAAGCAAGCACTGTCATTTCTCAGCTTTTATTTCAAAACTGAACAAAGTATAACTGCAGCCAACAGGTCTGTACTCTGTAGATAATCTATATTTATAGCGCCTGCAATTATTATCTTACCAAACAATGTGTTTTTTCACCCTAGAAAGCAATTTTGAGGAAGAAGCATTAACAAAGCAGTAAGTAAAACAAACAAATAAACAAAACAAAAAAGGAAACAAAAACAAGTAAACAAACAAAATTCTTCCCTGGTTACCTTTGTGCTTGAGTTTCTGTATGAAAGCTCTAACTGATGATCGTAACTGCAAAAGTTCATCATAAAGCCTTTCCAAAGAAAAACCTGTATAGCTACCTGTTATCTCACTAGCGAAGAACAGACATTTTCTGGAATTTAAGTTCTTATGCTCCTTACTGATCTGAACTGCTTATTCTGGAAACACCTCCAAAACCAGGAATTTTGAAAATGAGTCATTCAGTCGTGGTTCAATAGTACCTTGTTGCATATGTCATACCTGGAAAGAAAACGTGGCAAGAGTAATTCATATTGTTGGGCACAATTTATATCATAGAATCATAGAAACATAGAATAGTTTGAGTTGCAAGGGACCTTAAGTATCATGTATTTCTAACCCTCCTGCCATAGGCAGGGACATCTGGTAGACCAGATTGCTCCAATCCAACCTGGTCTTGAACACTTTCAGGGATGGGGCATCCACACTTTCTCTAAGAAACCTGTTCCAGTGTCTCACCACCCTCACAGTGAAGAATTTCTTCCTAATGTTTAATCGAAATCTACCTTATTTAGTTTAACTCCATTACCTCTTGTCCTATCCCTACATGCCCTTTTCAAAAGTACTTCTCCAGATTTCTTGTAGGCCCTTTAGGTACTGAGAGGCTGCTCTACGGTCACCCTGGAGCTTTCTTTTCTCTTGGCTGAACAAGCCCAACTTTCTTAGCCTGTCTCCATAAGAAAGGTGCTCCAGGCCTCCGATCATCTTTGTGACTCTCCTCTGGAACCACTCTAACAATTCCATGTCCCTCTTGTGTTCGGGGCCCCAGAGGGGGATGTAGAACTCCAACTGGTGTCTCATGAGAGCGGAATAGAGGGGCAGGATCACCTCTCTTGACCTGCTGGTCATGCTCCTTTTGGTCCAGCCCAGGATACAGTTGGTTTCTCGGCTGCGAGCACAAGCTGCTGACTCATGTTGAGGTTCTCATCAATCAAAATACCTAAGTCTTTCTCCTCAGGACTGCTCTCAACCTGTTCTCCATCCAGCCTGTATTTGTGCTTGGGACTGACCTGACACAGGTGCAGGACCTTTCATTTGGATTTGTTGAGCCTCATGAGGTTTGCATAAGCCCACCTCTCGAGCCTGTCCAGGTGCCTCTGGATGGCATCCCTTCCCTCCAGTGTGTTGACTGCACCACACAGCTTGGTGTCATTTGGCAAACTTGCTGAGGGCGCACCACTGCCTATGTCACTGACAAAGATGATAAACAGTACCAGTCCCAGTACCAACCCCTGAGAGGCACCACTTGTCACTGGTCTCCGCTTGGATATTGGACTGTCATAGAATCAGAGAATCATAGAATAGTTAGGGTTGGAAAGGACCTTAAGATCATCTAGTTCCAACGCCCCCGGCCATGGGCAGGGACACCTCACACTAAATCATGCAACCCAAGGCCTCATCCAACCTGGCCCTGAACACCGCCAAGGATGGAGCATTCACAATCTCCCTGGGCAACCCATTCCAGGGCCTCACCACCCTCTCAGTAAAGAATTTCTTCCTTAGATCCAATCTAAACTTCCCCTGTTTAAGTTTGAACCCGTTACCCCTTGTCCTCTCACTACAGTCCCTGATGAAGAGTCCATCCCCAGCATCCTTGTAGGCCCCCTTCAGATACTGGAAGGCTGCTCTGAGGTCTCCACGCAGCCTTCTCTTCTCCAGGCTGAACAGCCCCAACTTTCTCAGCCTCTCTTCATACGGGAGGTGCTCCAGTCCCCTGATCATCCTTGTGGCCCTCCTCTGCACTTGTTCCAACAGTTCCATGTCCTTTTTATGTTGAGGACACCAGAACTGCACACAATACTCCAAGTGAGGTCTCACAAGAGCAGAGTAGAGGGGCAGGATCACCTCCTTCAACCTGCTGGTCACGCTCCTCTTGATGCAGCCCAGGATACGGTTGGCTTTCTGGGCAGCAAGCGCACACTGCCGGCTCATGTTCATTTTCTCATTGACCAACACCCCAAGTCCTCCACAGGGCTGCTCTGAATCTCTTCTCTGCCCAACCTGTAGCTGTGCCTGGGATTGCTCCGACCCAGGTGTAGGACCTTGCACTTGGCATGGTTAAACTTCATAAGGTTGGCATCAGCCCACCTCACAAGCATGACAAGGTCCCTCTGGATGGCATCCCTTCCCTCCAGCGTATCAACCGAACCACACAGCTTGGTGTCATCGGCAAACTTGCTGAGGGCGCACTCAATCCCACTGTCCATGTCACCGACAAAGATGTTGAACAAGACCGGTCCCAACACCAATCCCTGAGGGACACCACTCGTTACTGGTCTCCAGCCGGACATCGAACCATTGACCACAATTCTTTGCGTGCGGCCATCCAGCCAGTTCTTTATCCACCAAGTGGTCCACCTATCAAATTGATGTCTCTCCAATTTAGAGACAAGGATGTTGTGTGGGACAGTGTCGAAGGCTTTGCATAAGTCCAGGTAGATGATGTCAACTGCTCTACCCCTGTCCATCAGTTCCATAGCCTCATCATAGAAGGCCACCAAATTGGTCAGTCAACTGCAACTGACTGTTTCCACCCAGCCAATTCTTTATTGGTCCATCTGTCAGATCCATGCCTCTCCAGTTTAGAGGCAAGGATGTTGTGTGGGACAATATCAAGTATTTTGTACAAGCCCAGGTAGATATGTAGATGTGTATATAAATATTTGTGTATATGTATCTGTAGGTTTCATTCAGTGTTGGCTTAAGTGAGTCAGATAAATAGAATGAGATTCTATAATGGGAGTGGGTTCTTTTTTTATTACACTTTAACCTACATTGCAAAGCCACTACACAAGATTTCTGGGTTTTGTAGCCTGTTTACTTTACAAACTTGTGTTAAAAAGAGGACTAAAAGTAGATATGTTGCAATTTTTCCAGGTCCAAGAGACAAAGGAACAGGGGAATAATCAAATGTACTCAATATCTGCAGTCCCCAGAAACAAAAGGATACAGCCCAGAAATAGGTAATAGTGCCCACAGGAGAAAAATAAGCAAGAAGAAAAAGAGCAAACAAACAAACAAACAAAAACACCTCCAATGTCAATCTGATAAAGTTTCTTCCATATTTTTTTTTCATGAAGAACTTGTCTTCCTATAGAAGTGGTGGGAAAGCCTGACTGCAACATTTGTGTTAAGTGATAGATGAGAGTCACTAAGGATGGCACTGCTACTGAAGTAGAACTGAAGTGGAAATGAGAACACTTTTTTGGTGCACTTTAGCTAGCAACATTAAGAATAAACCTTGATTTGTGAATGATGCCTGGAGGTTACTTTGATTGAGAGGGGAAATTCTGTACTAGACTCCCTGTCCAGTAGCAAGATGTCATCAAAAAGGGAGTTATGAGATTCTTTTGTGAATGGTCACGTGCTGGTAGAATCAGCTCTGAATGCTACTTGTGCTGTTATGGCAATCAATGCTCATGAATCAGAAACACTTACTGCAGTGATAAGTATCTCAGGAGACCTGACTGGAAGTAACAGCATATGCAGCAAGACAAAATAATGTGCAAATAACATCTTCTGTGTTAGTTGTTTTTTTTTTTTTTTTTTGCTTCTTCAAGATTGTATGTTTTTTTTAATTTAATTTTAAGTGTTCAGAAAGAGTGCTTGATTGGCACCTGAGAAGAAGCCCTCTAATTTACAGTATAGGTTTCTGCTGGGCTATCAGTCTGATGAAGGCAGCTGTGGGGCTTTATTCCTTCAGCAAATTTTTTGGATTCCAGTGTTGCCCTGATAAATGTTGAAGGGGAAAAGTACATTGTAAAGGAAAAATGTGTATAGCTGTGAATATGGGGAAGGAGAGCTCTATGTGCCAAATAAATAGGAAAAACAGACAAAAAAGAGATTCCTCCAAGTGAAAAAAAATTAAAAAATAAAAAACAAGACAACCCCTGAAATGCTGATTCTGAGCTTCTTATTGAGCTGGTTGAGCTGCTGACTGTGTCTTTACCGTGATGTCTCTGTTCACCTGAAATATCTACCAATCTTTTAGTTTAGCAAAACTGAAAATGATAGACTTGATGTTTAGTTATCAGCTGACATTTCTATTGTTTCGGTGTCTGGCAGCTATGAATGTGCGAGACTTTTGCGGAGTAATGCTGTGCAGACATCCAGCCCACTATCCCGATGAGGAAGGAAAATCAGGCAGAAAGGCTCACACCATGGCTTTTTCATGCAAGTTATTTGGTTATATGCATTCATAGACTCACCAAGTATGGCCCTGTTGATATGTTTATACTCCTCCCAGAAAATCACAGCACTACAAAGTACAGGAATCCTAAAGCACAGTAAAGGAAGAAAATCCTGCAACACGTATTTTTAGTAGCTTTAAATCTTTTTCACCAGAGCAAATTGAAGCAGTTAGATGGTCTTGTTACTGTTACTTGTTAGCTGGTCTTCAGTGATAAATGATAAAATATAAAGCTGTCCTCTAGAGAATGTCAGGACACAGGAACTTTGTGCCCTGGGATTATTTTCATATAACAGAAGAATCTTTGTTTGACATTGAATCTATGATAAAAACAACTTATACCACCACAGTTTGTAATGAAGTTACCACAGTCTATAAGGATTCTTTAATCTGGTTTACAATCAGGAGCAGATCTTAAACATATTTTGCCTCATTTGAAATTCTTTTAAATGTTTTAATTTTATTTCCTTTTCATAACTCTTTTTTTTTCTTTCTCCTGCTTTCTATCTTATTTTGAAAACACTGTACTAAATTGTTCTGAGATTGGAGCTCCTAAATTTTACACACAGGTAAAATAGCAGATGCTATTCTAGCCATTCAAGAGCACTGCTAAGTTACTAATGCAACTAAGTAAAAATTTGGAAATATCAGAGTTCTGCGTTCCTGGACATTATTACTGTATTCCCTTTTTTAACCTAGTCCTCATTCAAACACATTCCCAGCTGGTGCCCAAAGCAGGCCTGCAGCTGTAAAAGGCATTCCATGGATAGCAAGAGACTAATCTAATCTCAATGAGAATGTGCTTGTTGTTTCTCTAAATCTTCATTGCAAAATAAAGTCATATATTTTACATATTAAACACTGAACTCAATATAGAATCATTACCTGATATCCTGAATTTTCTTAAGGTGTTCAACACCCAAGTATTTCAGTATTTTACCAATATGCATTTTTTTTCACAGCTTCCTCAGGAGGCAAGGAATCATGTACATGGTGGAGTATTGAAGTGTATTACATGTGAGTAGGGCAGGGAATATCAGGGAAATTAGAAAAATTCCCACATTCATTTCTGTAGATGGAAAAAAAAATGAATGGAAATAACTGGAAATAACTAGAAGTAATTATAGTATTTTTCCAATTATGCTTTCTATACCATGGCTGATGCCATAAGCTAGAAGTTATGTTCTATATTAATAATATTTAAAGAAATTGTCTGAAATAGGGCTTTCTTGAAGGTTCGTACAGTGTTTGATCTTTCTATAAGCTTAAGTCACCATATATATATATGAGTTAAACTTCCCAAATATCTCATTGCTTCTTTAATTTAAATAGCTTTTTCCATATTTCCTTTTTCACAAGCAACACTTCCTATTTATCAATGATGTAAAAAGAGTAACCAAAAATACATTTATTCTTGAAATCTAAAAAATACCTGTATCTTTTTTGCATGAAGAGTTAGTGGTATAATGCTCCTTGTACTCTGACATTTTGTGAAATCAAGGGCAAGCATGAGCCAGGCCAGAGGAGTTGCTAGTAGCTGATATCATCTTCCCATGCTTTCTTCTGCAGTGGGATAACTGCTGAGGCAACCCCTGTATTAAGTATGTTAATTTCAGCTTTGTGCAATCACTTTGACCTGCAGGAGGTGAATCATTCAGCCATTTATCTGCTAATCAATTCTGACATCTTCGAAGAACAGGCATAATTAATCACACCTCCCTTGGCTTTGTGTTTTCATAAACAACATTGTTCTGCTGTCAAGATCTCTTGGTTCGATATAGTTGGGAGCATGCCACCTGTGATTCAAGACTGCTTTCTTTCATGACAAAGCATAATGTTGATAAAATAGCCCTTTTATTCTAATTTAATTATAGTATAGCTTTGTTTAAGATGATTCCTATTTTGGCTTTCATTGAAGAGTAGTAAAATACACTAATTTTGCGAAAAGAAAAATCATCACAAATACAGACTCCTTCAGCAGTATCACTGGACACAGAAATAGGTTTTGCCACACTGCCTAATCATAGAATCATATTTATTATTCTGTGGTTAGTTGGATAATGGAGTCTACTAACTGTTCTTGTGCTTCAATGATATACATAATTGCCCTGGGAATGTTGATCTGCCCCACCTTTTTATTCTAACTTCTAGTTCCAGAAAGCATTACCTGAGATCTTCCATATATTTCCAGAAGCAGGTATATTTCAGGTGGTTTTGGTGACTTTTATAGCACTTTTCCTACATAGTTGCTGTCACATCACAAAGGATAAATCCAGCTGCATTTTCAGAACATCACATATTGTTTGATGCTGCATGAGGTACACAGATTTCATCATTTCTTCTCAGCATGTTACATTTCAATGTCCCAGGTTTCTCTGATCTTAAAAGAATTATGTAAGTCCTCTCTTACAATGCAACACATGGTAGCAAATCCAGAATCTGGAACAGAAGTGGGAATGGTAAGAGACAATCATTAATGTCTCTCTCAAATGTCACTAATGGAGTATTTCAACTATCAAGCTGCATAGGTCTCGGTTCTCTGTCCAAACATTTTTGTGTATTCCACTGAAACAGACCACTTATGCAATCTCTGGAGTAGCAGAGTCCACCATCAAAACTAATCTGGGTTAAAGATTTCCTTACAACTTTCAGCAAGAAAGGTCCTAAGACACTGCCTGTCATAATGTAAAACTTCATGCATGCGGATAGAATGATGCTACCCATAACCAGACTGACTTCACAGTAACATCTTCACATGTTCATACAATGGGAAAAGCTGCAGGCTCTTTATGCACCTCTGAATATAAACAATCATACAACAATCATCTAACCAGCATAACTAAGTGACATTGAGATCTCAATTGCCAGTATGGTGTCTGTCTGCATTCCTTGATACTTAAGCAAATCTGAAAACAAAATCTAAGTTTTGCGTTCTTCCTGCTCTAATTAATATAAGTCCAATCTATTTCAGGATTTTGCCCTGCTTTTCGAAAGACAGCATACAGACTCATTTGTCCACTTACCAAATCTAAATAAAGATAAAATAAAGATAAGCAGTTAAGAAATCACAAATTCCCTAAATCCATTTCATAAATTTACAGAATATGTACTGAACATAATGGAGATAAAGAGAAAAATCAGAGTTATTGTCAAACTAGAGGGTTTCAATGGCGTGTTCTGTTTGTCTGTGTTGAAGGAAGAAAAAAAAAAAAAAAAGGAAGAAAGAAAATGCAACTTCAGAACACCAAAAAGAATGGTATAAACATCGGTTGAAAAGTTAAGCTCTCTCCTAGCACCAAGGAGCAATTGGAGCACAATGATACGTTCCTTAAATTGTAGAATATGTTGGTTTATAAGTGAAAACACCCACATATAAAAATTGCCAAGAGAAAGCATGTGAAATACAGAGAAGAAACCAATCACATCTATTTTGACAGTTTCTCTCAAGTATCCAATTAACAGAATGAAGGCGAGGTACAATAAAAAAACCACCGAAACAACCAGAAGAGAACAAGCGCAGAAGTCTAACATTCAAGAGTTATCTAAATTAAATAGGTATCACCTATGATTTTTCTTTGAGCATCTGGCTCTCTATATGACAAGATTTGCCACAATATTATTTTTTAATTAGGCATTCACATCAAAACAGCTACTCACAGAACAGTTCCTTAGTTGTTGAGTGGCACTTTCCACCCTGTCAGGTGAAACTGATGCCCCTCTAATCCTCAAATGGATCTGGGGAATCCTGGCCTTTGATTCCCAAGACTCCCTGTTCCACCGGCACATAGACAAGATCACTTGTAAGAGAACTTGATATTTAAGTTCTTTTCACTTCCCCTCTTCTAGTCTTCTTTCTTAGCCTGCTAGACTTTTATTATGTGCCGCCTGGTTAAAATACTTTAAGAACACTGGCAACAGCCCAAGACTTGCAGAGCATTTAGTGCTGGAAGATACAACTTGGAATACTTATAAGGCTGAGGATATATTAAATCAAGGTCTGAGGATATATTAAATCTAGGTCTCCCATTTGCTGTTCAAAAGCTGTAAACATCAGTAACTGCATTTTAAAAGAAAGAAGCAACTCCAATTTATTCTCTAAATTAATATCTCTAGCTACATACGTTTCAAGCCCCAGGGAAGACAGAAATCTATCTACAGCCTAGCCTCCATTATCTCATTTCCAGAGAAGATGGAATTTCAGAAATACCCCAGGCTTAACATTTCCTCTTTGCCTTGTTTCTAGGAGCATCCTCACTCAGCAGCTTGTAAACGTTTTCTCAGGCATGCAGCTCTCTTCAAGCATTGCAGACGGAGCTTAGGGACTCAATCCTAGATGTTGGATTTCTTTGTGATACTCAAACAATGTCAATTTAGAAGCTCCTTTCACTTTATCATGATTGTACTTTATCATGATAGGTATTGCATCTAAAGATAGTCTACGTTGCCAGATACAAGGTAGACACAAATAAATCCTATTCTGTGTAAATAGCAGTGGTGTATCAATTATGTCCACAAAAAGAAGCTTAGTTTGGTAATTTAAATATTGAGCAATATATTTACCAATGTAACATGAAGAGATCAGCTGCAAAATAGATTATTTCTGTGCCCTTAGTCTGTAAACAATCTTCAAATGCAAATCAACTGTTTCAGGAAGTGTGACACAAAGGAGACACAAATCCTGCAGAAAGGCTTGAGAAAGCTATCCCTTTTTATTACATCCAGACCATGAGTTGCCAGATAATGGAGACTGATCAGCTGCATCCATCACTTTGTGGTAGAGGTCTGAATGATGGTGACTCATGAGATTTGACAAAAGGTCATTACAAAAGAAAGCATTGATTGTAACTTTAGGAAAAAAAAAAATAAAAAATTGAGAGTAAGATCTATGTATGCAAAGACTCAAATATGTGGTTGCTGCTAGTAAACTGTCCTGAATTCAGTGCAATGAATGTATGACTGGATAGATGGGAAGAAAACCACAGGGATTCAGGTCCTGATTCAAGGGGTATGTACAGTCTTCAGAAATTCTCTTCAATTTCATAGGAATTTAAAACCCTGTGTAATTTTGAGGATTTATGTTGCAGCAGACACCTGCTTCTACCTTCTGCATTGGTCTATCCAATATTGATTTAACATCTAATTCAGTGTACACTTATTTCTGCTTCTACATTGCTGTCAATAGCAGTTGTGCCCTGGCAGGAGTGTGTAGTAAACAAAAAAATCAACATTTCTCCCAAATACCTGTCTCTACAACAAACATAAAGAGGCTAATTTTAGTGTGTATTTTAAATTTAAGTAACTCTTAGACCAGCTAGCTGTGGAAATGAGCTATTTGTGAGCATTCTGCTTGCAGCCATGTTCATCTGCAAATCCCCCTTTCTCCACAGCAATTTTTGAGTCTGTTGGCTGATTTACATGCTAATTGATACAAAATCAACTAGCTCAAAGGTAAGATGCTGGGTGTTTCAGGAAACAGGGAAGGCGGAAGAGTTCATTAATGCTTTTCCTAAAAAAAATGCTAAAGTATGACCCTTAAAACATGGTTACATACCTGCCATCAACATGTAATTTATAAATTTCTCATGAAAGGAACGTGACCAGATACAAAGTCACAAAACATGAGACAGAAACACATGAAAAAATCCATCAATTTCAGGGTTTTCTGACTGAAAATTTAAGAGGTATTCCAATGTAACTTTCATATCTGAATTTAATTTTGAAAGTAAAAATATCATTGAAGATTGTAGTTCAAAAATAGGTCTCCCATCATACAGATTCTGTGTTACTCCCCACCAAATCAAATTGGTGTTCGCTTTCTACTTATTTTGACAATTGAGTAAGAACTCTATCTCTTGTGCAGCCGGTGTTAAAATACTGCCATGCACATACTGTAAATGGACACTTCAGACACAACTGGCAATGTATGTACTACTGCTTATGTGTGTCTTCTAACACTGATGTGGAATGAGTATGGGGACAATTTTGGGGCAGAATTTTCATAAAGTCTATACTCAAGTAAAAAAAGGTAGCAGTATAAGCAATCATATTTCAGCCAGAATATTTTGTTTCTTGTGCAAGGCTTGATGTTTATTGGCATCCTAGCAGTCAAATATTACATAATTTATTATTGGCAGTAATACAGATATAACTATTACAATAGCTAATGCCTTCTGAATACATATAGTAAATAGCAGTGAAAATGAGTACATTGCTAACTACAGACTACTTTGTCTGTAGGATAGTGATTTACAGAGTAAACAAATGGACAGCCCACTTGCCATGCACAAACAGGGTCATCTCATCAGCTCAGTTTGCCCATAGTTTCTGGACAGACGCTTTCCGTAGTTGTGGTGTTACAGTGTGGTGACAGAAGCAGTGAAATTCCCATTGAAACTCATGGAGTTTGCTTGGGCAATGCAGAAGCTTTCCATTTTCTGGAGAGGAACATGCAGAAGCAGTAAGCTCTCCATCCCAGGAAATGTTGAGTAAAAATTTTGCTCTGGGATTTATTTCTCCATTTACACATATTGGCATCTGAGATTATGTCTCCAAGAAACAGCATTTCCACTGTATGTGATTTGCCCAAACTGGGAAGGCTTTTTACCAGTTTGTATTTTATTTTTTCCTTCTTCAGGATAAATATATGGCAGAGCACAGCAACACAGAAAATTAAAGTTTTCATCCAGTAAATTCACCTTTTTACTCTGTGTATTTAAATTGGTCCTTTAGGTCTAGTAACATGTGAGACGAGAAATGATGGTGTAAACCAAAAAAAAACCAAGAAATGTGAGGCTGTAACTCTGTAAACCTGCTCATCTTCTGTAATTATTTACCCTTATGTAACAATGACATAAACAACCTGTTTCTTGAAAATTTCTATCCATTCATATGATGACAACGTTTTTCACTCAGTATGCCAAAACATTTACCAGAAAATACAGTGCAAGGCTAAAGACTGAAAAAAAAAAAAACCAAACCAAATTCACTTTGCAATTCTGCTACAAACTGCATGGCTAATCCTAAAAGTAGTTTATTTTTTCTTATTTACCCATCTGTGAATATGAATATGATTGTTTTCACAAATGCTAGCATGGCCGAACATTTGTTTGCTCATATATGGTCAGTGCTTGTAATCTTTGGAGAGAAAGAAGAGAATTAAAAGCTGTAATATCATTACTGAATAATAGCAGGAAAATTGCTAGCTGATGTGTGAAAGATGGTACTTCCAGGTCTACAACTAGGTAGAAATTTCATGCCTGAATTGCCCAGTCCAATTCGGAAACCTATTTACTATATTGTCTTCTATTCTTTTCTAGTCTTTTAGGCTTCTGACTCATCTTGTTTTATTTTTAGTATGATTTTTATTTTTATAAATTAGAGGCCTAATTTATGACCCCAGAACCAGGGCCACGCAGCTGCCTGATGTGCAGAGGTACAGCTGGAAGGGACATTCAGGCAGCCAAGTGCACTGAGGTCATTACCTACATCCTGAAGGAGGCAGAGTGCCTACTCACAGTAAGTGGATGGAAGAAACTGAATAACAGTAAATCTTTTAACCACAGCCACACTCTGATCCTCTTCTGAGAGTTAGTTTAGCCAAAACAGTTCTACAGCATCCAGGTCCACTGCTTTTAATTAAATATATATATGGATTTTTGATAGACTATTAACAGAAGCAGATGTGCAATTTGTGCAGCAGTACCTCAAATTTACATCAGAAGTACATGGACTGTGAATGCCTAATGAATAACTGCAACAATGGTGTTGTATCTGACCATACAGTTGATTTGTGTAACTGGTGGTTGTGCTTTCAAATTGAGCATGCAGAAAGAAATGGGCTATGAAATCACACACAAACAATATGTTACGATTTGGCTTATAAGGTAAGTATACATGTAAGTGTATTATTAAAAAAAAATTAAAAATATAGGTGACAATTTATGTGTAGGCATATAAATATAAATTCCCTGCTTTAAAGTGTGTAGGGTAAGTAATCAAATAATATTTTTCTGGATAATCGCTGCATTATGGATTGATATTACATCATCACTGCTCCCACTTAATAACAAGAGTTGATGGTGTTTACCACTGGAATCAATACGAAGCTTTCTTTTTCTCAAATACTCACCATAAGTGGTTTGCTGTGCATGGCATTCCCTATCCCTATTTAAAAATTTGAACAATATGGAAGTAGCAAAACAAAAAGCTTGTAATTACTTGAATATGCAGTGATATGTTTAATGAAGAATACTTTGAAAGAATGGTGGATCAATTCTCCCCACTTACCTTGCAGCAATAGAATGATTCCCAGGGTATACACAATAGAATACATACTTTCACCAAAATAAGCCATTGAATCTCTCTCGTTGTCTCAAAGGAACATCAATTACTAATTCTACATTATTCAAAACAGAGTTTTCTCTGAATTGTTCTTTAAAAAAGTCTTCTTGGAACGAAATGCTGTGAGCCCTACTAAGCGATACATTCTATTGCTTATGAAACATTTGTTACTGTCTAGCAGAACATCTGCTAGTCTACACATAAACAATGCTATCTGTCTATTCCGAGTCAGAACATACCTTTCTGGCAATTTTAACCCATTTTTTATCTTATCCCTGGTGGATTTGGAGAACAACTAATTTCCTTTCAATATGTAAAAAGTTTTTCTACAAACATCACAGGATGTTAGAATATGAGAGATTTTGCCTGTGATTCACTGGTGCCCCAGTGAAGTTCTTGCTCCCACCTCTGCTGTTCTTAGCAGTATCCATCCTGTCTCTAACACCCATGTCCTCCATACTCCATTGGTTTCCAAGTATGCAGGGTAACACACGTTGATTCTGAGACCTTGGCTCCTTTATAAGATGTTTATAGGTGACACAGCTCTTCTGTGGCTTAACTCTGAGCCCAGTGTTTAAAACAACTACTATTCTGCTCCCCCTCCCTGTGGCTCTGCATCCTGCCATGTTTTCCCATCTCAAGACTGAAAAGTCCAGGTGCTTATTTTCCCTTTATGTTAAAAATCAGATTAGTCCTGCTTCTTTCTACTGAGCTTTCTTATTAGTCCACAATTTTCTGGAAATGGGGTGCCTAAAACCAGAGCAAGCACTTCAACTGACAACCAATACAGGAGAGAAAAAGCTATTATTTCATGTTTCTTAAAGAGATGAGGGGTGGTGGTAGATCTCGGGTTAAAGTACTCAATTTTGAGACAGATTGACTGGTTTTGACTGGCATTCACTACAGGACCCACAAAAACCCTCCTTCTGCAGGCTGAACCTCTTCTGTCATTCCCCAAAGCATAAGGGCAGCATGATTAACCAGCACACAGAAGACAAACAGCAACCTATGGATGACAAGCTTCTGTATGAAGTCACACCCAGCAGTCACTTCTTCCATGATACCCACAAATAATATCTTAAGTATAAATTGGAAAATATTAAAAGAGATTTATTCTTTTTTTTCCTGTATCTCTTTGTAGTTTTTTATTTTAATTTCTGGAAGCGACCCCTCTGAGATTATTTTGCTCTTCAAAGCACTGAACACTGACTCAAGTTAACATGTACACAAAATTTTTCAGTGTCCTAAATCTAGAAACATAATCACTTTGAACACACAAAGGGCTGCCTTTGCAAGGCTAAATCAGTATCCGTTATCACTGATACTTATACATGTTTTTATAATTTAAAATATGGTGAGATTGGGGTTTTAGCATACCCTAGCTTTAGCCAGTTGCACCAGTATTGCATTTCAGTTTCTGTGTTACTGTAATAGGTTTTTTAGGAATCCTGTACAATAGACAACAGAAAAGTTCAGAAGACAACACAGAGCCCAAGAGTTACTTCACAGTGAAGATAAAATTTACCTAGAGGTCAAATAAAATACTTCTGAGATCTAATAGACAACCTAGATGGTATAGCAAATATTGGTGACACAATAAATAAGTAAGAACAGGAAGAATAGCTTATAGAAGTGAAGTCAGAACCGGACAGAAAAAAATGGAAAATAAATGTGTACACTGAAAAATTAAGTATGCCATAGCTTTGAAATAGCTGAATAACTTATGTATCCTCCATTCTTTTCAACAGCTATTTTTCATTATCTATTGAAAACTAAATTCCTAGTGTTAACTTGTAGTTGGTGACTTGTAATTTTCTTCCTAGTAGCCAATATGAGGCTGTGTTTTGGACTTGTGCTGGAAACAGTACTGGTAACACAGGGATGTTTTAGTTACTGCTGAGCAGTGCTTGCACAGAGTCAAGGCCTTTTCTGCCCCTCACCCCACCAGTGGGCAGGCTGGGGGTGCACAAGGGGCTGGGAAGGGATGCAGCCAGGACTGCTGACCCCAACTGACCCCAGGGATATTGCATGCCATGTGACATCATGCTCAGCATATACAGCTGGGGGAGGAAGGAGGAAGGGAGGGGAACACATTTAAAGTGATGGTGTTTGTCTTTTCAAGTCACCGTTATGTGTGGTGGAGCCCTGCTGTCCTGGAGATGGCTAAACCCCTGTCAGCTGATGGGAAGTGGTGAACGAATTCCTTCTTTTGCCTTGCTTGCATGCATGGCTTTTGCTTTACCTATTAAATTGCATCTCAACCCATGAGTTTTCTCACTTTTACTCTTCCAGTTCTCTCCCCCATCCCACTGCAGGGGAGAGAAAGTGAGCTGCCGTGTAGCCGTGTAGGGTTTAGTTGCCAGCTGGGGTTAAACCACAAGCAGCTCAAACCTTATAGAAAAAGTTCCCTGAATAAAAATAGGGGGGGAAATGCCATCTCATGTTTACCAGAAAAAAAAAAAAACAACAAACACCAAAAACAAGAACAAAAACAAAAAACACAACAACAAAACCACAAATGACTTCTTGACATATTGAATGCATTATTAAAATGCATTTAAAATAATCTGTTTGCTGTCTGATTTGTAATCATGAAATAGGCCTACCATGCTTATTTATATTAGAATGTTAAGATTCTGCTCAGATTTTGATTGACTTGGTATTGAATTCGCCTGATGTTATAAGCCGTTAGTTTATCACCTTTTTTGACAACAGAGTACAATATTTCCAGGAATCCTTAGTGATGAAGAGATATTTAATGCAATTATATTGCACCTATTTCAGTGGCATTTCTATGGCTTGAGCAGGTTACAGTAAGAATTCAGCAAACACTCAAAATTCTGATCTTCTCATATTATGAGAAACAAAGAAATGTAAACACTTTCTCTACGTCTTTCAAAATGGAAATCCATCATAAATAACTCCTTACACATATACCAAAATATATTTGATATCATCATTGGCTTCAGGGTTTATTTGTCAGTCTTCCCTCTGAATAACAGCATGGGCCTCATCTAGTCTGTAATCTTTGACAGTTTTTAATGTGTGGTATCTTTCTTGAAACATTCTGTTTTAATGTGGTCTGCCAAATTCATTGAAAGCAGACCATGATTACTATGAAGACAGATTGTAATTTGTGGAAGCAATCACTCTTCTGTACTGCAGAAGTAAGATGCAGGTGGATGGGGAAAGCTACTGCAGTTACAGATTAAAGGGATTTGATCCTCTCTGGCGAATTTTCAGTGTATACTAGAGCTCACTTGTGCAAATGGAGAGATAAGAAAAACACTGGGAGAGTCTATCGCATGGCATGAGATACAAAGAAGACCCTTTTACAAAAGTTGGAGAGATAGGGCCCAGGGAGGTGGCAGCTGTAATTTGGTGACCTGTTCTGAAGGAATCCTGATTTCTATCTATGTTTCTTCTTTCCCAGCAGAGGACAGGTGGAAGCATGTCTATTATCTCTTCCAGCTTCTGCTCCCTGGCCTTCTCAGTGAACACTGCAATAAGGATTCATCTGTTTTTTCCCAGCATAGTCTACTCTTATGTCAATAAATTATTCTTATCTGTTAGAGTTCCTGTCGTCTCCCTTGCTGACCTTTTGTTCTCTATTTACTTGAAACATTTCTTATAATTTATCTTAACCTCTGGTGCAATCTTCCTGTCACTCTCTGTCTTTGCTTGCCTCTCCTTTATTTCACAGTGGCTTAACTTAATTTTGTAATATATATAGCCCTTTACAGTTTTTGGTTTAGGCCTTTTGCATGACCCTTTTGCATTGAGAACTTGTTGTAGCTCTTCCTATATTGACCTTTCTGGCCTTTTCATTTTCTTCTTTCTTAAAGCCAAGAGGGAAAAAAAAAAAAAAAAAAAAGGAATTTACTACCACACGGCTAACGTTCTATTTACAAGTAGCAGCCAAATTCACAAAAGCATAACCACTGCATGAACATTTCTTTTCTTTCCTTTCCTTTCCTTTTTTTTTTCTTTTTTTTTTTTTCTTAGTTTTTCTTAATTCCAGAAGTCAGGGAAAGTTGATGGTTATTACATCGGAATTTTGTTCATGATCATATATAAATATAATCCTTCCTAAGTTATGAATCATCAGTGCAGTGTTAGATCACAATAGGAGACCCTTCCCACAACTTCAGGGACAGTCCTGGAGTTTGTAATCTCTCCAACTCTTTTTGATCCTTTCTCTGGGTCATCTCCCCTGTACTCTATTCACTGATTACACTCTTACTATGGTAGTCTTACATTAAAATGCTTTCCCCAGTTGGCTACACTCAAAATATCCCTGACCTTGAACAATAGGAAATAAACTTATTTATTTGATGTGAAGTTTGAAGAAGGGAATTTTCCTCCTTATCTCCACTTTGCTGTTAGAAACAAGACTTCCCAGGTGTAACTGATTCTCACTGCAAACATTTTCACTCAGTTCAAATTTTCAGCTATCGTAGCACTGGCTTTCTTCAGCTGTTAGAGGAGCATAACACAAGCGTATACTCAGTATTCACAGAATTCATTAAATAATATGTCACCTTAATATATTTAAAAAAAAAATTGCATGTCATTTGTCTTTAAAAATGTATACAAATACATATAATTAGAGTAATTATTTAGACCTAGAGCTTCAGGTCTTTGACAGCCCCTTGTTAATTTTACCTTAGTGTATCTGAACAATGACTAGAGGCATTATTTTCTTGAGACACATCTAAAATGTCAGCAAAAATACCAAACAGATATATTCAGGGATTTATCAGTAATGTCTTGTAGCATTACACTCTTAGGAGCTTAAATTTTTTTTGTTTCTTCTGTTTCCTAATCCTCTTTAATATCTGTGTTTGATTCTTTATACTTAAAGTGTATAATCATTTTCAGTGGCAAATAGACAATTCAGTTTTTAAAAAAAAACAACCAAACCAAACAGTTTTTCTTTTCAGAAACCCTTTCAGTGTTTGGTTTGTTTGTTTGTTTAGAGTTTTTTGTTACAAAGCAGCTACATAAACATGTGGTATACGACATTAATGAAAATACCATAATGTGATGTCCAACTTCCAGGCAGCTAGAGACTCTTTAAAGGCTGGGCATTGCTCATTATGTAGGGCTAGCACCCCAGCACTGCAAATAGGCCATCAGAACTCAGAGAAGCATGTAAACACTGCACACAATACAAACTGAGCTGGCATTTTACATGTCTTATAACACAGTCTGAGGCACCTTTTTTCATGTTTCCCTGCAATGCCTATAGATACTATTATGAAAGATCTGAAACAGAAGAAAAACTATCCCCTCAAAATCTGCATTATTACTTCTGCTCTTCAGAACACAACTCTTCTTCTTCTCCCTCTTCAACTCTCTCTTCTTTTTTTTTATTTTATTTTCTTCTCAGGACTCTTTCAAAAGATTTAAACATCTTCTGTCCTTTTAACACTGTTTCTTTCTTGTGTTTATTCAGAAGATTGTGTATGTATCCAAGGTCTGTAATCGTCCTCATTTGATGCTCTCAACTCTTTCAAACTCTTTCTGCACCTCTGCATTGTTTTGTATTGCAAACTGCGAATTTTCTGGATTTCACAGTACATGTTTTTGCATCTTCTCAATGTATATGCTTATTAACACTTTGGCTTTCTCCTGTATTAGATCATCAAGTTTTTCCCCCATGTGACTACTTTTGTTCTTTGCTCCTTCATGGCCATTGCACAGACTGCTATAAAGGACTGCACCTGCTGAATTCCCAAAACATCTTGGGCATTTGTTCACTGACCAGACCCACATTCTAACCTTGCTTTGGAGTACACAAATCTGCCTGAAATGTGAAAAATCTCCTCCATATGACCTATCTTAACAACTGGAGTCATTTATCAATTTCCAGTTTGAACTCCCCAGTTTCTACCTCTTTGCCTGAATACAGTGCTCGTCTACAATGACATGATCTTAACGCACAAAGATTTTAAGCATTTGCTCACTAAACCTTGCCACTGGCATAGGGCTAGGTGGTTCCTAGCAATTCTAAGTGTACTGAGATAGAGAGGCTCTACACAGAGCATGGAAGATAATTCCTAAAAATGAAAAAGAGTTTAAAATAAACTTTCTGTTGAGATTTCCTTTCCTTTGAAGTGATTTCTTTTTTCTTTTGGCTGGGCTTCAAGGTACATTTCTAATATTAATTCCTAAAAAAACACTACCTTTTCCTCTCATGTCTTAAAATGTCTTACTTTTTTAGTTCTTTCCTTACTTTTCATACATCACATACTTTTTTGTTTCATTGCTAATAAGCGTCCACTCTTTTCATTTCTTCCTACTAACTTCAAATAAAAAGGTTTTATGTTTGTTCTGTATTTTAATGCATAATTCTACCTTGTGAATCAGCAGTCAGTAGACTATTAGCTATTAACAATTAACTACTAAATCAAGAACTGATAGATATTTGGTTCAGTCATACTCAGCCACCATGAAGCTCTGAAATCTGAAAAAAACCCCATCATTATTACAGCTTTGTAATCGTGACCAGAAGCTGAGCTGAGAGATTTCCTAGATCAAGAAGTTGGGGAGAGTTCAAAATTAATGTGTGTACACAAATTTCCTTTCCAAACTATTGCAAAGAGACAGCAGTAGAAAAGTCCTTCATATTCTAAAGCATGTATTAATATTTTGAAGCAAGACAATCAGCAGCATCCAATTAATCTCTGTTTCAGGGATCACTTGTGCTGTGTTCTGAAACCTACAGTTTAGTTATTCCAAAGGATGCATTTAATTTCCTTGATATCAGAGTGCGAGGTATTGGTTCTCTAATTCAATAGTCCACTTCTAATTAAAAAAGAAAAATAAATAAAAAAATAGTTAGTGTGCATTGTTAGTTTTACAAATTATCTCTGTTAAATCATAGAGAAATTAACAACTGCATACTACACACTTTGCCTCATGTTAGTAGTTTACAGAAAATTATCTGAAAATGTAATTAATTACAGTAAATGATCATGTTTTGAGAGAGTTGGTTGAATACTAAAGAGACTTGCATTCACAGCACAGTACTTATTTTTACTAATGTCTTCCTTAAGACTGACTCTTATAATGCATTTTTTAAAATCAGTTTTCATTAAAGTTCTTGTTCTTTGTACTCAGTTTTATGATATGCATGTATTTTAAACTACCTTAGGTCCATTTTTCCCTGTCAAATTCTCTCATTACAGTCAATGCCAGTTTTGTCTTTGGATTTTAATAAAATAATGATACCAATTTTGCTGCAAGGAAATTGAAAGTGGTGGAATAAGAAAGAACATTTGATTGCTTTGCTTAGAAGAATCACTAAATTGTAATTTTAGGCATACATTACTTTGGGATAAATAAATAAAAGCACTAATCAGTAATTCTAGGTACTTACATACAAATTCTGAGCATCTATTTTTAGGAGAGTATGCTAGAAGGTTCAACGTAGCTGTCAAGGCAAGAGGAAATATCCTAAGAAATTAGTACATTTCTCAAGTACTTCCTTTGAGTTCAAATATAGCGTTGCAAAACACTAGTAAAATTGCAATAAATATTGCACACTTGAAGTTTATTTGTTCCAACCTCTCATTGAGCTGGGACATCACACTAAATCCATCAAGCCATATGGTCAGGCAAATGACCAGATCATTTACGTGTTTGCCAAGCTGTCACAAAGCTCTATTTTTTCAGTCTAAAACAGGAACTGAAAAAGACTGAGAAGTCATCACTTTTTTAAAAAGGGCACTGGACAAGAATGCTAACATGCCCATTACACTTCAGTGTGACAGAGTTGTACACATTAGTGGAAGTCAATCTGATAGGAAGCAACAAATACACTTTTTCTCACTGGAGTTGCTCACTGGTCCACCTTTTTTGAGTTTGAAACCCAGCTCTCCTACCAGCTTGCTGCTTCCAGTATCCTTTTAAGTTCCCTTAATTCCCACCAGAAATTAAGAGTTGACATTTATTTAATCTGAAACTGTATTGAACAGTGATGAACTATATCAGACTGAAAAGAGTCAAACATTCATTGTCTTGAATATTTCATGTTTGAGAGGTCTTTCAGGATCCAGCAAAACATGCATTAAGGTTTGCCACCAGTGCTGGTACACAGTTTTAAGAAGGAATCTTTTATTGGCTATTTATCTTACCTTGCTATGTCTCCAAATAAGCATGTGATGTGAGGAATAGTAATGGACTAAGGAAAGGGTTAAGAGTTTTCTTCAAACTATGCATTGATTGTCTTAACTTAGTATAGGGAACAGATATGTTCTTGTTCTTGCTAGTCTTGTGCATCTTACCTATTCAGAATAGAATAGGTAGCTGAAACACATTGTTTAAAATCATGGACCCTTTTCCCTCAAGAAGATGAATGTCTGACAGGAACCTGTTTCAGCCAGTCTCTAAAGGACTTGAGGTTGCCAGCTGTGGAAACTGTGCCAAGGGTGAAAAGAGCATAGCGAGGAAGACCTCTTGCTTTATCCAGAAGACTCAGGCCCAAAACCACCTGCAGTGCGCAGGCATGGAGGGGAAGGGAATAGTATTAATGAGTTCTTGGAACTAATTATAATAAACTCTTCCTGTGCTTGTGAAATCTGACAAATATGTATGTTTGTGTGTAATAAATATCTAGCTTGTTGAGCTTTCAGTGTGTGAGTTAGGAGGAGCAATCCCCCTCGCACCCGGCGCTGCAATAAACATACCTGCTTTATAAATCCTTGTGAGTTATGAAGTCCTATTCTGTAAATCACATGTGTTTTATGTAATACAACATTAATTAAGATTTTTACATAAAGGAAAATCATTATTATCTTTGAAAAAAAGTGTTCTTCACTTATTTGATTTTAAAAGTAGAGCCGGAAGAGGGAAACAGCTGCTTGTATCCAAAAAAGAGTTAGAGAAGTTAGACATCTTCCTTTTCTCCAATTACTATGTTAAAGAAATCACTGTTTCACACAGACAAGGAGACAGAAAGGCATCAAAGAGAGGACCAGCTGTACAGACTGGAACCTCTGATCCTTTGTGGAATGACATTCTGAACTGAACCTTGGGATAAAAGGCAGTGAATAGAACTATTAGGATAAATATATACAGTTCTTGCAGTTTCGCATCTGTGAAAAGCAGATGTATACTGTGTCATGTGTGCTGTAGTCCAAAAATCAGGAAAACAGAGGCTTCAGAGTAGGCAGAAGGAACAGTGAAAGTGGGAGCTATTGACAGGATGGTATATGGTGAAGAAAGACAACAGAGAGTAGCCTCGGGAACAAGGAGGATGTTCAGCAAAAGCAGCTTAAACAAACTGAGGTGAGAAGTTAAAATCTTTGCAGGACAAAGTGGCTTTTTAAAGCAGGCAATTTATAAGTGGTCAGAATTCCCATTATGAGGAGTTCTGAAACTGTTCTAAGTTCCCAGAAAAATCTGTTCCTCATGTCTGTGAGAGGGATAACTTCTTGACCTAGTGTCAGCAAAAGCAGTGGAAAGGGAATTTTTTGTATCCTACAAAACATACTGCTGGCAGAAAAAAAAAAAAATCTTTAACTCAACAATACCCTCTGCTATCTAAGCACTGAACAAATCTTTATGAAATCATCTAAGGAGGGTAAACTTTTACTGTTAATAATCTTTATTATTCTTTACCCAAAACAGGCTCCACTGCACAAGTTTAGGGACACGTCTGGAGCTCTAATGAGCTCCCAACTAGACCCCAATACTTCTGTGAAAGAGCTTTGAAAAGCTTTCAGGCTGGAAGTTCATTTTGCTTGTTGATATGCAAACAAGTGCACCACATCTTATGAGTCATCTGATACAAATAAAACTTTGATTGTAATGTAAACAATTTTCTACATCTGTTTATTTAGCCCAAATGGTTTTATTGCTGTGCACAGAATACTGAAAATCTTTTGTGCTATCAGTGTCCTTTGCTCCTAGCACAGTTCTTTTCAAACAGATCTCACATTAGAGTTAAAACATCTCACATAAGGATTTCTTGGGTGACTGTTTTGCACACTGAATGAACCTAAAACCAGCAAAACTAAAACAGTTTCCTGGTAATTTTGATAATAATAATAATAATTTCCTATCAGCATAGAGAAAAGAGTAGGTATTTTTCAAATGAAAAAGAAACTAAGTAAACTAAACATTTTCTTATGCTCCAGAAACAGTAATAAAGGATCCTAAACTCAGAAAATTAAAATAAAAATCTTCTAACAAGCTTTTTTCAAAATCATCAGAAACATAGAAATTAATGCCATATTGACAACATGCAATATTTTTAAACAACTTTCATGGCTATTGCTGTGTTACTTCTTTTATGTTCTTGACTTAAGTGTAGGGCTGAGAAATTTGTGAGGTTAAAAATTAATCTACTTCATTATGATGTTAAACTTTTATAAAGTTCATCTTTCAGTCTAAGCAATTCTATCACGTTTCCTTAATTGCTATAACTGCTTAATATTATCATGCATCATTTTGATTTTGCAGCCATGGAATAATTAGAAATATTGATGGCATAAAACCAAAGGCAATGAAACACTTTTTTAATGGGATTTGTCTGCATGCTTTTTAAATATAATAAAAATCACAGCTGTAAACAATCTTGGATGTATGGAATGTCACAGAATATTTGTTATGAAGAATACAGGGTTGCTTCTGAAACAAATACGCACTTACAAATCAGGTTAAGGCAAGAAGTTTTGCAAATAACTCAGTAGACAGTATATTTGTCTAATAATCTCCAATAATACTATGCTTGTGGGCAGGATTATGAACTGTGTGGAAAAAACGGCAAGGAAAAACAGATGAAGGGATGGAAAAGAAGGTAAACCATGACAATAATGGCACTGGTCCTTTCAATTCATTTCACTGAGATTTCTGCATTTACACAAAGTCCTTTCCCTTAATGTATTCTTTTATACATATGTACAATTTCATTACATTTCCCTTTACCATGAGGCATGAGAAAACCTTTCCAAAAAAATGAAGTTCATTTTCTCAGTATGGAATATTGTAATTTAGGCAGTATTTTGCCCATGGTTTTGTTTGGGTATTTTTTTGCCTGCTTTCCCTTAGTGGATGAATCTTTGCTTTCAGCACAAATTGTCAAATGATAGTACATAAACTGTGAAACAATTAAATTGTATGTATTAATATGGTGAGTGGATGATGATTATAAAGATTTTATTATGATTATAAAATATAGTGCAGTACTAAGAGATAATTATTACAGAATGAGCCAACATTAGGGGTCAGCATTTGTTTTTCAATATAAACATCTGCACTCTAAAGAAAAATGACAGTCCTTACAATATTTCATTGTAGTCATAGAGAAATAGCAGTTTTGCTTTGGTCAGATTCTTTGGTAACACAGAAGTCAGGCTGTTCATCAACTCATGTAATTCACAGGAATTCATTATATGTCTCAGTGTAATATGACTACTTAAATCCAAATTATACCCCAAACCCAAACCTGTAAATCAAAAATAAATTAAATCTGGTCTGCCTCCAGTTGAATGTTTTCCAAACCAGAAAAATATTGCAGTAAATATTACTCAAACTAGTTTTGTTTTAAAATATATTGTGTGAATAGGTGTTTTGAATTCCATTTGCAATCATTTAAGATACCTCCTTTTTATAAGATGTAGCTCTTATTCCAGATGTTTTGGTTCAGTCCATATCCATTTTAGTGAACTAAAAAATGTCCTTGTGTAAATTGGATGCATATTGCTGTCAAGATTTTGTCAAGCGTGTTAGAAACAACATACACGCAGAATCGTGGTACATACAACAAGAGAATGCTTCACCCAGCAATGTCCATTCGTATCATTATTTACCATTATTTATCATTATTTACAGGTGAACACCTGTATGAGTGGCTTCTGATCTGCGGGAAGTTTAGAAAACGTCTGTGTGCTTGACACCTTGGTACGGCCAGTCACTTCACTATAACAAGGTCCAGTGGAGTTGGTAGAAGCTGGAACTACATTTGTAGAAGAGGCAATAAGAGCTTTGTTCCCCCTCTTTAAGGGCATTGCCATATTTTATATGTATGTTTTAGATGCCACTACATAAGCTCAGAACTTAGTGGAGCAATCACACAGCAAGAGGTAGCCCAGCTACCTTACTTCTAATGTCTCCATCAAGCGGTCTACATGTTCTATTACAGCCAAGTACGTTTGCCTTTGAACTAGTACCTGGCTTCTGTTCTAGCCAAGTAAATTAATTATCAATAAAGTTGAACAGAAAAAATATTGCTCATTGGCACCAGTTGGACGTATTTCGGTCATATCAGAATGACTCGACAAAGATATTTTGTCTTTCTCTATTTTCTAAAATAAACAGTTTTTGCAGAGCAAATTAGATGTCATGAAAGTCTTTTAATTCCCATTAATACATTCTGAGTATTAAAAGGAAAGCTTATTCCTGGGTAGCCCTTACATTTCTCTACTCATGGGTAGCTTTGGGGGTGTATGATTAAACAAGATGTTTTCTAAATGAGAGCTGTCAACTTCAGTATTATTTGTGTCTCCTAACTTTTGATGCTAACAACATAAACATCTCTCCTATTTTAAATGTTGGCTCTAAGATAAGAAGAACAGTGACCTAAAAGTGCCCGTTTCTCTGCACTGACTGTAAAGAGGACCTAAGGGTGACTAGCTAAGATATACATGTCTATACTTTATAGTGTTACAGTTAGTCAGATGAATTGTACATCTTTTCCCTATCAAGCGGCTTGGAAATATTGCAGGGTAATGACAATAACTGCATATTCATAGCCTTTAGATTCAAAGACCTACCTCTTTGAAACATCCCCAGACTGAGATTTTGTTGAGGTATAAGATTCTTATTCTTATCTCCTGCACAACAACTAGGGAAAGCAAGCAAATTTATTTATGAAATAAGGGTCATTTTTAAACCCTCTGAACCCTTCTTTAAAGCACTCTATGGAGCTTAATTTCATTTAGCAAACAGGTTTTATGAGGAATGACTTTTGAAGAAATGCCACCAAAATTAAAATTGTACTGCAGCAGTTTAATCTCCGTATCACAACCAGGATTCTCCATCTGCTGGAACAGCAAACAAGTGTGGTGGTCTAGGAATTGTGATCTAAACCCTCTTGGGGGAACTGGATTTTTAATATTCAGATACCTTATGATTTCTTAATCTTCTCAATAATCTTATCAGAGGTCAAATAAAACCAATGAAGTCCAGAAATAAGACAAAAAAATGTTAACTCTGGCAGCCTGGGTTAACATTAAGAATCTCTTTATTTTTCTTTTTTTTTTTTTTAATTTATTACATTTCTGTAATAAATGTGCCAATCAGCAATCTGACAATCCAGGCTGAGACTGAAGATTCTTAGTATACAAAGCAACATTACTCACTTCTTTCATTTTTCTATATTTATATATGAACACAACAGCATCAGTCAAGTAACTTTTCAGTATCCATTCCTTTTCCAGATCACATGTAACACTGGCTCCTACCCAGTCAAATCAGAAATATTAGCTTTTCTGTATACAAGAATTCAATAAATTCCTTGAAGATGAATATCCAAAAGCATCCAGATATGAATTGCCAGTTACCATCTGGGTATTTAACTGTGAAAAAACCTCAATGGTTTGTTCCATGTAACAGTCACAGATAGGATCCCTTTAGTTTGGCTACTCTGCATTTACTGCTTGAAACTGTTTCAAGAAGAGAAGGATATCAAGAAAAGAAGGATAACAGCAATATGACACACCAGTTTGATGGGGAAAAGGGTTGGAAATATGCCTTAAAGCTACTCAGAAGCCTAAACATACTTCTAAATAGACACAGGAATTTTTAAAAAGAGCCAAGGCATCTAACTTCTTACATCATGCATCTTTTAACATATTTTACCATGTGAACTCTTCAGACCTATATCTAGAAACTGAGAGATTACAGAGTCATAGAGACATAGATTAATTCAGTTTGGAAGGGGTATCTGGAGATCATCTGTCTGGTCCAACCCATTGTTCAGCTTAGATCAGGCTGCTCAAGGCCTTGTCAAGTTTTTAATATCCCCAAGGATGAAAAGTCCATAGCCATTCTCAATAACCTCATTCAGTGTTTCACTACCCTGTTGTGACTTTTCCCCCATCCCCACCTTTAAATATCCATTAAAAAATTCCTATGTTGCAACTTTTGTCCTTGAGTATTCCCCCCTGTTAAGTACCTGAGGGCAGCAACATCTTCCTAAGACTGAATAAATACATCACTCGCCATGCCTCCTTGTACATCCCATACTTTCAAGCATCCTAATCACCTCAGTGGTCCTCCCCTGGGGAACATAAAACCGGGCACAGCACTCCAGATGAAGTTGACAAGAGCTGAACAGAGAGGAATAATCACTTCCACCGACCTGCTGCCTACACTCCCGCTCACACTGCACAGTATGCAGTTGTTTTTCTTTGTTGCACACTGTCTACACATGTTCATCTTATTTTCCACCTGGACCCTCAAGGCTTTTTCTGCTGCTGCTTTTTTGCTAAGCTTCTCTCTGGCCAGTCAGTCCCCAGCCTGTACAGGCTTATTCCTCTTCTTGTGCAGGACTTCGCATTTGCTTTTTCTGAATCACAATAATCCTGCCAACCCAATTCTCCATCTCATTGAAATCTCTCTGTGTAGCAACCCTGCACTGCAGTATGTCAACAACTTTCTTACCTACATTTCCCCAGATTTGGGGGATGAACACTTATAGTGTATATATCTGACTTCATCATGATGGTTCCAAACACATTTCTACTGCCAAAAGAGATAATAAAGCACTTCTGACAACTAACTGAAATTTAAAGCAAGGACACAACATGAAACACCAAAAAATATGTATTTTGCTTGAATCTCTTCCTTTCAAAATTTAGGTTCAGTAGCTGCATTGTGATCCAGGATGAGATATCTCTTAAGGACAGTTCTAATAAAGCAGCAGTTCCAAAAAACATCACAGATGGTGGTTTGTCTTTTGCTTAGCAGCCTAACACAGCACTTGGACAAGAAAAATAAAAACGGAAACACAACTTTAAAACTGCTTCACACCTAAGGAAGGTCAAATCCCACATTTCTAAATTTCCAGGAGAGTCTTATAATCCTCAGAGTTAAATCCAGAATGGGGACAAAATGTTCCTGACTCTCCTAGTAATCCTACTGGATTGTTATGCATGGAAGCATTTCATAGGGCGTAAGATTCTTAGAATCTTTTTCATCACTTGAAAGGTGAGTTCCTCAGTCATCTCTGGCCTTAGCAAATAGAAATAGTGCCTTTTAGGATTTGCATGCTTATTTCCCTAGAATATGAGAGGAAAAAAAAAAAAGTAGTTAAAATTAAAAGTTTAGATTCCCCACAATATATTAGTTTCTTAAGCAGGTCATTCTGTCACTTGTTTGTTATCCCTGGTTTCAAGCATCTTTTACCCTTTGTTGCATAGTAGCAAAGATCTAGCAGGCAGGGCTTAAAGTGTACAAAATCTACCTTGAAGGTTTTGCAATTTTATGTGAGAAAAATATGAGCTTATATGGGTAATGTGAAATTAATTGATAGCAAATACCAACTGACTTACTGGGACAGAACTTCTGCCATTGTCTCTATTTCTATTTTTCCAAAAGCTTTCCAGGATTTTGTTACAGAAAACTGGAACCATTACAAGGAACGCAGTTTGTAGAATTTAGACAGCAGTTCCTTTTTTCTGAATATATTGTCTAATGCTAATAAAGACAAATTGTTAGAGACACTAATGACAGTTTCCTACTGATTTATGACTTTCATCCTGCTGCCTTTCTTGCCACAATAAGCACAGATCCCTAACACCCACAGAGCAAGAGAGAGCACTGAATGTGGCAGTTTGAATCTAAATGCCTCTTTGACTACCTCACCAACACATGTATTTTAACTAGCCAAACCATGTATATTCCACTACAAAGAACACAGAAAAGATGTACTAGGAAATTATCCTAAGACTCATGATATTATAATATGTATCATACTACAATCAAGTATTTAGAGATTAAAACCTCCCAGGGTTAGAATGAATCTTTCAGTTACATTCATGCGTTATTTCAACACAGGAATTTTTTAATCCTTCATTAGAAATTAAATGCATCCTTGTAATACAAATATTTTACAATATTAAACTGGGTGGATATGTCTACTTTACATGTGAAGTACAAATCAAGCCACAGAAATGTCAAAGGCTTCATTAATTTTCCTTTCATCTTACATATTATAATTATAGCTGAATAACTAGGTAAAAAAAAAATAATAAAACCCCCTGAAATTTCTTTTCTTTTTCTCCATTTCTCCATTTCCATTCTCTGCACAGCCATGTTTCTTTTCTTTCGTTTTATCTAGTTGCTGCCAATAAGACTGCCAGCACTTGAACCGTAGAGAGTGGATTATCGTTTGACTCTTGGATTAGCACACCAGGAAGGTGATCCAAACTCAAAAAGGCTGAGCTTGGGATTTCATCTCTCTAGATTCTGAAGACAAAGAGGTGCTGTTCCTTAGCTTCCTCTGCCCAGATAACAGGCTGGTATGAACAACCTGCTGACAAAGGGATAGATTTTTTAAAAAATCAACACAGTACATAGGGTTGCATTCTCAGCTCCACCTTGGACAGCGGGTAGGAAGTTCAAATCTGCTCTATGAGTTTGCCACATTCCTACCTGCTGGACAGACAACTCAGTGACCCTTTAAAGAGGTTGATTGAAGAGTTCACTTTCTCCTTCAAACACTGGATCAGAGAATCAGAGCCTCATCCATGAAAAAAAAGAAAACAAAAAAACACACAACTCCCCACACACACACACACACACAAAAAAAAAATAAAATAAAAACAACCACAAAAAACCACCAAACCCAAGCATTTTCCAATGCATGTCTTTCTTTTTCTGGAGGTAGGACCAGCAGCTGGTCACAGGGTACATTAGCAGCCCCTCACATGGCAAACAATGAACCAGGTCCAGGGTCCATCCAGGCAGTCCTATCAGGAGCAAAAGGAGACTGGGACAGAAACAGGACTGAAAAGAAAGTAGCAGTGTAAGTCCAAAATCTCTCACGGACGCAGAGACATATGAACCAAGAGGTCTATTCCATCCAAGAGGCAAAAAGCTACATGATAGCTTTGAGGTCCATCTGGGAGATAGGACTAAAGAAGGGAACACCTACAACACAGCTCAGGAAGGAAATTAAGGCTGAGCTTAAATGGGGCTCCAGGACCCAGGAGGAGAGCAGAGGCCCCTGGGAATACTGGGCAGGGATTGAAAGGCCCATTAGTGCCCTCCAGGCTGTGACAGCCTACTACCCAAATGTCTTGTGCAGCTCTGCAAAAGAGAAGTCAACTACACTGTGTTGTTTGCAGAAGCTCAGCTTATTTGGATGCATGTTGGTTTAAGATTAAGTGCTGTTTGCTGGTTTAATTGCCTGAGCCAGCATCAGTCTTTTATGTATGCCTTCATACTGCTGCCAGGCAATTCTCCAGCTGCAAAGCTGTCTCTGAAAGAATGGTCCCGGCATGTGTTGACAAAGGTCCCATTCTCTTCTGGACAAACAAGCTGTTTCCCTCTGCAAACCTATCATTTTGTACAGTTATGCACAAAAATTGGACAGCTGCTTTGGAGCTCAGCAGAGGTATTTATCTGTAGTGATCACCTGTAAGGTAAGCAGGTATTGTGGATGCTCCTGAAAGTCTAGACAGCTCAATGGTTTGCTGCTATCCTGTAGCTACAATTAGGAACCAAAGTTTGCTCTATCTCATATCTGCTTTTCAGTTGGCCATCTTCATAATAGAGCTAAAGTGAGAATTAGCATATATTTAGTGTGGACAGAAGACAAGGTCAAAACCAGGGTGAGAGAGAAGGGAGCACCCACTGATAATAAATCCTAACTGGTTTGGCCCTTTGTAACTCTGAAGTTATACTGTTTCATCTCTTACGTTTTTCATCAGTTAGCTTGTCATCAGCTGAATTACAAACCGAGAAACCACATATTTTCAAAACTTGATGGTATTTTCATTATATGGATCATTAATTAATTTTTCTACTTTTTAAAAATGTTGACTGTTTCTGATTTAAGAAAAGTCTTAAGAAACAGCCTGCATTGGTTTTTATATACTATATATTACCTAAAACAAGGAAGATGCACGTGTATAGTTAATTAGAACATTTCACTGAATGGTAGAAAACCAAAATCATTAACACTCCCTACCAGACCATCAAACCCCCAGGGCATGTGCTCTAAATACTGGCAGTATATCCAGCTTTTCTCTTTCTGCCAGCAGTCCTTTGCTCAAGTAGGGAGCACTAATCATCACAGACAAATGCAAGTGACTACTCTCAGCTCTCCTTCCTAGATGTTCCTGTTATATCAACAGTGCACACCCTGGGCTGGTTCAGAGGATTTCACTTAAATAGTCATCAAACATGATGAAAAGTTTTTACTTTTCCAAGCACCAGAAAGAATGGATAGTTTGAAAAGGAAAATGACTTTTGAAGAAGTATGCTGAAAAAGTCACTTCTTCCCTGAGTCATGAAAAAGTAATATGCTTCCTGGCTCCTAGACAGGAGCAAGAAAATACAGCATAAGTAAAGCTCTACAAGGAGTAGAAATGCATTGATTTTGGAGTAAAACCCAACTGAGAAAATAGGCATGCCAGAAAAATGGTTGCTGCCAGCTGTCCAGGAAATGACAACAGCATGAAAAAGCTTAATATAGGTAGAGATGAATAGGTGACAAAATGAGAACAAGAAAGAGATGCTGTCCTCATGAGGAGCTAAGTGAACTAATTGTTGCATTCCTTACTGCTTTTGCTTGGTCTTTAAAAGATCATTAAAGCAATATTACTATCAGCATTGAATGAAACACCTGTTCTTCTCTACAGTTAGACACTATAGATAGATGCTGAGTGCAAAAGAGAAAAGGAACTGATGAAGTACAAAGATAAAGATAGAATAAAAACAAGACATACAAAGGTTATCAACTTAATAATGCAAACTAATTTCAGCAATCTGAAACGCTACCTTGTTGACATTTCTGAACATCTTTATGCAGTTATCTAATAAAACCAATTTCACGTGAACAGGAGCATATTAAAACAGTTAAGGAGTAATCAAGAACTTCATTTGATTATTACTGTTCATGCATTGGAAAGTCTTTGTAGTTTCCGAATATAACTGACTACATCTTACTTTGCTATATACTCAAAATTGAAAACAATCATCCTCATGCTTTTATATCAAACATAAAATTAATTATTCAGGCACTCCTGTGTTCTTTCAGCTACCCTGCTGTCCTCTAGGGAAACATTTCTAGAAAAAGCCAATGGGTTGAGGAAGATTCTATTATGGTATTTACATAAGTATCTCAGAGGGTATCCGTTTCTGTTATCCTGGAAAATATGACAACATTTTTTATCAGATTTCCTGAAAAACACACAGTGAGTTAGCTGAGATCACTTACTTGACACAGACTTGGGTCTGAAGGAAGCAAATATTAACAAATACAGCAAATGAAACCTCGTTGTTCCAAATCTAATTATGTAGTCACCTAATTAACATTGCTTGATTAATAATTAATATTACTATATACTCTTTTTCCCTCTCTTCTTTCATTCTGTAGAAGCTAGTATGTGCATTCAAATATGCTGTTAATTACTTGAATCATTTATTCAAGTCTTTAACAGGGATACTTAACTTACCTGCATTACTAACTAACCTAAAGCCAATTTTTGAAAAGACCTCTGAATTTCAGACCAATCTCATTTGCATACTTTTCAGATGTGATCTGCAATATGCATTAAGTCAAGAATGGGTCAGGGTTTCAGAATAAATCTGAACCAGAGCTTTGGCAGTGTGTGCTCGCAGCCCAGAAAGCCAACCGTATCCTGGGCTGCATCAAGAGGAGCGTGGCCAGAAGGTCGAAGGAGGTGATCCTGCCCCTCTACTCTGCTCTCGTGAGACCTCACTTGGAGTATTGTGTGCAGTTCTGGTGTCCTCAACATAAAAAGGACATGGAACTGTTGGAACAAGTCCAGAGGAGGGGCACAAGGATGATCAGGGGACTGGAGCACCTCCCATATGGAGACAGGCTGAGAAAGTTCGGGCTGTTCAGCCTGGAGGAGAGAAGGCTGCGTGGAGACCTCATAGCAGCCTTCCAGTATCTGAAGGGAGCCTACAAGGATGCTGGGGAGGGGCTATTCATCAGGGACTGTAGTGACAGGACAAGGGGTAATGGGTTCAAACTTAAACAGGGGAAGTTTGGATATAAGGAAGAAATTCTTTACTGTGAGGGTGGTGAGGCACTGGAATGGGTTGCCCAGGGAGGTTGTGAATGCTCCATCCCTGGCGGTGTTCAAGGCCAGGTTGGATGAGGCCTTGGGTGACATGGTTTAGTGTGGGGTGTCCCTGCCCATGGCAGGGGGGTTGGAACTAGATGATCTTAAGGTCCTTTCCAACCCGAACTATTCTATGATTCTATAAATCAGGGCTTCAAATTACATTTACAGGATATTACAGGATATTACAGGATATTACAGGATACTGCCTAGCATGACCCAGCCTAATGCTGCAGTTATTGGTAGTGGGTCCCCACCTTAACTGTCCTTGATGGGGGGAGAACTGATAATAATGATAATGATAAAACTGATAAAAATAATAAAATAAACTGATAAACTGATAACTGCAGGATTAAAGGTAGCAAGTCTGGATTGAACACATTTCATGCTTTTTTCCAAGTGTCACAGAGAAGACTTTTCTATGACTGTGTTATGAACATCTGAGGATGTATTGGATACAGTTTATTTTCTTTCTGCTAGGTCTGTAGCCAGTTTAGTTGCTTTCTTACAAAAGCATTATGCAGATCTCCATCTCACTCAGTTTTTGAGGACTTCATAAGCTCTAGCATATTATATGCATGCATTTTTTTCCTTGCTGTCACATTTATACTATAATACTTAATCTTAATGTTCTAATTAAGAAGAGGCTGAGTGAACAGCCACTTAGGAAAAGAACTGTAAAAAGTAATTTCACTGAGAGTCAAACTTGATTAATTTGAGCCTTTCTTCTTATGTCCTACTCTTCTACATCTGTTGTTAGCTAAACAGGTTTTCTTCATGAGGACCAGGTTATTTGTAGTGCTGGGTGATAATGAACTTTCTCTCCTGCTATGTCATTCAAAGCTTTCCTACTCATCAACTCCTTTTGGAAAGGACTCCTTTAGGTCAGCACACAAGAAAATTTGTGTCTTCTGAATTTCAGTAGCATGCAATTACTACAGCCATCCCCATACTGGGGATACAATTCTTAGCTGAACACTAGCTCTGGTGCTTTGCTCTACAACTTGCTAACCTGAGTGATACATGCAATAATGGATTTTCATTGCATCTACCACCTGAATGTATAGTCACCCTTTTTCGGGGAGTTGTTTTTTTCTTTTTTCAGCCAGAATATGCAACAGATTCAATAACTCAAACCACTTCCTGACATCAACATAAGAAATGCGGTGGACAGAGGACTTATGAACAAACTGGTTTTCTTCTCCATTCTCCACCAAACCCACATACAATGGAATGTACAGGGTAGAAGATACATGCAACACCCATATCATTTTAGAAAGGATCAGGCATTGTTACTTGCTAAAAGAATACCTTGACAATTTTTAGTATTCAGTAGGTTTTAATGCTGTTCAGATGCTGCAGTGTACACTGCACTCACAACTGCCTCATTCTGTTGGGTTGCAGTTTTCTGCCTTTTAATATGAAAAATCAGAAAGGAAATGTCACTGCTTCTGTCACCTTTTTGCCTTTAAGCTTCGCTTTAGAATCCTGTAGTAGTCTTCATCTCATTTTACAGGATGAGCCTAAGAGAGAAGTTACCAGGTTTTTTTAAGCAATACAGCTCCCTTAATGTGCTTGCCCAGCCACTCCCAGAGGTAGCATCAATATCTCTATATTGAAAAGAATGGCTGTGGTGCTCATTTAAAAAAAAAAAAAAATGGCTATGGCTTTGTGCACAGCAGAAGCAGATGTACTGCAGAGAGGCACTGGCTTCACTTGACAACTTTGCCAATATCCTTCAAATCGTGTAACAAGCCCTATTCTGGTCCCAGCATCTTCAGCACGGGTAAAGAACTATTTATGCTTTGAATTTAATATGTATTTCAATGTAAAGTACAATACAAGTCTTGACAAAAAGAGATTTCAGAGCTTCTCCCCCTCCTGGCAGGAGGTGGCTGCATTGGCTACTAGTCAACCAAATGTGCAGAAAGTAACCCGCGCCTCCTTCCTTCTAGTCTGGCAGCATGGTAAAGCTATAGCAAAAGAGGATTTCAAAGGTAACAAATGAGCAGCTTGCTGGCTAAGTGATTTACTTGTTAGGCTACTGTTAAAAAGTGGCAATAGTAGATTTTCCAGCACTAATGTCTTAAAAAGCAAGAGGCGATTTCTGCTATGTTATCAGAATATGATTTAAAGGATGGAGCCAACGAGAAAAGTGTCATCTTCCTGCAACCTTGAGTAAACATCAAAGCTCTGGATCAAGAACTGAGTATTTTCCACTGCCAAACTCTCTCTGTTCTCTTCAGAAGCCTTGCTTACAACCTTAGATCACCCTCCAGGATCTGAGCTTCTGTAAATTACAGTGTAAGTGACAGCATAGCAGCACCTACTAGACTCTTGGGGACAGCTTTATCACTTATATTCTCTACTGACTCAATGTCATCTCCAGCCATCTCCAATGTGGCCCATATAGCCCCTGCATCATATGTCTGTGTTTATATTCTTCTACTAGAATAGCAGTGCACAGGGTTTGCACAGCAAAGTTTTGGTAGTAGGGAGGTCTACAGGGGTGGCTTCTGTGAGAACCTGCTAGAAGTTTCCCTTGTGTCTGGTAGAGCCAATGCCAGTTGGCTCCAAGAGAGATCTGACGCTGGCCAAGGCTGAGTCCACCAGCAATAATGGCAGCACTTCTGTTATAAACATATATGAGAAGAGGGGCGTGGGGGTAGGGGGAAACTGCACAACTGCAGCTAGAGAGAAGAGTGAGAATATGTGATAGAAACAACTCTGCAGACACTAAGGTCAGTGCAGAAATTGGGGAGGAGGAGGAGCTCCAGGCACCAGAGCAGAGGTTCCCCTGCAGCCCATGGTACAGCCCATGGTAAGGCAGGCCATGTCCCTGCAGCCCATGGAGGCATATGGTAGAGCAGATCTCCACCTGCAGCCTGTGGAGGACCCCACACTGGAGCAGGGGGATGCCTGAAGGAGGCTGTGACCCTGGGGGAAGCCCGTGCTGGAGCAGACTCCTGGCAGTACCTGTGGCCCCATGGACAGAGGAGCCTGAGCTGGAGCAGATTTGCTGCAGGACTTGTGATCCCACAGGGAACACACGCTGGAGCAGCCTGTTCCTGAAGGACTGCACCCCATGGAAGGGACACACACTGGAAGAGTATATGAAGAGCTGAAGCTAGTGGGAAGGACTCATGTTAGAGAAGTTTATGGAGAACTGGACCCCATGTATGAGGAAAAGTGTGAGAAGTCCTCCCCTGAGGAGGCATGAGCAGCAGACACAACATTTGATGAGCTGACATGAAGCCCCATTCCCTGTTTCCCTGTGCTACTCAGGAGGAGGAGTTAAGAGAAATTTGGAAGAAGGGAGAGATAGGGGAAAGGTTTTTAAGATCTGGTTTTATTTTTCTTTATCTTACTTGATTTGCTTGGCAATAAATTAAATTAATTTCCCTGAGCTGTGTCTAGTTTACCTATGACCATAGTTGGTGAATGATCTCTCCCTGTCCTTATCTTCACCCACAAGCCTTTCTCGAGCCTTTCCCTGTCATTATCTTGACCCCCTCCCCTGTTCAGCTGAGGAGGGGAGTGATAGAGCAGCTTGGAGGGCAACCGGCATCTAGCCAGGGTCAACCCTTCTCAAGCAGTTGCCGGGACTGATAAACGCTTCTAGTTGTAGTCTTACATAACCCAATATAAAGGAGATGTCTTCACCTTTAATTTAGATACAGAAGCTTCCATTAACACAATACAAGCATGTTGCTGAAAGATTTACAGACTTACAATGAGTGTACATTACAGATATTATAGCTCGCAGGCAACGCAGTCTCTTTCTCTTAATGTTCCTTTTCTTTAGTGTCTCATGTCTCATGTCTCTCTCTACATGAAAGTGTTTGAAAGCTCAAAAAGATATTAAAAAAATACACATTTTTTTCCATGAGAGTACAAATTCACTTGCGCAATTTTTTTGAAAACTTTAATTAGACATTCTCCATATTTTTCACCAGCTTATTGTATTGTCAAACTTCTTAAAAAATTAAAATTCAACCAAAAGTGCAAACGTCACATTTTTTAATTTAAAAAATCACATTTTTTTAATCCACTTTGTTCTTAAGATTTGTCAGTTGTCTTTAACAGCACATTCACTGTCTTATTCCAAGTGTAATTTAATCCCAAAATATGTTTTCCTAACTCACTAATTAAAAATCTGCAGGAATCAGTGTTATACCTGAGATAAAAATCACCCCAAAGCCTAGCTGACTTTTATCATAATGTCACATCATTGTGCCAAAGTTCCCTAAGTGAAATATGCATTACACAAGAGAAAGCAGTAGAAACTGTTTTTCTTTTGATAAGATGTCGTGGTTTAAGCCCAGGCCATAAATCAGAACCACGCAGTCTACTTCCCCCCCCCCCCCATTCTTCCCTCCACTTTTGGAGGGACGGGGAGAAGAATCAAAAGAATGCAACTCCCACGGTTTGAGATAAGAACAGTTTAATAACTAAGGTATAACATAAACCACTACTGCTACCACCAATAATAACAATGATAAAGGAAATAACAAGGAAGAGAATACAACCGCTCACCAACCGGTACCTCACCCCCACCCTGCCATGATCCAGCCCTTCCGGGAACTCTCAGTTCTACCTCCTGGGCATGACGTGCTGTGGTATGGAATACCTCTTTGGCTAGTTTGGGTCAGGTGTCCTGTTTCTGCTTCCTCCCGGCTTCTCCTCCTCCCTGGCAGAGCATGAGACTCACAAAGTCCTTGGTCAGTCTAAACATCCGTGTTATCAGCTCTGTTCCCAGGCCGAAAGTCAAAAACACAGTGCTGCACCAGCTACTAAGGAGAAAAAACAACTGCTACTGCTGAACCCAGGACATAAGAGTGGAAATGATGCAATCTAAAAAACAGCTAATGCCTTGGTTTTCAGTCAAAGGTAACAATGGCAAAATGAGAAGATTCCCACCCAAAAGGTGATAGTGGACTCTCTACTGATGAAGAAATACATAGTATTTCATTGTACATGAAGTCACTGGATCATTACACAAAAATATTTCTTTCTTCATTTCTCAGCCTGTATTCCTTACCTTGATTTGACTTCCCATAATGTAAATAGTATTTCATATCTTTAAAGCACTGTACATGCTTTAACTAATTTCACTTATTAAAACTTGATACTGCTGTCTCATGATAAATTCCCAAATGCAGTAGATTTGAAAACTTCCTGCTAAGTATGCCTTGATAAGCCTCCTCAATTGTATAGCTGCAAAATGTCTTTCAGTGTCACTAGATCTGTAACTTTTGCCTGGTCATGTGCTATCAGGTAATACGCAGTTACGATATTTACTAAACTTTTAGGTCAGGAAGGGAGAAAGGAAGGAGGCTTTCCCTGTTCTTGTGGGAATTTTGCTACCCTGAGTAGGCATTGCTTCATATCAGTGTTGTAAAGTCTCCACGATAATCTGGCCACCAAAATGTACACACTGCCTCAGAGACCATTTTGGTACTGTATTTCAAGTGTTGCATAAAAAGCTTATTTTTCTAATCTGAATGCACAAATGGAGACACCTGGCACACATTTACTCATTATGTCAAGATATTCAAGTCCTTAGCAGTAGCACTAGCAATGCTCTACATCAAGTGCAGATGTCTCAGGTTGCCTCCAGATATATATATAATATAGACAGAGATGATAACCTGTTTGCCAAAGGTATTTGATGGGGAGAGCAGGCCACAGGTCTTAATTCTTTTGATCTTGCCCACCTTTAAGAAGACAACTTAGATACTTAGATAAAGTATCTGTTGAAGAGTTCAACGGGCTGAAGAGAGATGTGCACGAATGACTACAAAGACTTCAAGGGTTCAGACAGAGAAATTTCCTGTTCCAAAGTACATTAGGGTAGCTCATTAGATTTACAGGTCTCTTCAATAATATTGAGGCAGCTTCACCTTGTTTTCTAACATACAAGGCTGAAAATATTTAAAGTGTAAAACCCCCTTCTAATCAGTAATGCCCATTAAGCATTGATAACATGACCTGCACAGGAGAGACCTGACAAAGTGATAGGCTAAGTGATTGTAGCAGTAAACAATAATATACATAATAACAGTGAATCACCAGAAAGAAAACAGAGCATTATTTAGTTTTGGAGATTAATTAGGACAATTTACTTTGGGCATTAAATGAATTTCTCTGCAGTAATTGAAAGTGTCTGTTTTTCATACCTTCAGATGCGCCTGCTCCTCCCAAGGGTTGGTGTAGACACTCTGCTGAGCTCCTGTTATATAAACAGAGAAGTCATCTCTCTTACCCTGCCCTTCCCAGCTTGTCTCAGCATATGCTGCTAGCTTTCACAGTTGACAGACACTGTGACAACTGGCAGTCTGTCTGTCAAGAAGATCCTAAAAGATGAAAGCGCCAAGTAGAGAGTTCAGTTCAGGATCATCTCTGTGGCTTTAGGAATATGTTTGCAACAAAGATGTTATAGCATAGTGCTGATAAAATCATATCCCCTGTTTTCTTGTGAATGTGGAATCTACTTTAAAGTGTCAATATTTGCTTCATGAAATGTTTAATCACCAGAAAATTACATATTTTAAAAAACAACCTCTCTCTTCCTTTCTCTGGTCCAAGTGCAGTCTTCACAAGAGACAAATAACCACCTCTCACTGTGCTGTGAGAAGTGGGTGCTTTCCCTCAAGGTGACCCTCCTATGTTTACCCTTCTCTCTCTCCTCCCCTCCTTCCTGGACACCTAGCAAGGCTGCTGTCACCTTCTTCTTGCTTCTTCTCACCTTTCGGAACATTGTCTACTTTCCTTCTGCCTGGCTTATGTCAGGTGAGGAGCTGATCCAACACCGTCACACTAGGCAACTGGCGCTGGGCCGAGCAATATTGTCCCTTTGCTGCTGGCAGCTGAGAGCAGGAGGAGGGAAGGCAATGACCTGCCTTGCAGCACTGACAGCAGGGGAGGGATGCCAGCAGCAGGGCTGGGATGCTGCCAGGAGTCTTGCTGGGACAGCTCTGGCTCTGCATTGCGAGACCTCTGCAGGAATGGGGCAACTTCACTGATATCCCTGACAAGCACTTCCATTTTATTCTCTAAAGTGTAGTCCTTGACAGAGTTTAGAAGCCAACAGAGTAAAGCAGTTTGTGCTGCTGTCACAGCTTCTAATTACCAGTTCTAATAAGGCTTCATCCTGATTTTTTCTCCCTGACTTTTAAAATGGTGGCAAGTGGGCAATTCTTTCCAATAAGCCAGCAGCAAGAGCAAATCTACAGCACCTGTTTGAACATGAACCAAACTGACAATAAAATAGAAGTGCAGAATATTATGCAAAATATTCATTCCAGAAAAATTAAGACTTAATACAAATAGATGATGGGAATGCTACCCAATCCTCTCCCTTATAAGTGGTTTATTTAAGCCAATTCATTTCAGGCATACAACAAATTTTGATCACAAAGAAACAGCTCTGTATACTGTATACACTCTTCTTTCTGAATAAGACCATTTGTCTTTGATAGCAATCTCAATGACTTGATGCAGTCACCTGGTGAGTCTGCAAAATGACAACTCTACACAACTCATCTACAAGCTGTAGTGCATTTGTCTTCAGATAAGTCTTCTCTCCCTCCACCCCTACATTTAGACTCTGTGCTTGCAGATCTGGGGATTTTTTCAAAGTGGGTTTTCTTTCTTTCTCAGTGAGTTGATTCACCCAGTCACACAGTTCACCAGTGTTTTATATGATAAATGAAAGATAATTTAAATTGACACAGACCCTAAAACGTATGCCAATCAATTCTAAATGCCATCTGTCACAGTACACTCAAAGTGGAGGAGAGAAGAAAACATCCACTGGTTCAGTTCCCCCACACTACCCAGCAGGTGCTTGACTGCCTGTCAGCAACCTTGCAACTTCCTGCTTTCTGAAGCTTAATAGGACAACCAATTGTCTTGTTTAATTCAGGGGTCTATGGCAGATGTTGTAAAAGTTACATCTAAAACTAAGGTTATACCTTCTCTTCTCAAAGTAGGACTCAGAGCAGCAAAAATCCTCTTGGTTTCCTTGCCAAATTTAGAGGGCAATTCTTCCCTTAGCTCACCTTTCTTTACACTTGAGTACAAATTCATATCTGTCTAACAGTTTGTACATACATGGCACCTTTTCAACCTGACAGCATCTAAACTTCTCACTTTCCTGTAAGAGTCCAGAAGAGTCCTGTAAGAGTCCCAGAGCATCATAGAATCATAGAATAGTTAGGGTTGCAAAGGACCTTAAGATCATCTAGTTCCAACCCTCCTGCCATGGGCAGGGACACCCCACACTAAACCATGTCACCCAAGGCCTCATCCAACCTGGCCTTGAACACCGCTGGGGTGAAGCATTCAGAGTTTTCTTGGGCAACCCATTCCAGTGCCTCACCACCCTCACAGTAAAGAATTTCTTCCTTCTATCCAATCTAAACTTCCCCTGTTTAACTTTAAACACATTACCCCTTGTCCTGTCACTACAGTCCCTGATGAAGAGTCCATCCCCAGCATCCCTGTAGGCTCCCTTCAGATACTGGAAGGCTGCTATGAGGTCTCCATGCAGCCTTCTCTTGTCCAGCCTGAACAGCCCCAACTTTCTCAGCCTGTCTTCATACAGGAGGTGCTCCAGTCCCCTGATCATCCTTGTTGCCCTGCTCTGGACTTGTTCCAACAGTTCCATGTCCTTTTTATGTTGAGGACACCAGAACTGCACACAATACTCCAAGTGAGGCCTCACGAGAGCAGAGTAGAGGGGCAGGAGCACCTTCTTCGACCTGCTGGCCACGCTCCTTTTGATGCAGCCCAGGATACGGTTGGCTTTCTGGGCTGCTGTGGTGCATATATATAACAATAATGGGCTAAATACTGTCATGCTTTGCTTTACCTCTATTCCCTCATCTGTACAGGCATTAGCTGCAACATGGATACTTATGCCATCAACAGTACCAAACACATCAAGAACAGACTAGCTGGCAGAGATGGGCCATGCTGCACTTCATCCCTCCCTCTCTGTAAAACATACTGCATTTAGTGGGCTACCCCACAAAGTCTTTGCTGCTTTTTTTTCCCCCACCTGCTCTTACCTGCAGCCACAGGAATGCAGATATTACAGCCAGAGTTCTCCAGGCAAGAGGGGCTTTTCTTAGATTTTCCAAACCCTTCCTCCAAGGTGCCTCTGGTGTCTAATGGGCCATACTAAGAAGGCTTTTTTTCTGTTGTTTCATTACCATTATTAAAAGACTCATAGAATAATAGAATAGTTAGGGTTGGAAAGGACCTTAAGAACATCTAGTTCCAACCCACCTGCCATGGGCAGGGACACCCCACACTAAACCATCTCACCCAAGGCCTCATCCAACCTGGCCTTGAACACTGTCAGGGATGGAGGATTCACAAATTTCTTGGGCAACCCATTCCAGTGCCTCACCACCCTAAGAGTAAAGAATTTCTTCCTTAGATCCAATCTAAACTTCCCCTGTTTAACTTTAAACACATTACCCCTTGTCCTATTGCTACAGACCCTGATGAAGAGCCCATCCCCAGCATCCTTATAGGCCCCCTTCAGATACTGGAAGGCTGCTATGAGGTCTCCGCTCAGCCTTCTCTTCTCCAGGCTGAACAGCCCCAACTTTCTCAGCCTGTCTCCATACGGGAGGTGCTCCAGTCCCCTGATCATCCTCGTGGCCCTCCTCTGGACTTGTTCCAACAGTTCCATGTCCTTTTTATGTTGAGGACACCAGAACTGCACACAATACTCCAAGTGAGGTCTCACGAGAGGAGAGCAGAGGGGCAGGATCACCTCCTTCAACCTGCTGGTCACGCTCCTCTTGATGCAGCCCAGGATACGGTTGCTTTCTGGGCTGCGAGCACACACTGAAGCCGGCTCATGTTCATTTTCTCATCCACCAACACCCTCAAGTCCTTCTCCGCAGGGCTGCTCTGAATCTCTTCTCTGCCCAACCTGTAGCTGTGCCTGGGATTACCCCTACCCAGGTGAGTCATCCACATTTTTATCCCCAACTTTCCTCAGCCGGCTGTCTTTATTCAGTATTTTCAAATGATCTGTGAGCTTCTTCGCTTCATTCACTCCTGAAATTAGCAACTTCAAAATCCTTCCCATCTTCTCTGAAGGTTTGATTAGTTCTAATGATAAAATAGCAGCCGGGATGCTGGGATTTTAGCAATGTCTGACAGCTCTGAAATGGTCTTTCTCTGCCTGAGAGGGTTGCTCAGAGTGGATGAATAGCTTGATATCTGTTTCCTTGCAGGACATTTAATCTATGTGATGGTAGATTATGTCCTCTGCCTCTGAAAGCAATCACAGTGAATAGAAATTATCTTTTTCCAAAGCTTTATTTATTTACTAGAAACAACAAAATTATCACCACAATGTCTTCAGCTAAAATCAGAGCTTCACTATGCAAGGAAAAAGGAAGAACTAGTTCTTGTCCTAAATAATTACACAAAGAAATAAGAAAGAGGAACAGTTGAGGACCAATGTATTAATGGATATTAGATCTGTGACAGTCTGACCACCCCTTCTGAGTTTTTATGGCTATTTTGTGCTTATTCTCAGCTAGATACTGCTTTCAAATGTGAATATAAAAGATAGTTATGCTGGAAATCAGGACAGCTACAGGTCATTAAACAACATATGTTGAGATTCACTGATGCCATGAAACATCGACTTAATGGATGATGTACAAAGATACAACCTAATTTTATACTTGTTAAGCAGAATGTATGCTGAGTGGGCAGGTGAACAACAGCCTGTTTTTTAATAATAGTTGTTTTTCCCTAATCAAATAATATCGGCCTTCACTAGAGAAGAAGATATACAAACTTTAAGAAATTATCTGTAGAATTTAATAAGACAATCATAAAATATCTTGCCTATAGTAAATTAGATGGATAAGCTTTTCTGCCTTGTAAACCCATAAAAAAAATCTTATAAGTATTATCACACTTTTTATTAAATTCCATAGGTTACAAAACAATTTTTACAGAACTTACACAGACCTTTATTGCTATCATGCCTTCTGAAGGACTGTTTGAGAAAAATGCCTAATGACTACACAAACAATCAGCAGTACAGATTTCAGTTCTGCATGGAGATGAGTTTCCTTATGGTTTGCCCTCACTCCAGTCTCTAAAATAATTAGCCTCAATTGTTTTCCTTCTCAGGATGAATCTTAGATGAAAAGATGGAATCCAAGGTGCTTGTTCTTACCTGTTTGATTTCATTTTCCTTACACAATCACAAAATTATAATATACTTCATCTAGTAGAGTGTTTATACATTTGGTTTTAACTTTTTAACGGGCACTTTCCCATTTTCATTGATAAGGTGTCTACCTCCACCCTCCCCATCCCAATTTGAACCAGTCACCACACTCTTCAGCAAAGTGCTTCCTGAGGCAAGGAGCATCTATAAATATTCCAGCAGTCCTCTCATCAAGCTCCTGCACTCTGTTTGCACAGCATTCATTCTCCACAAGGAAAGTGCTGAAATAACCAGATATACCTTTTGACAAAGGGATTATGATATCTTTTTAGGTTAGCCCTTCTTACTGTCTTTCCTTTAATTAATTATTTAAAATTAATTTCCTTCCTGCTCTTTTATTACACCATGATATCCCCTGACTTCTTCTGCAGAGTTACTTTGTAATGTCTGAGAGGTCTAAAAAGGCTATCATCTATCAGCTGCACATCAGGTTGACTGATGCCTTCCATGGTCTGCTATAACAGCCTGCTTCCCTGCTCCTGAGCTGCACAGCAAGCTTCTCAGCTCCAATCAACTCCAAAAGCTGCCTGTGCTCTACTGGTGCTCAGAAACTCTGCAAGCATGATGCAAAGTATATTATCTGTAATCATGTAAATTTGTACAGTCAGAGAGTTGATTTTTATTTGCTTGGCAGGAGAATCCACAGGCTTGCAACACTCCAAAGCTTTTAAATTGCTAGGTACAACTGCTGTGACATTTCAATTCAGCTGTGTTCATCCCAAATGATAGAACGGCCGTCTCTGACCTTTCACATGCACGTATATGCATAAAACTCGACAGTAAGTAAATGTTTGAAATCTTTCTCAGAGTACCAAAAGCAGCTGCTGCCTTGCATGTGTATGTGTGAAGATTTCAAAGATTTTTATTAATATTCTGCTAAAGTAAGCCTGTAAAATTTTATTGTTAGCAGCAGCACTCAGCCTCAGAGAAATAATAGGTGAAAGACAATATGTGGCATACATTCACATCAAACCTCAACAGAAAAGCAAGGCGGTAACGATGGCTATGCTCCTCACAAAGGTTCATCTCCCTTACCCCTGAGCAGAGCCGCAAGGCTGGTGGCTCCATTATTGCTTTCTCCACTCTGCCAGAGGTCCTGAAGTACAGTCCCCAGAAGAAGAAAGTGCTAGTTGTCAGAAAAATTTATGATAGCATATGCACATATGGCATAAAGGAAATGAACTGATTTAGTGTGCTTCCTAAGTAATCTCTTGCAAACTACAGCTCCTCAGAGATTCTGCCTGTTGACCAAAGCTTGTTCCTCAACCAAACAGTGGCATGTAAATAATCACTCATTTCCTCTTTCTGGCGGAAGGTTGAAAGGCACCTTCTAGAGCTGTATCTGATGAAGTACATGCATTTTCTGCTTATAACACCTCAGAGGATTTGGTATAGCAAAAGGAGACCAAAAATGTTGCCTTTCATGCTCCCCTCTATAACAAGAACATATTTTTTTTCAAATGTGAGGAACTGCTTTCCTATGAGAATAAAAATGAATAACTTTATAACCCTTCGGTGAGAAGTGTCTGGTCCAGATCTCTTGGCAATATGCCCACAGCTCAGCTGAGTAACAGATCTGCAGCCAGTGTGTGTGAATGGAGACATGGTCTTTGGATCATGAAGAAAAGGACCATCAAGACCTTACTGCACATCTTTAAAAGCCAATGAATTTCAATAAAGACTTTGTCAGCAAACACATTTTTGATTTATACCAGAGTCACTATCCTAGAACCCAGGCTTACACATAAGGTGCCCTGCATGCCAAGGGGAATCCCAATTACTTGCTGTTTGTATCATCAGAGAAAAAAAAGCAGAAAATAGCTTTCCTAGCCTGTGATATGTTTTGACACACTTTTCAAAAGATCTTTCCCATTCTGTGACGACAAAAATCCTAGATTTCAAGATGCTCCTACAAGGAGAAAACAAGAAAAAAAGTGACTCTGACATCAGAACAGCCACTGGCCCATAGCTTGGAAAAAACCCAGAGACTTGGGACTGTTTGTCAACCTCTAGAGGTGTTCCACAACCATTAATTTCCTGGGTAGTAACTGCATTTCTGCCTCTGAATTTGATTTTCCCTTGTGAAAAATAAAACATTCCAGCAAAAAATGTTTTTATTTTGAAAAATACTAATTTTCTGACATAAAAACCTTTTTGAAACAAAACTGACAGGATCTACCAGAAAAGACCTCTTCAGACCAAAATCAATATAGAAGTGAATTACAGTTCACTAGAACTTGCAGCCACAATAAACTTTGTGCAGTGTCATGATATTTTGGAAAATCAGAATGTAACCATCCAGACAAATGTTATTTGTCATCTGCATTTCCTGTTCAACTTGTAAAATCATGCATTTTCCTCTACTTACCGTTTAGAATTTACTATTATTATATATTATATCTAATATCTATTGATCTTAGCTGTTTTATTGAAAAATTACCTAGCTGTGTAAGAAATTGTGCATATCATGTCCAGTTTTCAACTGAAAGAGTAATTTCTTTTACCTTCAGTGTTCACCTGAAGGGCATGTTCATCTTGAAAGCGGCTTATTATATAAAGCTGACAAACAGCTTTTGCTTTAAAGGAAAGGAAACAAGGTCAGAAACCTGTAAAAAATGACTGTGTTCCTGGTTCCTTTTCTTCCAAATTTGTTGAAAATTATTAACTATTATTCTTGCAAAAATCCCCACTAAGATAAGGTAGTCCTTTAAATGACACTAAACCAATATGATTGCTTAGCTACCTCTGAAGCTAAGCTAGTAAAACAGCATACGTCTGTATAAGTTTAACTAAATTCCACATCTTTACATGCCTTGAGTACTACTGACTAATCTTACATAAATATTAAGACATAGCACAAGGACAACCACTCGGTCTCCTTCACTGTCATCCAAGCTTAGAACCAGATCAGTCTTTTAAGCATCCTTGATAGCCTATAAACAATTCTTTTTCACAATTGTCATTGTACCTAAAGGTGAAAGATGAATTATTATTTCTGCCAGGGCAGGAATGGTAGCAAGATCTTTGAAATTATGTTATGAACATTCTTCACTTGATTGGAAATGATTGAGAGATTGGATGATTCAATTCGACTTCTTGTGTTGAATTTTATGTGATGGATAGTTCTGCAACTGCAGTAGGACAATGCTGACAGAATAATAACTGCAGACATTTCAATATATGTATAACTGTGCACAGTTAAAATTGTGATCAATATATCTTGTTTATTTCTTGGCAAGAACACAGTCTTACTAGATATGATTAAGGTCTAATTTACTTCCCACACTATAGTATACATACAAGAAACTTTGTATGCAAGCTGGGGAGACGGAAAAAAAAAATGTAGACTGACAGCTTAACAACAAATGAAAACTTTAAAGAATTTCAATATGAACATGGAAGAAAAGTATTCCATGCAAGCATGAACAGAATATCCTTGTGAAAACTAGGTTTCTTTGTACTAGTTCCTTATGTGTTTGAATCAAAGTGCAGGCACTGCTGGTCTGGCTGGCTCAGGAAGGCACCCCTTTGAATTAACTTAGAGAAGGTGATTTACACAACCAGTTGATCCACTCAGCTGAGACAGACATTTATCCAAAACAGAGGCCACTCTCCATTCCCTTTGTGTTAAGTTCAGCTTTCTTTACAACAGCTGTGGTCACTCCCTATATTATTCTTTTCAGTTCCTGTCTTGCCTTTTGCCTTTCGTAAACTGCCCACATTTCGAAGGCAGATGAACAGCACCATTGCTCTTTTCTGTATGTGAATTGTATGAATGGACAACACTATTCCAGTACTGAATCTTCAAGGGTTTGGACAGGGCTTGGAGGTAAGCATCCACAAACACAATTTCCTCAGGAATCATACATGTATGCTACTCCAGTACAGGAGAAAAGCCTGCAAGACACAGGTTAGTTCAAGTTACCGTCACTCAAGTATTTTCTGACTCTGAAAGATCACTCAGTTCAAGTCCATAGCTGAAATTCCTCCCTAAATTATGATATTTCTGTGCTCATTGTCTGAAAAGCTACTTGCTACAGTTCAAATGTGTTCTGTGCCAGGCTGCATCCAGCCATAGTTCATCAACCACTTTGTCTGAATTAATTTCCAAATAGTGCCTACCTTAACATGGCTGAAATCACCAGTGCAGTTGTTTTGGTATGTGTGGGCTTTTTTTTGTTTTGTCGTTTGTTTGTTTGTTTTTAAATGAGACAGGTCTTAACATGGAAAGCAAGCATTTTATCAGGAAACCCAAATGTGTGAGCATGGTCAGGAAACCCTAGGTATATCTGCTTGTCCTTATCAGTTGTTTAAAACCTCACCAGCAAAAGACGCTTTCTTAATATGCTAAACAGGTTCAGCTGAGATGGAAAGCTGGCTTCTTTACTCAACCCTGTTAATGCTGATGTGGAATATTGAGTATTGAATCCCATAAGAGCAAGTTAAAGCAATTCCCAAACAGCATTTAAGATTTAGGTTTGATTTAGTAAGACACAGCTGCAGTGGGAATACCTGTGTCAAGGCAAAGCTTTTCTATGTATCTTATTGCTGTGACTGGTCAGCAAAGGCATGTGAGTTAGATCCCTCTGTTTAAAAAATAGAATATTTAGACATCAGCAAGTTACTTACTTCAGTTTTAGAGCTTTCCAGGGTATTTTTATTTAGAAACATGTTTAAATCAGTTGTCTCCAGGACAGGGTGTACTCTGCACTTATTAACCATACCTTCTGGGGTAGTAAAGACTGACAAAAGAAGGTGGGGAAATTGCAGTACCTTTCCATTATTTTCTTTTTTTTTTTTTTTCCCCAAGATGAGGAGAAGCTGTTATTGCATTTCTTATAAGATGCATTTGTTATTCACAGTTAGAAGGCTAAAGATTGAAAAATGTGCTAAAACTTTTGGAGATGAGGCCCACCCCCAGCATGTTTTTCTTGGGCTACAGTGTTATATCTTCACCCACTTGATATCTACTGTGGGGAATGCCCTTTTGAAAGTGGGTATCTATTTTGAGAGAATAGCCATGGTTACAAAAGCAGGCCAGAAATTTAGCATTCAGCACAGTAAAATGGTCTTCCTTCAACAGGAGAGATGCACAGCGACCCTCCTCCTGGAATAACACCTAGTCTTCTGGTTCAAACACTTTTAAAAAATGACAGTAGGTACTTCAAAAGGCGTCGAGCTATGGAGATTCTGTATTTCAAATTACCTGCTTATTCACATGGTGCAAATACACAAATTGTGCCAAAAAGGAGATTTCCTCTCAATTTGGTTTACATTTAGATAAAGAATCAGCTTTATGAAATGGAGATGCCTACTGTGAAGTTCTGAATCAGGGATGTAGGTTTCTGTATAAGAAATACTGAACCCTTTTACAGAAATCCTTTACACAGTGAAGAACAAGTGCCTTGCTCAGACATGTAAAAGCAGTTCTCTCTCTCTCCCCACTGTTTTGAAAGCCTAGGCACTTCACCTTGACTTAGCTTGTTATGAGGAAGAGCCTTATCTTCAGTCCATTGCCACACTTGTTTTAGGGGCCCAAAATACGTTCACAGATTCTGGTCTTGAACATTTTCCCTCACACAGCTTTCACACTAAAGATTCTGTCTCTGTCAGCATTACAATCTTCATTACCCATCTGAACTCATGCAGTTTTTTGACTCTCTACAGGCTACTGCCCCCCCCTTCTGTTTAATTCGGTATTTCCAGCATTTATCTTACACTCCCTGCTTTTAATTTTAAGGCATTTGGTGCTAAGAGATAAGCCTGTGGCAGATGTAATTATCCAGCAGGGTGTTAGTCACTTGTTACTGCCTGCCTACCTGCCTTTGTCATACCAGAGTGTTTTGGCTAGGAAGGGAGAGCTTGGAAAGCCTTTCACCTTCCTTACAATTATTTCTTCATAATAAATAGTTAGACATACAAATCAGAAGTTTAAACCTTAAACTTGAGACTCATCAGTCCTGTAAATCAATAGATCTGACTCGCAGAACTTCCTGCATGCTTTATCTCTATTGCTGGCATCACCATGTTGACTTTTTAAACTGAAAAAACCAAATATGACTATCTAGTTTGTCCTCTGGTGTCTACTGTTTCTTTCAGACCTGTACCTTCAGACAGACCCTGACATGCCTTTCACAAAAGTGATTCACCTTGAAGTTAAAGCTTCAAAAACTGGCAAATAACTGAAGTATAAGCTTTACTGTGATATTTTTGCATCAGTTTTCCTAGTTTCACTTTGCAGCCTTGACAGCTCTTTTGAAGGCTTGTTATCATCCTGCTGTAGGTGAAACTCACACTGAATTTGGACAAATAGATGATGCATCTGAGAACCATACAAGTTTTCCATACAGGGTAATGGAATGGATTAGGACAGATGGGTAAGCAAGCAGGTGAACCACCCCAGATCATAAGGATGCCAGGTAGCATTACACAGAAGCTTCCAAATAACTCTGTTTTATAAATTATATAACTCAGTTCACAATAATCACTGAATCACTGACTGGAAATGAAATTACTCTCACAGTGGCTTCCTTGCATCAGGCTTCTGGATTCACACAGGTTTACTAGGTCAAATACAGCAGTCCATCTCTGTTTGGCTCCATTCATTTTCCTCATTCTGCTCCTGAAATGGAAAACCCTTTTACCAAGACTGGTAAAGCCATACTTTACTGCTGGGAAGTGTTTCTTCAGAATTTTCCTCAGATACCTGTGACCTTATTCACCCTGACCATACTGGATCTGCACTGGCTTTATGCATTATCACTTTGGGGCTCTGTGTCACTCTTCCCTGAGCTGCCAGTAATGGGAATGAGTGTGGGGAAATCTGTGATGGGCTTGCATGCAGCAGTTCGAGAGCTCTTAAATGACACATTTACTGACTCAAGAGCCAAACTGTGCAGAAGTGACTACTTCTGGGCAAATATATCCAGATTCATAGGGGACTGCACTTGAGTTTAGAAGCCCAGCTTACAGAAACTGGGTCTGCACCGAGTTAGCTCACTGTCTGTGAAAGGATTAATGGAGTGATTAATCAGCAACTGGATAAACAACCCACAGATAATTCACAGTTGATTATAGTTTCTTTTATCTGACAGTGCTCCATGACTGAAATTTTACGTAATGCACAAGCCAAGAGTGTTTCAGCTAAATTTCTAGTGGGTATTTGCAATCAAGATACCACAACATGGCTTGATACAAATGTTAACTTTTGCCCAAGGGAGTATGGGAATGATGGGGTTATTGTAGGTCAGTATAAAATGAAAGGATGTCAGAGAAACAGCCCAGCTTCAGCCTAAGCTGACACTGACTTTTAAGATGCTGTTCAGTGAAGGGAAATCTTGCTCTTTTGGGGATTGCAATTTGCAGAGGTTTGGTTTGTATTGGTTTGGTTTAAAAGATGAGCCTTCAAAGGCAAAGAAGACAAAAATACTTCTCCACTTTGCAATGGAAGCACATTGGCTGGGGAAGAAAGTTTTAGTTGTACAAAATTAATGGTACATAAGAATGGAGATGGCTTATGAAGAATCTTTGCTTTCAGGTGCCCCTGCAACTCAGCTTCCTCTGCAGCTCTTACTAGTTGTTACTCTGACACTAACTCAACCAAGAAGCCCTTTGAGTCTTACCTTTGCCATGTTTGAGCAAAACTAGTAGCCAGAGATCATTTTGAGAATCCTAAAAATCTTAATTAGATGTTTCTGTTAAAAAAAAATGAAAACAACCCACAACCAAAACTTTCTTAAATTAACTGATTGGTTTGTGTATTTGCAATGACTGTGTGGACTCCAAGAAAGTGGCTCAGTTAAAGATCCTGCTGTGCTGAACTAATATCACAAAGGGAACAACCTTTAGACATATTGTACTAAGGTAGTAAGAGAGGGCAAAAGGCCTTTAGAGACTGAAAACTAACCCACAAAATTTCACAAAACAACTCAGGTTTTCAGCTATGTGTTTGAGCTGCTCAACAACTATCTTTATTGCTTAATGACTCTTGTAGGTGGTAAGGTAGTAAGAGAGGGCAAAAGGCCTTTAGAGACTGAAAACTAACCTACAAAGTTTCACAAAACAACTCAGGTTTTCAGTTGTGTCTTTGAGCTGCTCAACAACAATCTTTATTGCTTAATGACTCCTGTAGGCATCTGAAATGCCATGGCAACTGTAATTTTATGGCTAAACTTACCCTACATATCTGCTGCTAGCTTCACCCTGAATCGATTGCAACCTGGAAGCTGCTAGACATCTTGCTGATTCTAATTAGTCTTTAATCATACTGCCCCTTATCTTACTTCTAAAATCCAGTATGGAAGATGCTGTCAGAATTCATCTGCCCAATGGAAAATTTAGTAGTTGCACAGTGGACACCCATGTTCAAAGCCATACAAAACTAGGTCTGACAATGAAAGCGGATACCTCTGTCCCTGTTTTTCATATATAGTCCCCATGACAGGAATTTGCAGTCCTGTAGTGGTTTTCTTCTTAAGGCGTAGAGAGAGAAAGACCCACATCTGTCTGAAGTTGGTATATTCTGGATGCAGAGCATATGTAAAGTGAAAACGGAGACATACAATAAGTCCATCCCCAAACACCACAGGAAGGTATCTTTTCTACTCAGAATCCATGCAGTTTCCTTTGTAAGTATTTTCATCTTGTTGGCAGTATGCATTATGTGTACACACACACACACAATGGTTTAGGGATATTGCTGTAGGAACATTTAATAGGCCCAGTAATTTTTGAATTTCAGCTTTGGGCAAGGTTAAGGCAGAGCTCCAGATGTGCAGAAACAGCACTCGTAGGCCTCTGCAACAGAGACTCCTAAGATTCAGCTAACCCCAGCCTCAGGCAGCAATGGAAAGAGGATCATCAGAATTACCAGTTTGTTTTTACCTACCTAAATTCCATTTACATCTTGTTCTAAAGTTCTTCATGTCTGTCTTTTATAAAAGGCTGTGGGATTAAAAGGCTGTGAGATTTATGGCTGAAAACCACTCTGTAAGAGTTAGGATTATTTAAGTTATTTTAGGTAACATGTCTGTGGCTTGTCTATAACTGTCCCAGAAGATGTTAGTGCTTTAGTCATATGGCATAGAAACAGGAAGCTTTAAAAATAAAGAAGTAATACATACTCAATTTTCTAATCTACAGGCTTTCAACACATTTATAGCAGTAATTTTCTTGCCCATTCTACTCATGTTCTTATTAACTAAGCAGCAGTCTTTCTTGGAAGTAAATATTTTATTTTAATAGCACATACTACCACCTGCTGTAAGCAACTGAAATTGCCATTGCAGTTTCAAAGCTTTTAAAGCTGCACAAGGTAGCCAGCCTTAGACAGAAAATACAGCTAGATTGTTGATCTCTCTCTCTGATGATAATTTAATTATCTAGTAATTCAAATACTTTCTTACCTTAGTAGTTCATTAATTATATATGATTTGTAATAGCTGGAGCTTGCCTGTCTCTAAGATGCATTGAAATTTAGGAAACAGTTCTGTTGTAGATACGAAATTGATAGTACATTATTTAATAATAATGATGAAAATTTAATTATTTCCAAATACAAAAAAAAAATCACTTAAGAAATTAACAATTGCTCCAAGGTGAGCAGAAGTTTTTTTAATAAATCAAGCCATGAGGGACAAAAAAATCAGAATACAGAATCATAGACTCATAGAATGGTTAGGGTTGGAAAGGACCTTAAGATCATCAGTTCCAACCCCCTGTCATGGGCAGGGACACCACACACTAAACCATCTCACCCAAGACTCCATTCAACCTGGCCTTGAACACTGTGAGGGATGGAGCATTCACAAATCCCTTGTGCAACCTGTTCCAGTGCCTCACCACCCTCACAGTAAAGAACTTCTTCCTTAAATCAATTATTAAAATAATTATTCTTTTAATCAGTTGCCCATTTGATGCAAAGAAAAGATAAGAAATAGGAAATCTAGACATCTCTTCATGACTTGTTAGGACAAGAATATTGTAGGGGCAAGGGACATGTTCTACATGGCTATTTTAATGTGTGCTTCTTTGTTTTCTTCCTGGTATGTTTGTCTGCCTCCAATTAAGAAGCTGAATTATGTGTAAACAACTCTTCTGCCAAATCCTTAGCCGGCATAAATCCATGCAAGTGCTATCAAGTCAGTGGCTTAGACTGTTTCTCACAATCTGGAAAATGGTCCTTATGTATACTCAAGATTTTGGAGGAAAAAAAGGGGATTGAGCTTAGGGGAGAAGAGCAATAAAGCAGAAAGAGATTTACATTGTATTAAGTATGCTTGTGTATATGTAGTACTTACCACTACATTAGAAAATAAAAGGACAAAAGGAGCTAATAAGAAAAGCTAAGCATATTGTCCTGCAGCAAATCCAGTTTCTGTTCTAGTTTATACAGGTTGCTTTTCATCAAGAAACCATCCCAGACATCTTGTCCCCACTGCCAATCTTTCCAGCACATGGCTGTCTTGCAACGTGTAGAATTTTCAGTCTTCCCAGTCCATGCAGAGAGCCTAACACCACACCAGCCACAGGCTGCCAGGCGGTCAGGCAGAGCAGAGTTATCCCCTTGCTGAGCTGGACCTGGCTGTAGGCTTATTCTACTCTGACGTCTAGAGCTGAGAAAACACATTTCTGGTGTTTCCACAGCGTAGGAAACTGCTGTGGTGCAGCAGGAGCTAGCAGAGCCATAAGAACAGCAGGAGGCAATAGCAGCTCTCTCTAGACTCCCTTCTCCTCCTGCCCATGGCAGCAGCAGAGTAAAGCCCAGCAAGGAAAACTCTTTCCTAACATGTGATGTTTTTGGTGACATAACCACAACTGAAGACTGGTAGGAACAGAGGAGCCTGTAAAGTGAAGACCCAGCTACTTTCTTCTGTGCTGCTGGCCTTGCAGCATACATTTCACTGAGGTTTCATTGTAGGCCAGGCATCGGGGAAATGGTTCTTCCACTCCAATGATAGTCTGAGCATACCCACAAGGGAAATATGATTTTAACGGTAGTGCCACGGCTGGGTACTTTCCTATATCTTCATCTCATCAATAAGGCAGCCCCACACAGCAGGACGAGGTCACCAGTTCCCCCACAAGCCTATGCAGGTATCCTGATAGGATGTTACACTTGTTAGAGTGTAGCTAAGGCACAACTAGCATTTAGCCAAAAATATGGAAAGGCTTTTCCACCCTAGTGCAATCAACCACTCAGGCCACTGTGTGCTTTTTCACAATCTATCCATGCTAAAACAGGAAAAATGTGTTTAGTTCTAAGTGCTATGATTAATAACAATAATTAAATAAATCATAAAATTATTCCTTTTCTTTGTTATTTATGACACTGGTCTTGTCACTTTATTTTCTCTTTTCTTTAACAACTTCATTTGCTCCCACTGTTTTACCCACTAACCCCACCAAAACTACTCCTGTCATTCTTTTCTCCTTTTTTCCAGGTCAACATTTAAGGCAGCCTCTGGACACATTTTTTCATGGTGACTTCAGGGGTCATTTCAGGCACAGCCTTTCCAAAATGGAATGCCTTTCCTTCTTCTCATCTAACGTCTCTGTTAGTTTTTTCTTCTTTTTTCTCCCGCTGTATTTATAGACCAAATCTTTCATTCATAATCATTATCTTGCTAGACTTGATTGATTTCCTCATGGTTTAGTAACTCTCAAAGCTCCCCTTTTCTACCTGTTACAATGTCAAAACATTTTGCCATAGGTTCGTGCATTCTTTCAAAAGCTCCATTGCCTTCTTCCTTAGAGCAGAGCATCCCAAGCATTTTTGTCTGAGCATTACTACCACCAGTGGCAGTGCCAGCAGGTGTCATCCCTGGAAATGTGCTGAAACACACCTCACTTAGGGCTTGTCTATCCTGAACATTGTAGGAAATGGTATGTGCTGCCTGGGATCCACTGCACCAGGAAATCTGGAGATCTCTCCTTCCACTTGTTAGTGAATGGGGAAAGGAAAGGCTATCTGTTGGATTTACTTGCATACCCTCCTTAGTCAGGATTCCTTCAGTGTCACACTGTGAGTCACCTTTGAATCAGAATTAGCTTAATAAACTGAAGAGAGATTCAATACAGACTACAAGCAAAGAGGTTGCTGGGGGACTCAAGTGATTTGTGCTCTTTGTCATCTTCTGAGATACTTCTATCAGTAAGACTTTTCTGTGAGAGAAGAAATTATGGCTAAAAACTTTAGGTTACCAAACTGAGTAAAGGAAACTTCTTCGAAGCATACAATGTAACGGAGCTGCTGGCCATGCCTCCTTTCCCTAGCCATTAATTACAGTAATTCTTACCTCAGTTTTCTGATCTCCTTTTTGTGCAGTCTTTCCCCATTTCTTTATTGATCTGTCTCTTCTCAATCTGTTGATTCTACTGGTTTTGTCCCTAAATTGAGTTCCTTTCTTTGTCCACTCTGTCCTCCGTATCTATTTTTAAAACAGTGATCCTTCTTATCTTAAACATGAACCCTAATACTGTCTGCTCTCTTAAATACCTGTCCTGTATTTTGACTACTATGTATTTTTGGGAATAGTGTTGTTCCATGATGCACAATGCTAGAAACTGCACTGCACTAAGAACAAACACAACAATTAATTATTTATTCCTTTTGAACATGAAAAAGAAATATCCACCTATTTTGGTGTAAGATGCTTCTTTTTCAGTTAAAAAAAAAAGAAAAGAAAAAAAATAGGAAGAATGACTGTAAAACAATGGACCAGAAATATCAACATTTTCTTTGGGAGACGGAAGTTAAGCAAACTTCGCTTCTGCTTCAGTTCTACTTTTGTAATTGCCTCTGTCTTACTGTCTTACTCTTTGGAAAGATACCATACCTCTGAAATATCTAGGCCATTTCCTGTCATCTTGTTGTCACTTAATAACCATAATGTTTGTTGAGACATGCCTCATCTTGAAGCATTTTCCTTCCCCTTCTACTCTCTCTATAGGTGTCTTACAATTTATGAAGCAGGTTTACGTAGGTGCCTCATAAATTAAGTATTTTAATATTTATGAGTACATGTGTTCGATAGCACCTCTGTGGCAGTACATACTCTTTTAAAGCAAGTACACCTTCTATTATTGTTAGACAAACATTAGTCAAGAGAATCTCTCTTAGTAACATTCTTTCTGTTAAAATCTTTCTATTTTTCCTTTTATTTCGCTTTGGTTTAGTCAAAACAGAGCAGAGAATAGATTAACTGCATTTCAGTTTTATTGCTGCTGTTTCTGTTCCGCTGAACCCTGCAGGTTGCCTCCAAAAACACTGTCTGACAAGGAAACTGCTTCCACACTGTTTTGTGCTTTCATCCACAAGGATCTGCCAACCAAATCCACCCAAAATTGACTGTGCTCTAAACTAAATAGTTTGATCACAGCTAGTGTGCGAAAGTACCATTCAATCAAAGTCAATGGCTGGGCCAGGCTCACTTTTGTAAGTTAAAGGCTTGGTTCAAAATGTTGTGTGTGCATACGGATGTCCAGAATAATCTGTTCCTAACAGATGTGAAAGCAAAATTTAAAATTCTAATCCAATATTACACATGCTTAATAACATGGTTTTTAAAAATTAATTTGAAAATACACGAATCAGTAGAACTGCTCCCACGCTAAAAATTAGCCACACGCTTAAACAGTTTGGCAGGATGAGATCAACAAAAATGCTACAAGCCAAAGCACTGAATTCCTTTGCCTTTTTTGACAGCTTCTGATCTTTTGTCTATTACAAGGATGATACATGAATGAAATTGCTTGCTCTCGATGCACTAACTGACATGGGGTTTTTTGCTTGTGTTGATTTGTCATAGCAAAATCAGCAAAGGCGTTTTCAGCAATGAAAGAGCAATATATCTTCAAGCTCTCTGAAATGCAGAAAATAGAAAAGGTCAATTATTATTGCAGATGCACTGCTTCTTCACTGATGATACCACCAGAATATAAGTGATGCTCTTCTCAAAAGTCAGCATTCTGATGCAAACCAACATCTTTCTAATTTAAAAGCAATACTCATACAGATGTACAAAGCATAAAGATGAGTATATAGATGTGTTTCTCTTTTATTTTCCTTTTATTAAAATGTGCTTTCTATAAACACAATAACTTGGGTTTTGGTTTTGTTTTTTTTTTTTTTTTGACAGCAAGGTCAATTTAGATTTAAACTCTTGATTTATATCACAAATATTTTTAAATTCTTTCTACATATTAGTCAGAAGTGACTTGTCTCTGAATACCTCTTGGAAGCTCTGAGTATCTTTAATACTTTTCTTAGTATTGTCGTGGTTTAAGCCCAGGCCGTAAATCAGAGCCACGAAGTCCACTTCCCCCCCACCTTTCTTCCCTCCGCTTCTGGAGGGACGGGCAGGAGAATCAAAAGAATTTAAAGCTTTATAAAGCCTTTTAAAAGCTTAATGAACCCTCTTCAAGAGCCAAAACCTCAGAATCCTGAATGCAAAATAAAATGTATTCATTATGAAACCGTTTTCTGGGGGTGGTGTAGCTGCTGTGGTTGGGGCTGGGGTAGCTTCGCTGTCTGTTGCAGTTGAAGTTTGAGTAGCGGCTGTACTTGTTGCTGGGGTAGCTGCACTGTCTGTTGCAGTCGAAGTTTGAGTAGTGGCTGTACTTGTCGCTAGGGGTGGTGTAGCTGCTGTGCTCGGAGCTGGAGTAGCTGCGCTGTCTGTTGCTTCGCCCTCAGATCCAGGGACATTTTTTCCCTTTTGAAGGTGCTGGATAGTGTTGAACAAGGCCCGGTAAGCATAGGCCAAGCCCCAGCACGTTGACATGATTTGTCCCTCTCTGGTATGACCAGGATGACAGCACACCTCATTTAAGTGTTTTACTAATTCTTCTGGATTTTGCACTTGTTCGGTGGTGAAGTTCCAAAACACTGGAGGGGCCCACTGACCTAGATACTTGCCCATACTATCCCACACACCCTGCCACTCTCTCGGTCCCCCTATTTTGTCGTCTAACCCCAGACAAGACCCAAACCCGACTCTGCTTAACTCTTGAGATCAGATGTAATGGTTGTGGACAAAACACACTCTGTATGCGTGCCAACATGGTGACCCCCATCACAATCAGCAAACAGGTCTCAACAATATTAAAAGGCCACTCAAAAACTTCAAAACTCTCAAACGATGCTGTAAACGGTCTGGAAGGGGCACTGGGAGGGTAAAAGAATGTCTCCTTCATAGGTTGACCACCCAGGAAGGAGAAAAAAGATGTATAGTTGCTAAGCATTTGTATTATATACCTCCCAAAGTATAAAGGTGGTGACCACACTGGGAACATAAGCCAGACCAGTTTCATGATCAATTTTTCTATTGTATTACAAGTCATTACCATAAAATACAATGAGACAATAACCTTAGCCCAAGCCCCACACTTGAAAAACACTAACACAGCAAATACCGGCTCTAAGTAACCTACGGCATATTGAGACTGTGAGATCAAAAACAACAACTTTGAGAGCCAATAAATCAGCATTGTGACAAGTGACTATCAATCCAAAACACTGAATGCTTATCACAAATACGATTAGACACACTCCGGTCAGATCTGTCGTTATCTCAACCCTTCGTGCCCCACGTTGGGCGCCAAATTGAACTGTCGTGGTTTAAGCCCAGGCCGTAAATCAGAGCCACGAAGTCCACTTCCCCCCCACCTTTCTTCCCTCCGCTTCTGGAGGGACGGGCAGGAGAATCAAAAGAATGTAACTCCCACGGGTTGAGATAAGAACAGTCCAGCAACTAAGGTATAACACAAATCACCACTGCCGCCACCAACAATAACAACGACAAGAGAAATAACAAGGGAAGAGAATACGATACCGCCTGCCGGAAAAGACAGCCCGACCGCAAAAGGGACGTGCCCTTCCGGGTAGCTCCCAGTTACATCCCCTGGCATGACGTGCTGTGGTATGGAACACCTCCTTGGCCAGTCTGGGTCAGGTGTCCTGTCCCCGCTTCCTCCCGGCCCCTCCTCCTCCCTGGCAGAGCATGAGACTCACAAAGTCCTTGGTCAGTCTAAACATCGGTGTTATCAGTTTTTTGTTCCCAGGCCAAAAGTCAAAAACACAGTGCTGCAACAGCTACTAAGAAGGAGAAAAAAAAACTGACTGCCACTGCTGAACCCAGGACAGTATGTATAAAGGCGTAAGGAAACAAAATTGTACACAGGTGCGCGTAGAAAAAGGGTTGCTTTTTTCTGCTTTGACTACTAAGGAGGCATCACCAAGTAAGCAAGGACATAAGTGTGCCTGAGAGGTCACCTACCTCCAGGGCTTAGACACAGGACTCTAGGCTATCCAGAGGCATTTCCATCTAGTTAAAAATTTAAAAACTATATTTGGGACCTCTTCTGTAGGAGGACATATGTGTGTGTACATACATACATACATACAAATATATGTATATATATTTATACATATATATACATATATAGATGTACTGCACACATATATACATGTACAATATGTATATACATATACAATATGTATATACATATATACGTTATATATATGTATATACAATATGTCTAAACAAAAATATATGTACAGTGGCAATTTAAATCCATTAGATTTGTGATGGTTTAGAATGCAGAAGCTCTACATTTGAATCTATTTGTGAAGGCTTGTTTATATGTTCTGCATTAAGCTGTTACTGGATGAAACGTATAAACAGCTCTTGAAGCAGAGCTGGCAACACAGTGGTCCTCAACAACTTCTGCAGGTAGGGTGAGGAATGCCCACAGTAACACGTGGCCCCTGGCACGATCTGTGTTTCCTTGGAAAGCTGGCACAAGTGAGCCTGCAGCCTCTCAACCACAGGATATTCAACACAGGTCACCTACATCCTGCATGACAATGTTTGTTTTGACAACAATCAGCCTCACTTTAAAGAAACAGTGAATTTCATTGCATGTCAGGCTGAACTCACACCAGTAGGCTCACTGTGAAGTGCTAACTGGGTTGAGCCATTGCAGAGAGATGGGTATACTATTTATGGATTCTTATCAGCCTTCATCAGCAGTACTCAGTGCTGTGAAAACTGAGATGCTGCACTCCATATTCAGTAGCAAGAGACAAAATGCTTTTTAAGATAATGTACCAAGGAACTTAAAAAGCTTTAGTAGCTTTTGGTAGCAATTAAACAGGTCTTCCAGGACTGCAGTGCTAATTAGCCTGAGGTGAGCTTGTAATAGCTAAACCCCATTTTGCAACTTTAAAAAAATGAGGATAACAATGTCAAAGGATTTAGAAAATATGAATGACAGAACCATGGAATCATAGAATAGTTAGGGTTGGAAAGGACCTTAAGAACATCTAGTTCCAACCCCCCTGACACGGGCAGGGACGGCCCACAATAAACCATCTCACCAAAGGCTCTGTCCAACCTGGCCTTGAACACCACCAGGTACGGAGCATTCACAGCTACCCTGGGCAACCCATTCCAGTGCCCCACCACCCTAACAGTAAAGCATTTCTTCCTTATATCCAATCTAAACTTCCCCTGTTTAAGTTTGAACCCGTTACCCCTTGTCCTCTCACTACAGTCCCTGATGAATAGTCCCTCCCCAGCATCCTTGTAGGCCCCCTTCAGATACTGGAAGGCTGCTATGAGGTCTCCACGCAGCCTTCTCTTCTCCAGCCTGAACAGCCCCAACTTTCTCAGCCTCTCTTCATACAACAGGTGCTCCAGTCCCCTGATCATCCTCATGGCCCTCCGCTGGACTTGTTCCAACAGTTCCATGTCCTTTTTATGCTGAGGACACCAGAACTGTACACAATACTCCAAGTGAGGTCTCCCGAGAGCAGAGCAGAGTAGAGGGGCAGGATCACCTCCTTCAACCTGCTGGTCACACTCCTTTTGATGCAGCCCAGGATACAGTTGGCTTTCTGGGCAGCAAGCACACACTGCCACCTCATGTTCATTTTCTCATCGACCAACACCCCCAAGTCCTTCTCCGCAGGGCTGCTCTGAATCTCTTCTCTGCCCAACCTGTAGCTGTGCCTGGGATTGCTCCGACCCAGGTGTAGGACCTTGCAATTGGCATGGTTAAACTTCATAAGGCTGGCATCAGCCCACCTCACAAGCGTGTCAAAGTCCCTCTGGATGGCATCCTTTCCTTCCAGCATATCAACCAAACCACACAGCTTGGTGTCATCGGCAAACTTGCTGAGGGCGCACTCAATCCCACTGTCCATGTCACCGACAAAGATGTTGAACAAGAGAGGTCCCAACACCAATCCCTGAGGGACACCACTCGTTACTGGTCTCCAGCCGGACATTGAGCCATTGACCACAACTCTTTGCATGGAGCCATCCAGCCAGTTCTTTATTCACTGAGTGGTCCACCCATCAAATTGATGTCTCTCCAATTTAGAGACAAGGATGTCATGTGGGACAGTGTCGAACGCTTTGCACAAGTCCAGGTAGATGACATCAGCTGCTCTGCCCCTGTCCATCAGTTTTGTATCCCCATCATAGAAGGTCACCAAATTGGTCAGGCAGGATTTCCCCTTAGTGAAGCCATGCTGGCTGGCACCAACCACCTCCTTTTTTTTCGTGTGCCTTAGCATGCTTTCCAGGAGAATACGCTCCAAGATTTTGCCAGGCACAGAGGTGAGGATGACTGGTCTGTAATTCCCCGGGTCATCCATTTTCCCCTTCTTGAAAATGGGGGTTATATTTCCCTTCTTCCAGTTGTCAGGAACTTCACCTGACTGCCATGATTTTTCAAATATGACGGACAGTGGCTTAGCAACTTCATTTGCCAGCTCCTTCAGAACCTGCAGGTGGATTTCATTAGGTGCCATGGACTTGTGCACATTCAGGTTTTTAAGATGATGTCAAACCACATCCTCTCCTGCAGTGGGCCCAAGGTCTTCATTCTCACAGTCCCTGCATCTGCCTTCCAAGACTTGGGTGGTGTGGTAAGAGCATTTGCCAGTGAAGACTGAGGCAAAGAAGTCATTAAGAACCTCAGCCTTCTCCAAATCCTGGGTAGCCAGTTCTCCAGATATCTTCCGAAGGGGGCCTACGTTGTCCCTAGTCTGTCTTTTATTTGCAATGTATCTATAGAATCACTTCTTGTTATCCTTAACAACCCTAGCCAAGTTTAATTCTAACTGGGCCTTAGCTTTCCTCACCTGGTCCCTAGCTTCCCGGACAACATCCCTGTATTCTTCCTAGGCTGCCTGTCCCTGCTTCCACCTTCTATAAGCCTCTTTTTTCCTTTGAATTTTCCTGAGCAGCTCCTTATCCAAGGAGGTCTCCTGGCCCTGTCGCTGCACTTCCTTCTAGTTGGGATGCAACACTCCTGAGCTTGTAGTAGGTGATTCTTGAATATCAACCAACAGTCTTGGGCCCCCCTGCCCTCTAGGGCTATATCCCATGGAACCTTACTAAGCAGGTCCCTGAAGAGGCCAAAGTCTGCTCTCTTGAAGTCCAGGGCAGTGAGCTTGCTGCACACTCTTATCACTGTCCTGAGGACCTCGAATTCGACCATCTCATGATAGCCACAACTAAGGCTGCTCTGGAGCGCCACATTTCCAACCAATGATATAATGTGCAAACTCACAGAGCATTAGACCTACTACAAATTCGGAGCTAGAGGCCAGCCTGTACAAGCTGACCAGTGTCTTTTAAACATGGATTTTCTGATTAAATGTTTCACTCCTGTAGTGCTTTAGTTCATACCCTGGTCTTGTTCACTGCTGCACTTGGGAATGCTGACTGATGACTCAAGAACTGTGGATTCAATACTTCATTCATTTAATCTTTACAGATCCTAAGTAGTCATCATAATTTCCAAAACATAAAGGGTAGCAGCTTTGCTCAGGAGGTTAAAGTTATGTTACTACAGTGCATTTTGTTATATGTCAGCTAAATTTTCATGTATAAATGTATTCCCTTAATTGATTTATCAGAAGACCTAGTCAACTCAGTATGCATAAGGAATCTTTTGTCTGCATTCACAGAGCCAGCTGCTGTCAGTGATATTGGATTACAGAGCACAAGAATGACCAGTCAAAAAAGAAAAAAAACAACCCCAAAGCCGTTGCTTGATTTGACTGTTATTCAATTTTAAGTACTTTCATGCAACTCTGCTGTAGAATTTTCTTTATGAGTGTCTTTAAAAGAAGACATCGATGTTTTATTCTGTTTTAAGTGCTGACAATCATCACTGTTAATGAATATGTACTCATTAATGTTTAAAGCATTCACAGCACAAAGGTGTTTCCTTCCCTCTTGAGTTTGCTTTTCCTGGGACAATTAATTTTAACATTAGCTACTACATCTGTTTCCAATACCATAAAAAAATTTTAGCTTATTCTATGGATCACATCACCAAGTTTTGCACAGTAAAGCGGGCATCCTTTAATCAGGAGATGAGTTTGGGAACTGCCCTTTATCCATAGGAATACACCTTTTTATTTTTACTTTTTAAATTCTTAAACCTATGCCCTATAGCTCTTTTAACTATTCCTTAAACGAAAGCTGCCATTATTAGTGTAAAAAAACCATTACACTGTGAACCATGGAGAACACAGATATACCTCTTGAACACAGGAATATTAAAGCTGGCAAGAATGACACTGTGACATTATCAAAATCATGTAGGAACAAGGTAAAGAAGGAATTATATTATCATACCTGCTTCTACATAAGTTTGGATCTTGAAGACCAACTTCTCAAAAAATGCTTTTCAGTGACATATTATTATGACCATTTAAGGAAAAGCACAGCAACACCAAAGTCTTGGGCTGAATCCCATGCTCTAAAGTTTATATGGAAGAAACTGCATTGTCCTGAGAAAAATACTCTGAAACTGCATCACCAACAAAAATACAAAATAGTTCTCCTGCAGGATTGAATGCTGCAGCAGCTCTTCATGCTGCAGCAGCTCTTCATCCTGCAAAATATCCAGTAACTTTAGTGAAGCACTGGAATACCATCTAAATCAAAATATAATTGAATCATATAATTTCGATGGGGATGTCTGTTGATAAAATCATCCTTCCTATGCTGTGGGTTTGGCAATTATTTATTAAACTAAAACGAACAATCTGTGGAACAGTTTTTGGTCTATCAGTCTACTTCTCTCATCTTTGGCTCTTTCTGTCCAGGTGGAAATTGCCTTCTGATATGAGTACTCTTATTTCCACCAGATCAGAATTCACAGAATATTCATAAAAAGGATGTGAGAGCACTGCATTTTTAGTATCTTTCTTACTAAATAAAAATGACAAACAGCACCAGGTTACAGCAGACCATTACATAGCAGGAGTCTGCCAGGTTCTGAGAGCCTGCATAAACAAAGTAAATAAAAATTATAGCATTTGTGAGAGTGGTACACATCAGGATGCATCACGCATTGCAGCAATGCTGAGCACACATAGCTCTCTAAGCAACAGGACCAGATAAAAGTGATTTCAAAGAGTTTTGCAGATTACTGATTAGATACTTTGATGCTTAATGAAGTATGAGATTTTTCCTGTGGCTGGGCATTCATAGTTCTTTCTTCATGTGAGCACTTAGCAGCAGACTGGAGCAGGGGAGTCAGTGTCACAGCCAAAGAAACTTGTTTCTGTATTGCTGAGCCTTGGGTGGACCGCATTCATGAGAAGAGGGAAAAACAGGGGGGAGTTCTTTCGGCATGTGAAAGATTTGTATCATTTCTTCTTTCCAGGATGGGAAGATCTGGTACCCAAAATCTGTAATACACTATTCAAAAGAATCTTAGGCTGGGGAGAAGCTGTGGGAGCACAGGGAGGACAAAAGCAACCACAAAAAGTGAACTGAAACTACCTAAGTTACACATCTATTGCTGTCTTTTACTTGAATACATGTATCTATGCATAGACACACACACACACACAACCCATTTATCCACCTGCTTGTAACCAGACCGTTGGTTCATTAACTGCAGTATAAGCTGCAAGGACTGAAAACATGTATTTGAAACATGTATTTGAAAGAACATGTTCCTTTGGTTGCTGCTGTAGCAAAGCCTGCAGAGGAAAGGCAGGCTGTAGCATATGGGCTGCACGAGGAAGCTGCCATATGCAAGAGCGTGGAGAAATCCTACCTCCTCTTTAGAGAGACCTTGCCCACAGAGATTCAGACTGTTCTGGAGTACTGTTTATGTTTGCAAAGTCTACCACTGCAAGAAAGAAGCTGTTTCTTAAGCACCTCTGGATCAAGGAGGGTTAAATGTTTTCCTAGTCTTAAACAAAACTTCCCCCATTTCATTTTGTGCCCATTGCCTCTTGTGCTGTACCTGGGCTGCTGATGGCAACTCTTCAAGCCTGGCAGTTCAATTAGTTTTCAGTCCACCTCCTTGTCCAATTTTCTAGCCCATACGTCATCAGCTGTCTATGAGAATATTAGAGAGTGTCAAAAGCCTTCCTAAAGTTGAGATGAACCATATCTAGTGCTCTGGACAAAAAAAAAAAAAAAAAAAAAAAAGGAAATAAATCAGAACCACAAGTTCTTCTAAAAAAAAAAAAAAAACAAACACAAAACCCAAAAAACTACAAAAACAACCAAAAAAACAAATCCCTTCTACCTAAATCTATCTTAAAAGGCTAATTTGAACTTTATAAAAAGTGATTGTACTATCATAGTTAACCTTTCCAGATAGGACAATTCTACACTGAAGTGGATTATGTATATTTGCTTTATTCTGAGCAAGACTGAGGAAGAGAGTGGAATACACAACCCATTATACCATACACACTCATTTGGTATGTAACAATACTTTCTTCCCTGGTATCTAATTTCTGGCAACTTCAGCTCTGAAAACTGCACTTCATATATGTTACATAGAATCATAGCATGGTTGGCTGGAAAGACCTTAAGATCACATAGTTCCAAACCCCTACCATGAGCAACCCACCACTATACCAGGTTGCTCAAAGCCTAATCCAACCTGGAACACTTTCAGAGATGGAACAGCCACAACTTCTCTGGACAAACTGTTCCAGTGCCTCACCACACTCACAGTAAAGAATTTCTTCCTTGTATCTAACCTAAATTTCCTAAACGATTTTCCAAGGTGAGCAGCTCCAGAGAGGAGCCTTCAATCCAGGAGCAAGGGGAAACCCCGAGTCCAGGAGCCTCAGTTCTGAGCGGCGAGAGCCACCGAGGGAACCTCGAACCCTCGCCAGGCCTTGCCCAGGAGCCGGCAGCTCCTCTGAGGTGAGCAAGGACTCACAGGGGCCGGTGCCAGAAGGGACGGCCTCGTCCTGGGCGAGGAAAATCTGCCCCGGGGCGAGCGGGAACAGCGGGTGGGACGGCAGTTGGAGTCGGCAGCGCGGGCGGGCAGCGGGCAGGTGCGGGAGGGCTCGTCTCAGGGCCGGGGCCCTGTCTGGGAGCTGTGCTCTGGCTGCCCCGGCGGTGGCCGCGTCGGCACCAGACAGTGCCGATGAGAGGGGAGGCTGCACGCAGAGCTTGGAGTGCAGAGAGTGCCTGCGCTGGTCTTGTGAGGCGAGGGTGCACAATGGGCAGGGCTGCACTTGGTGCTCCCTGGTGGAGGCCCTCCTGCAGCAGGGGCTGAGCTGCGGGACGCTGTCAATAGCTGAAAGATGTCAGGGAAGCTGAGAGGAAGAAGCTTGCTCCAGGCCCAAACTGTGCAAGGGGTCACAAGCCTCTGGGTCCAGAGGGTGTTCATAGGCCTCAATGCTTGGGACCTGCACTGCAGATAGCCCCTCTGACCTACATCAGAGCTTGTCATGCGGAACTGCGTGCGTAATGTAACATAGCTGTTCTGTTCTATTCTGCTCCGTTCCATTCCATTCTCTTCCACTCCATTCCCTGCGCTCACAATGAGTTGTGTAATGATGAGACCATTATTTACCTGAAATGCCAAGGGGTCTTCAGCACCAAAAACACTCAAAACCACAAATCGGACAGGTTACAGGAGGAAAGAGTATATTATTTATTTATAAATAAAGTTATTTTATTTATCTTAGTTAATTTTAGTCCAGTTTAGATTATATTTTATCTAATATTTAATATTAATATTTAATCTAGTTTAGATTATATCTAAATCTTTCAGAGCTGATGCCCACAAGCATTAACACAATGCACATGCATAGCCAGCAGCAGGCTGACGAATCCCTCAGTTTAGCTGGAAAAAACATCCCTTGCAGCCTGACAAAGGAAAGCTGGGGCAGGAGCGGTGCTGTGGTGGTGTGACAGCGGTGGAAGAAAGAACCCAGCCAGAAAGGGCCAGGGAAGACCAGACTAAGGGTGGTGCTCAGTGCTACAGAGGACAGCAGCAAGCCCTGGGGCCATGCTGGGGCCACCCTGGGAGTCCCAGGGCCATGCTGAGGCCGCTCTGGGAGTGCAGAATTGCTGCCTCTCCCCGGATGCAGGGCACGAGGGCCAGCTGCGTGGAGCACAAGCAGCTGCCTTTGGGTCACGATAACCCAAAGGAGCCCGTGAAGGGGCTGTGCTCGGCTGCAGGGGAAGGCAAAAAACCCCGGGGACACTTGCTGGTCCACCCTGGGGAGAAAAAAGCCTTCCCCCCACCCAGCTGCAGGACACGAGGGGCCACCTTTGTGGTGCATGAGCACCAGGCAATAGCCAAGCCAGAATGGACTGAGGAGCCCTGACAAGTGGTCATGCTCAGTGCTCAGAGGAAGGCAAAAAACGCCAGGGACCAGTGCCAATCTGCCCCACAGGAAAATTCCTTCCTGACCCCGGCTCTGGCAATCTGCTACTCCCTGAGCATGTGAGCAAGACCTGCTCCTGGCCCACAGGCTGATTATGCCTCTAAAGGGGACACTGGGCCTGCCCTTTCTGCCTCCACCTGGAGCCATCTCAGGGGCTTCCAACAACAGCAAAATGACGCTGCCCTGATCAAACCTAGGGGCAAGAATCTTTCCTGTGCCTGGCAGTGGGAGCTCCAAAGCACCAGGGGAGAGCATTGGGCCATCTGTGGATCCTATTTCTTATGGCTGCTGCCACTATCTCCAAGAAGATGAGGACGGCGAGCTCCCTGAAGACTGAAGCAGAATTTCCATCCTTCCAATGAGCTGTGCGTGTGGCCCCTCCAGGGGCTGGAATTGCAGCAGAAAACCTCCAGCAGCTTCGGGCAGTCTTCCCCCCTCTGCCCCTCCAAGTAATTCCACGGGTGCCTCAAGGAATTCCTCTCGGGTGCCTTCAGGCTGCCAGCTCTGTCCTGGTGGCAAAGCCAGGCACTCTGGCACTGGGGCACGGGAGGACGTTGCTTTATACTGCCATTATACTGCATTGTGATGCTGCGTTGGTGGATGGTGGCACTATGACACGGGGGTCACAGGGCCCCCACAGCCCTGCCCACCGCAGCCTTGCTGCTGCCCCTTTGCCCAGCATCCCTTGGAGAAAGGCCTTTGGGGTGCTGGCCCTGAGGCAGCGCCTGTGCCCAGGAGGCCCAGGGGGATGTGTCTGCCCATGGAGGCCACACACTGGGCACCTCTGCTGGGTGTCCCTGTAAATTAATCCCTATGTTCAGACTGTATCAATAAAGGTGTTTATACACGTACAGTCACTTGAGTGTGGTGATCCCTGGAGGTGAAAGAAATGGGTTTTGGTTCCCTCTGCATGAACTCTGCAGAAACATAGAGAGCATACAGGATTTCCTCACCATTCCTTATCAGTACACAAAGTGGCATTTGCTGCTATGCTGCTTATGGTGAAGTCTTCTTCTTGGAAAGAAGAATTTAAGAAATCTCTTCTGCATTTGTTACACAGGGTGTTTAGATATTTGCTTGCATTTATTAACATTCATGTGTCTACCTCTTGTAGTACTACTTGAATGCAACACTTCACTGACTGCTGCCTAATTCCATGTTCTTGATAGCTCAATAAAGTGTTTTGATCCCAATTCAGTTTAACTGCATAGACTGAGCAGCTATTCCCTGCAAAACTCAGGAAAAACAAGTAACTGACTCAGTTGCGTAGAACAGTTTTAAAACCCTCAGCCAAGTATCACGTAAGGGTACTGTAGAGAGGACAAAGATTTAGAGAGTGGCAATAAATCCCCCCAGCACATTTGTTCAAATCCTTGAAATGCAGAATGACCACTGGTCTCTCTGCCATGGGCTTATTTCTTGAGTGGTCTATTGGGGGAGGAAAGGGGAAAGTCACCAAGTTTGTTACTGAAGATGTTGCTCTAGGCTGCAGAAGACAGCCCCAGCTGCATTCCTGTCTGAAATGAAGAAAGTTTTGTGTCTGTCTGAATAAACTGTTATTTCAGGAAAAACACCTATGTTTTTCACACACAAAAGTAGAAAATGCTACTGCCTCTGCCCAGATCAGGTAGCAAGTGAGCACAATCACCTCTTGGAAACAAGACGTTAAAAACAACACACACAAACAGAAACACGCTATCTATAGCTGTATCATCTCTATCGCTATGTCTCTACATCTCTATCTCCATATCTCTCTGTCCCTGTCTCCTGGGTTAGTGCAAATAAATCTCCACAGCACAGCAGTACTGGTAAGTGCAATGGAGGGCGCGTGCTGAGGACACCAGTTTGAAACAGCAGAGCTGCAGCCAAGGCAAAGGGAGACAAGCTGGAGGTAACTGCAGCAGCAGTGCTGTTGCAAAAGCTGTCATAATTGAAGGCTGGAAACAGGAGAAGCTGTGAAGGGACAGCTTGATTCTAATCCACAGTGTCTTGAGTTGGTACCAAAAGGGAAGGGTGGCCTCTAGAAGGAAAGGATCAAGAAATTGTGACTTTGCTAGATGTCCTGCTGCAGCAGGTCCTGACAGTTGCACTCTTCTTTCCTTCATCACTGGCAGCATTCTTGAAAAGTGCCACTTAAAAGCTAATCAGTAGGAACACTGGAACGCTATCAAACTTTTCTCTATTTCCCCAAAACTGCAAGGTCTACAGTCTCTTTTTCTCTTATTTCGCACTTCTTTAGGAACATCATCTTTAAATAAACTTAAAACTTTATATTAAAATGGAAATTGAAAGGCTTGCTCAAACAAAATGCCTATTAAAAAACAAAAAAAACCCAAAAAAACCCCAAACAAAACAAACCAACTTTGCACAAAAATGTGAATAACCTAAGAAATCTTCAACAAAACACTTACTGTCAAAGATCTAAACATAATAAACAGGAGTATTTACAGCAGTAAAAAATACAATAAGCTGATACTTTATGTATCATCAGAGGAGGTCCTCTTGAAGTTAAAACATGAGGTGAATAATTCAGCATTTTGACTCCAGCTTTTCCTCTTTCTTGAACACTATTTTAATGGATGATGATTGCCTAATAATAAAGGCTAGTGTCCTGGGTAGGACAGCCTAGGACAAACCACGACAAACCACGACAGCTAGTTTTATATTTTTATACAAATATATTTTTAACATACCATTTTTAACATATAATTTATTTTTAGCAAACCACGACAGCTAATTTTATATTTTTTTCATTAGACTGACCAAAACAAAGGAAACTTTTTGTTCTCACTCCCTTGATCTACATCTGCTTTTACTGCTACCTACAAGTCAAGTCTTATATTCATCTTCAGACATCATGCCTGAAATTCTCTGCACACCTCCCTAATTAATTTGGTTTTTTAAGAAAAACTTTTGTGTCTGGATGACATATTCTTACTTTTGAAATAATTTTGTTCCTTCAGTACAAATCAAAATTTCCACAAACTTCTTCCCCACATCTCCTATTTTCCTGTCACTGCTTTCTTTCATGAGCATATCTTTGCTTAGAGGATCCAGGGATTCTCCTGTTCCATGGCTTACATTCTAGATACTTACTTTAATAACAGCTGGGTCCACTTTCATCCATAGAACCATGCAGTCCATCCAAGTCACCATGTAAAAGAAACATTTGAAAAGAAAACCCAACCTGTAATGCCTGTATTTTCACAGTATTGTAGCAAGATTCTCTTTTTATGCTAATGTATTAAGTACAGCATTTCCTATTCAACATTTTAAAGTAAATGGAAATTTGCCAAACAGTAGCTAAAAGAATAAATACACACCTAAGTTGCTTCACATTATCCAGTATGCTAATTATGATGCCACATACAAATATGCATCATTAACAATTAATTTATAGTTCTAAATAGAACTGAGGCAAAATACAAAATAAAACAAGCTAAGCCAGCATACTGCATCTGCAAGGGTTTGGGTTTTCTGGTGAGGTTTTTTGGTTAGGTTTTTTTTTTTTTTTTTTTGGGGGGGGGTGGGTGTTGTTTTGGTGTTTTTTTTGTGTGAAAAAGTAAACCTTCAGTTTAAATAAATATTAAAAAAACCCTTAAGTAAACTGTGTACTGAGAAGCCAGCAAAAAACAGTAACAATTTTGCTGGTAAGTTAATAGTTCTAGATTCCCCAGCCTGACATATCTTTGAGAGAACACAAAGACAACCTGGAATCAATACTTTTAAAATACATCTCCATAAACAGCATTTAAAGCTGAATGTGAGATATTTGACAATGTCTCAAGAGTCAGCTATAATTCATATTTGTCTTTGTTTGTCTTAACTTTCCTAACCAGGATCACCTAAAATACATATTTTACTAAAACCCATTTAAGAGAAATCTGTGTGGGTATGAAGGCTATCTCTCTTGTTATTATAAATCAGAATATATGACATTACACAGAAGCAGCCCAGTAAGTTAACACTGAAGTACTATACTTCACATATACCATTTTCTAACTTGAATTATCTGAGGAAAAAATAATGCACTGCCTTTCAGCATATACTATTTCATGTATACAAAAGATATTCTGCTTTTTAACTATTTATAACTTGAGTAGTTAAGTGGTTATTAAAACTTAAGTGTTTAGTATATTTAAAATAATGACTCTCCTAATGTTTGCACCAACTATAAGAAAATGAGATTAAACTTCCTTCCTGTTAGCCTTTCATATACCATTTCCCAATTCTTTTTACAATATTTTTTTATATGACCAGAACCAAAAAAAGCACTGAAAAGGCAGGTCAGCTAAAAACCAGTTCTTTGTAATCAGCCTAAGAGCAGTTCTGTTTAATACCAGGCAGACTTTAAAACAGATTTTTAATAGTTGAAAAAAAACCCAATACATTGAATTGTATATTTGGAAATTAATCCCACATTACTAAAATAGCTTATGAAACATTATTTGAAAAATAAATTTATAATTAAGTATAAAAGCCTAGCTCTGCCACACTTCAAGGTTAAACTTTACCCGTAATGAGCACAGGTCACTACAGTTTTTAAGTAATTGATTTGAACTTTATAAACATATAGATTATTATTAATTAGCACCTCAATGAAAAGTTCGTGTTCTATTTTACAGTGGTTATTTACACAAAGAAACATGGGATCAATGTAATAGCTTAAAACTAAAGTCCTGTATGAGACTCAATACTAAAACCTATGTAAACAAATTAAAATAGTGCAGACAAGGTTTATAAATTAATGAATTCTATAGCATATATAACATACACAAAACTCACGAAAACATGTTATTGTAAATTGATAAATAAGCAGTATGTTAAATAATTGCCATAAAATAGTAAACTATTGTCTCCACTTTGAACAATGGAGGCAAGCACTATTAATACCTAAGAATTCTCTTATATAAAATACTAGATCTCTTCTGAGACCTGTTTGTGAAGTAAAAGGCTTACATAATTTATCTTGTGGTCATTTTTTTCTCCTCCAACATAGCTTGGCATTCTTTTGCTTCTGCAACAGTTTAATTAAAAGCCTTCCTCTGGTTTCAACAATACAGTGTTATTCTTTAGCCAGGGCCAGCTCTAAACAGACATCAAAACACACAACAGATTTAAGGCAACATCATAATATTGGAATCCAGTCATGCCAGCAAGAATGCTTTTGCTCCAAGCTTAAAAACTGCTTTATATTAAGTACTGACTTTCATTCTTTGGGACCTCTTCCTCTACTGACTTTGTTACCCACAGCTCAGATACAATTTTAAATTTTTTCCTAAATCTTCTCCTGAGTTTCTTCATTTCTTTTACCCGGGAATGATCTTCTCCTATGACAACATGGGAGACACCCTCTTCAAGGTGAGAGACTACTGTTGCACCATAAAAACGCAGCTCCAGAGCTCTAACTGATAGTGTTGTTCCACGGATTTTGGTTCTGGGCTCATTAACAACAGCGTAGCAATCCACATAAATAGTGCTGCCTCTGAATATACTGAGCTGACAGCTGCTCCATGAGTAACGTTCTTCTAACTCTGCAATCATGTCCAAAGGAATAACCTTATTGTCTTTCATTCTTGAGAACACTTCCTTGAGTTGTGTAACATCTGTGTCTGCTGTGTAGCTATCTCCATAACAATCATACTCACGAGCAAAATGTTCTTTTGTGTCAGGAGACATGTGAATCATAAATGCTGGCTGCCAAGGCACCAGCATTTTGGTTTGAAAACACTGCAGAAGCCACTCTGCCCTCACCACATCGTATTTGTTGGAAGCAATGATGTTTTTCACTCTGACATTCTCAGCTCCTACAATGACACAGTAAGTCTCTGGCCCTGGATTCTGTACCACGCTGCCACCCCATTCAGCTATTCTGCTTTCCAGTTCAGGCTTTGAGTGGCTTTCCGTTCCAGTCATAACACAAAACTCAACATCTTCAAATACATTTGAAATCTTGTTTACACTAGAAAGATCAGGAGCTTTAAATTGCTCAGCTATTCTAATTATCTTTTTCACCTTTGATACAGTTTTCCTTTTTTTCTCTTGTGGCTCATAATCATCTATATGAAGGTGCTTGGATGCCAGCTTCCCTTCTGCTTTGCTCCTGAGATCTTCTAACATGTCTGAAGTCATGCACTCATACCATTCTTTGTCCTCTCTTATCTTCTCAATTCGGGGGAATCTCAAAGTACAGTCAGTTTTGTACATATCACTGTTAACAATCTCGGCTGCCTTGATTTGAACTATGACAGAGTTGCAAGGTTCGATGTACATTTCAGGTTTTTCAGTTCCACACAAAATGTTACAGGGAGGGTCTTTCCTATGGTAGGGCTTCCAGTGTTTAGCCAGTTTCAAACCTAGGTCATACAATTCCTTCATAGTGTAGCCAGAGCCAACACGACAAATAGAGTGGAAAACAGTAGGTTTTTCATTTGGACGGGGCGTCTCTGCAATAGCACACAGAAAATGAGACATCATCCCACCACGCGAGCCCTTCCCCCAGTAGCCACCAACAATTAAAAGGTCCAGTTCATCCATCAGCCCATTGACATATTCTGGCTTGATTTTTAACCAGCCTTCCCCACGTTTGTCAGGCTTGTAGGTAGACATGGGATCTTTCACCATAATCCCTTCCTCTCTGTCATCTATTGCTTCGTTCAAAGCATCAATTACTTCCTTTCTTGTTCTGGCATTTCTTTTGTGGACAACATGTATCCTGCCTGTTACCGGTGTAAATACACTGCTTAAGATTTCATACCTTTTGCTTAGTACTTCATGCCCCAACTTCTGATCGTTAACCATCAACACATCAAATACACAGAAGCAAGTCTGCAGATCAGAGTCCTCCATCATTCTTTTTATATCAAACCTGTTTCCTTTTTGCATAAAGGTTTGCGTCTCAGGATTGTAAGCCATCATTTCGCCATCGAGAATGCAATTTTGTATATTGCTCTTAAATGCATTATGAATAAATGGTGTTAATGAACCATCAAGGGGAGAAGCGCCAAACTGCTGAGTATAGTCAAACCCATTTCGGGAAAAATATTTATATACATCTCCATCTTTGTGCATCTGCATACGTTCACCGTCCAGCTTAGTTTCTATGTAGAATGTCTGGTTATTCATTTGTTTCTCAATTTGCTGGACATCAGCAATAGCAGCAAGCATTGGCTTAAAGGCAGAAAACAACGTGATAGAAACATCGCTAAGTGAGACAGAGGGATCATGCAGCTGTCTGCAAACTTTTTCCAAATCAGTTGTGACATTGTGCAGTTCAACAGCATCAGGATGAAAAATTGAAAATATAGTTTGTTGACTGACACCAAGCTTTAGATCCTTTATAATCATCCGGATAAGCCACTTTTGTTCCAGTGCTGTGCTCTGGGTAATTAACTGAAGTAGACTTTTCTTTAAGAGACCCTTGTTTTTAGCAACATTATTGTTAGCTATTGCATCTAAGTGTTCATTGACTTGCTCTATTGTCAGTCTGCCCTGTTTTGGGCTTCTAGGTTTTAACACAAAGTATGCAATCATTGCAAAATCTCCAGCATCCCCACGTGAGCCAGCAGGTGTTCTGTAATTTAAAAGCTTTGCAGCATCTTTTCCATCTTTCGGTAAATGAAGCAATTCAATGTACAGCTTTGCAAGCATAGTTTCTTTAATTCCATAAGCCATCCTCTCTCTTTCCAAATGCGGCAGAATAAGTCGCATAGCTGGATAAAAAGAATCTGTGACATCTTTTTTTTTTTGATGAAGAGCATCGTGGAATTTCCTCCAGGAATCCAGAAACTCCTTGAAATACTTGGTTTTGTCTGGACGAGATTTACATGTCTGTATTCGCTCCAGAGTAGAACACAGATCTGCGAAAGGCACGTGAGAGGCCACTGTTCTTTTAGGAGAAGGCTGTGAAGCAGTCGCAGAAGCCATCAGAGTCTGTTCTTCACTAAGAACAGCTACAACAAAAATATATTCGTAGAGAAAGAGCCAGCGTGTTATTCTGCCTTGAATAAAATATATGTATATATATCTAATTAGGATTTACTGATTTTCTCATTTTGCTAATTAGGATGTAACCGTATCTTTACATAGAGCAGGTACCGCTGTCCGTCCTTACGGGTGAAACTCAGCAGCTAAGCTACGGCGCTGCACACGGCATCACCCAAACAGGACCGCACGTCTGGAGAAAGCACCGCGCCTCCTTCCCGCTGCAGCGGCAGCCTTCACCGCTGAGACCCCTTCCCTTCGCTACTCTCCCTCCTCGCAGCGCAGCCCGTCCCCGACATCGCCCGCCCTCGGCCCACTCCTGCCCCGGCTTCCGCTGCCCGGGGGCTGAGGGGACTCGCCGAGCCCGCCCTGAGGCAGCAGGGTCCTGCAAGGGCGGATGCAGTTCACGCTGGAAGCAGCGGTCAGGGCGTTCGCGCCCCGCCCCTCACCGCTACGACGTTGCCATAGCCACGGGGCGGGGAAGAACGGACACCAGCCGGGGGACACCTGCCGCTCGCCACCGGCCGCCTGCTCCCCGGGGCGGACTATCGGGACGGTGAGGGAAGCCGGACGGGACGGTGGAGGAACACCCACCCCCAAGACTTACGCGGAGCCGGGGACACCCACGAAGCCGGAGACAGTTGTATAACCCGTGTCACACCGGCCGCCCTTCGCCCCGGAAGGAGAAAAGCTCCCCGCTTGTCACAGCGGCCCGTGCTCCTCACCCGGGCGCAGTGGTTCCGCCTATCGAGGCGTCAGTGGCCGCGCCTGCGCAGTTACTGCTGCGGCGAGAAAACGTTAGCGGAGCCCAGGGAGGGAAGAAAAAGGCGAGCGGAGGAACCTAGACCCGGAAGCGGAAGTCGAGGCGGTGCGACTTCCCGTCTCGGAAGGAGTGGTGGTGGAAGTTACGCGTCGGGTTTGTACCGGCCTGAGGCACTGCCAGAGGCAGCGCAGAAGGATGCGGCGGGTGGGTCTTGTTTCGCCCTGCTTCAGGTCTCTCTCCGGGCGGGAGGTGGGGTGGTGAGCCCGACCCGTTCCCATTTGGCCGTGGCAGGGCGGGCGGGAACTGAAGGGAGCTTTCGTCGGGAGGGGAGGAGGGCAGCGGCCGGGTTGGTTTTGTGATGTGGTGTTTGGGGTCTCGCCGTGATTAAATGCTGCTCCCCACCAGGCCGGAGTGGGTGGCGAGTGGGGTGCTGTGCCGTGGTGCCGGCCTTCCGGGACGTGTCTCCTGGGGAGCTGTTGCGTTGACAACGCTATTAGAAGTTCCTTCGGGTGCTCTCCTGCAGAGCCTCGGGAGACCTGTTGCATCCTCGCAGCAAGGTCTTACTCTGGTGTTGCCTTTGTCCAGATGGAGCGATCCGTGCAAACGGGGATGCTTGTCGAAGATGCGGTAGATGGTGATAACTTGAATGTTGCCAAGTGAATATATTGAAAAGCCTGAGGGGGATATTTCTTTTAAGTAAAATCGGAAATAATTTAACGTGATTGGAAAAGTAATATGTTTCAAGAGCCCACACTCACTAGAAAGCTAAGGCTCTAATATGATAACTGTCTGTGGCTTGTTGTTGTTTTCGGCTTTTTTTACACAGTACCAGCATAAATCAAGTAAGGTTCATCAAGATCTGATAGTTGGGAGGGAAAGCTATTAAAGAATTAAGGGAAAACCACTTTTAATTATAAATGTGTACCACTTGCTGCCAAGCTGTGGAAGTTTTCTGTTTGAAGTAAGTAGGAGAGGTGGTTTGCCAATTTTAGAATTGTCTGACACTTAGTTGTTCTTTCTATGCTTATTCCTTGGTTGGGAATAGCTACTCTGCTGGTTTAAGTGGGGTTTGGTTGTTTGGTTTTCTTTTTCAATGTGAGTCTCTAAGATTTTAAAGATTTTAGTACTAAGAAACTGTATTTTCTTCTAGACTAATTATGTTTTGACTTACAATGACTTAATATTTCTACTTACGGGAGTCTTATGAATAAATATGAGTAAACATGAAGCTTGTGTAAGTCTTGTCTGTGTGTGGACAAGGTGGAGTGTAGGGGAAGGGTGTGCAGTGAAAGGGTGAAAGAAATGGATGTCCTTAGATATTGCTGTGTTCTTAAGAAATACCTTTGTTTTGAAACCCTGAAGTGGAAAGGATTGTAGGGAGTGTTAAAGCAAACTACTTTTTTTAAGTTCTTTAATGAGAAGGTAGCTGTAAACACCTGAACGCTCCTCTTAGGATTAATTTTAAGGGTGCTCATACTCTAAAAGTTAGCTTTGAGGAAGCAGTGTAAGTCTAGTATAACTGTTGTTATGCACTATGTATGTTTTATATTGTACGTTGTATGTATAGTCCAGACCATTTTGACATGATTCTTTAAATTCATTATAAGATGTTGTTTTGAAGTTTAGCAGATGTTCCAGACAAGAGCTGAGCTTGACGGGAGCACGAACACGATATGTATGGTTTCATTCATAAAGCAGATGCAGCTTCTAGGATTATTGGCTGTTAGCACTTATTAATTTTCTCTCAAGTAACTGAAGACAAACAGTAATTATGTGTGTAATTCAAAAGTAATTTTACTCAAAGTTCATAAATGGAATTGTCTTTCAGGCAGAGATGAAGCCTGGGAAATCATCACATCCAAAGGTAAATGTTTTATATTGTGATTAGTGTACAAAAATAGCACTTCTAAATATTAAAAATATAGACGAAGACAAAAAATACAACAGAATTTGTGGCACCTGCCATTCGAAAAGAAAGAAATATTATTCCCAAGTACTGTAAGCATGCACTTGAGTTTATGATCTTTAGTTGATAATGACATTAACCATTTAAGACTAGCATTAGGACACTGCTATTAAAATTATGGAATTTGTAGCTCACCTATCCCCCAACACAAGAGGGATGTGGAGCTGCTTGACTGAGTCCAGAAAAGGGCGATGAAGATGATCAGAGGGCTGGAGCACTTCTCCTATGAAGATAGGCTGAGAGAGCTGGGCTTCTCCAGCCTGGAGAAAGCTCTGGGGAGACTTTAGAGCCGCCTTCCAGTACCTAAAGGGGGCTTACAAGAAATCTGGAGAAGGACTTTTGAGAAGGGCATGTGGTGACAGAACAAGGGGGAATGGCTTTAAAGTCAAGAGGGTGGATTCAGATTAGATACAAGCAAGAAGCTCTTTACTGTGAGGCTCTGGAGCAAGTTGCCCAGAGAAGCTGCAGATGCCCCATCTCAGGTTGGATAGGGCTTTGAGCAACCTGGTTTACTGGGAGGTGTCCCTGTCATGACATGGGAATTAGAACTAAATGATCTTTAAGTTCCCTTTCAACCCAAACCATTCTAGGATTCTGTGAGGTTAAAATAAAAGCAGTGCACAAATGAAACTAGCATGGCTTATAAAATCAGCTGTATTAGTCTTCAAATAGCAATCCTTAGCATATATGGAATAGCCATCTGCAAAACCTAATCACCTTAAGTAAGATTTTTATTACTGCTTTGCTTTTCAGTATTTCTTTTTAATGAGGGAGTTTGCTTTTTGTGAATGTCTTGTTGAGAAAGAGTTTTTTGAGTCTTTCATTTTGCAAGACAGCAAAATTTTGAATAGCATAGATAATGGGAGTGTTTTTACTGTTTTGTTATCAATGTTTTTGTGCAGGAAATGTTTGTCGAATTCATTAGGAAATTCTCTTACAAATTAGAGTAATTAGACTTTATGGGTCTCCTAATATAGACTTTATATACAAAATAGACTTTATGGGTCTCCTGGTTACTGTGACTTCTTTACTAAAGAAATGGATACAGGAATTAAATTTTCATATAGAAAATATTTGTGCGTACTTGGATGTGGATATTGAATGTTAGCTCATAAATAATATAAGAAAAAAGAGAAAAAATTGCTTTTTAGACTATATTTCACGAATTTTACGTATTTGGAGTAGAGGCACTATATAAATTCACATTGCCTTTGGTTAGTATATGAGTCTTAAGATGTAACAGTTTTATTTTTATTTCTAATTTATATCTAATTGCTGCATGAAATAGAGATGGCAGTTTTCCCTGGTCATGTTTATGGAGTGTGGAGGCTGTGACCTTCTATCAGTTGATGCTACGAAGATGGCTGGTGCAGTTGCAACCCTCCCCAGTAGCATTAGACTGTAGAGCTTATTTTGGTGTGGGTCTGGGATTTAATTGAATGCTTAGATGCATCTCTGCATGTCAGGCTCCTTTAGATTTAATTCAGCTTCTTACCGCACTACGTTATTTTAGGAAGTTATAATTTTGAGTGTGTCTAAACTGTAATCATTATCTGCTATATAACTTAAGAGTGTTCTGAAACAAGTGAACCTGTGTTGTCACTTCCAGACAGCATGCTTATTTAAGTCAGTGATATAGTGGTTACTATAGTTCTCGTGTATGTTTGGCAGTTTTTGTCTATTTCTGTATTACACTTGAAACCAGCAGTGAATAATGTGAAGAGATTCTGTGTATGCTGTGAGACGTAACTTATCTCTTATGGCTGGAAAGAAGATTTAATCTGTTGTCGTTAACATTATCCTCGTTTTATGCTGTGTGTTTGTTTTTGTCATGAGTTTGTTTTCATGTTTGGACTTTTCAGCAGTTGTGCTTTTCATTTTTCAGAGAATAATGTAGGTAGCTGACTCTTTCCAGTTGGTCTTGTATGATGATACAATCTTTCAGCTAAAGTTTTAGTACGGATTACTGATCTGATAGTGGAAAACTCATTATAAATCAGAACCAAACCAAATTAGCAAAACAACTGTCATAAATGTAACTGTAATGTGGTATCTTGCTATAAAGGAATCTCTTTCTTCTGACCAGTTGTTGCTTTGTCATTAGTTGATCTAGATTCTGAAAGGCAAACATGAAACGATAGCAGACCTGATACACAGTATGAACCTCCACTGGTTGTAGAGTCAAGTGCACGGGCTTATTTATGTTCTTCTTGGCCAGCAACTTAGAAAAAAGGGGTATTTTTGTTTGTGTTTTCTGGATTTTAGAATTACTTGTATGAGAAGCTTTGAGAAACTGGTGATACAGTCTATATGGATGTTCTGTTGGTTGGTAGGGAAGACTGGTGGAAAGTGTAAGTTATTATGGTCCCAGTCAACCAATTTTCTAGTGCTTCTGATGGAACTTGCTCACTGAAATAATGTAAATGGGATTTTGAAGAGTTCTAAAGGCTTTTTCATTATGATTGGTTTTCTGCTTGATTTAAAGTTGAATGCTTTCCAAAAATTCGAAGAATTTGCCACCAAATTTAATGTTTATACTTCAGTGTATTGACTTGCCATTTATCTTGTGCAAGCATGAATGCTTAAATCACTTCCTTTTTCTTTCCCCTGTATTTACACATATATGTTTGGGGTTTTGTTTTTTCAGGATTTACTTGGAGTAAAAGATCACTGACTTCTACAATGGAAAAGTCATGGATGCTTTGGACCTTTGTTAAAAGATGGCTGCTAGCTTTGGCTTCCTGGTCTTGGAGTCTCTGCCGTATTTGTCTCTTACCCTTGATAGTAACTTTTCACTTATATGGAGGCATTATACTACTTATATTAATATTTGTATCAATAGCGGGTATATTATATAAATTCCAGGATGTGCTGCTTTACTTTCCTGAACAGCCCTCTTCATCACGCCTTTATGTTCCTATGCCTACTGGTATACCACATGAAAATATCTTCATCAAAACCAAAGATGGAGTTCTTCTCAATCTTATTCTACTGAGGTACACAGGGGACAATGCAGCTTATTCTCCAACCATCATTTACTTCCATGGGAATGCAGGCAACATTGGCCACAGGTTGCCCAATGCTTTGTTGATGCTGGTAAACCTGAAAGTAAACTTAATTCTTGTTGATTATAGAGGGTATGGAAAAAGTGAAGGAGAAGCAAGTGAAGAAGGTTTGTACTTAGATTCTGAGGCTGTTTTAGACTATGTGATGACTCGGTCTGATCTTGACAAAACAAAAATTTTTCTTTTTGGCCGTTCCTTGGGGGGAGCAGTAGCTATTCACTTAGCTTCTGAAAATTCCCATAGGATTTCTGCTATCGTGGTGGAGAACACCTTTCTTAGCATCCCATACATGGCCAGCACTTTGTTTTCTTTCTTTCCAATGAGGTATCTTCCTTTATGGTGCTACAAAAATAAATTTCTGTCCTACAGAAAAATCTCTCAGTGTAGAATGCCTTCGCTCTTCATCTCTGGGTTGTCTGATCAGTTAATTCCGCCAGTTATGATGAAGCAACTTTATGAATTATCCCCAGCTCGGACTAAGAGGTTGGCAATATTTCCTGACGGAACTCATAATGACACTTGGCAGTGCCAGGGTTATTTCACTGCACTTGAACAGTTCATCAAAGAAGTAATAAAGAGTCACTCCCCTGAAGAAATGGCGAAAACATCATCTAATGTAACAATAATATAACTGCTATTTTTCGGTTGGGGGGGGAGTACCTGCACTGTACCTTGATTTGTGAAAAGTGGTAAAAGAATGTCCATTTTTAAATGTATGTCATGTCTATACTTGCCTAAAGAGTGAAATTAAACTTGGAAAGATCTGATGCTTTATTAAGATGTTCCAGACAACTTTTACACTTGCAGCATTGTAAATGAACCATTTTATGTCTTTCTCATACTTTTTTGGTATCTCTGTCCATATATTCAATTTGTTTGATATGTACAACAGACGCTATTAAAGGAACTTGCTACAAAAGTAGTACAGAATGTATTAGTTTAGGTCAATGGGAGGTTCTTCAGTATTCACTGCTGTATGTGTGAACTTTTTGGACAGTCATGGTTAGCACAATGATTTGTTGCTTCTCTTAGAGTTGATTTAATGTGTGCCATGCATGAGATTAGTGTTTTATTGCTTGAAATTTTCTATTATGCAAGGTAGGAAGTCTTTAATGTGCTAAATAATATAAAATAACATTAATGGTAGAGTATTTTTGCATTGCAGGTACACTATCCTGGGTTATTACTGTTTTTTATGGTTATGCATACATACATATTTCAAACTGTAAATGAAAAGGAAAAGACAACTTTTCCTTGTTTTCATTTTACTATTTGTATTATAATAGTGCCCGGAAAGTTGTATGTGCCTAAACATCATGGCTTCAGGATTTTGCCCAGGTAGCTTCTTCATAGCAAACAGAAGTAACCTTCAAAAAGAGAGCAGTGCAATCTAAGCTTCTTTCCAACCCATGCGCTCCTTACTGACATACAGGCAAACTACTTGGTGGTAGTCTGGTGTGCATCTCAGGTGGGGTTTCCCAAGGCAGAGTGTGTGGTGTGATAGAAAGGAGTGTCATACAAGGTAAAAATATATTTTTGTGTTTGGGTCTTTATTAGTGTGGGGTTTTTTTTTGGTGTTTTTTTTTTTTTTTTTTTTTCTGGTGTACTCACATGTCTGTGCCCTTTATTTATACCTCCAAAAGAAACAAATCCAAATAATTACCAATGATCACATGAGTATAGATTAATGTATACCAGTTGTTACAGTAAAGATAATAAAAATGAGCTGTGCATTGTTTAGTAGACCTACGCTTAGCTAGTCTGAAAGAGATGACTTTTATTTTGACACTTGCACCCATTTGCTTCCAGAAAGTTTCTTACAGTTCTGTGGTACCATGTGGAAGTATCCTGAGCATCACCAGAAGTGAGTTTTCTTTAGCTCTGCTGGGATTTTTGGAGCTAGTACCACCATTTCAGAGTCAGCATTACTTAATTTGAGAGAGTTTGATTCTGACAATGTTGGGAGTTTTGGTTGGTTTTTAGGAGTCCTCCTAGGTACTCATGAAAGTTGTATTCTGTTAGCTTAGTCTGTATGGGAGTGGGGCTGTTTGAATGTCTTCCGCAGGTTTAATTTGTTATTTGCTGCAGCTGATAGTTTGCCCCTTCAAAAAAATTTCCTATGGGAATAATGAACTGTGGAGACTCTTACACACAATCTGTACAATTGCCCTTCTGATTGAAAATTTTAAGGGAACTTTTCTGCAGGTTGTCTTGATTCAGAAAAGCATCTCAGCACACACTTAAAATATGTTTCCTCATGGTATTTTAAGTTTGTGCTTAAGTTTTCTGGTTGAATAAAACTGCTTTCCTGAGCTGGTGCCTTAATGGTTATGCCTCCTAAAATTTATTACATGAAATTACACGTCTTATGTACATGTGGGTAAGAGTTGTCAGCAATTTATAGATAGTGTGATGCACCTTTAAGTAACTGTGATTTATTTATTTCTTTTTTTAATATAAACTTACACATACCAGAAGTTGCTGCTTTCTCTGGTAAGTATATTTTGTCATACTATTATTAAAGTTTTCTTACAGTCAGTTGAAAAGGCTATAGATCTTTTTGGACATACAGACCTACAGTCATTACAGACAAGCATAGTTTTAAAGTCTGAGTGAAACCAAAACTATCTCCTCAGCCTTCCAGTGGTGGTATTTTTTTTGAGGGGGAGAGGAAGGTGGGAAAGATTATTGGTGAAGTTTGGCTGGGTGAGTGTGTGTTTATATAACAGAAGGGAGTTAATGGACATAGCAGTCCCTTTCCCTGATATGTTCTAAAATGACAATGTATGCTGGTTGCATAGGTTGTTTCAGCTACTCTACATTGCTTCAGAATTATGGTGGAGGGAGTCCAGGGAGAATAAGTGGGCTTTTCTAAGAATAAGTTGATAAAGCCAAAATAATTAGATTACTTGTTGGAGATAGAATGAAGAGAAAGTAAATAATGATTTCAGAAGTCGTCATAATTTGCCATTAAATATCTTGTTTTCATTAAGTGTAGATTTCTAAAGTAACACAATTTTTTACACTATTTCGTACCAATCGAACAAAAACATCAAACCAAAACACCCCCAGTATGATGTGGCACTTAGATGCAAATGAAGTATTCTCATTTGGGCACACAGTTGGCTAAGTCAGTCAAATGTGTGGCATTACATTATGGCAGTCTGGAGCTGTTCAAAGTGGAGTGTTTCTAAATGTTACTTTTGATTATCAAACCAGATCTTTTCACTCTGTTATCTGCAGAACATAAAGATGAACCTTTGTTGGATTTTGCAGGTGTTTGGTATGCGAAGACGCAATTGCCATATATGCATCCTTTACACTTCATCTGGTTTCTTCCACATGCACATTTTTACTTCTCGCTTAAGGGGTTGGCTGCATACGCTTATGAATGAATGTCTGTTATTATGCTGGCTTTCATCGCATTGGCTGTGAAATCCACGGAAAGAAAATAGGAAGGAAATGATTAATGCAAATATTCTACTGCTCTACGTATGCTCTTTAAAGGGAGAGAGAAGGGGGAAGAAACTTGTTCTGACAAGTGAAGACTATTTTATAGTCTGTGTGATGGAAACCCATAATTATCTGCTGCTAAAAAGTGAACTGCAAACAACGTATTACTAATAACTTTAAAATTGCCAAAAGGTGTATTATGACACTGTTCCATTTATTCCACTTAATACTGTTTTCTCTTAAGAGTTTTCCATTTGCGTATAGATGTTTTCCAAGTATTTGTCTTGTATGTATAAATTTCTAGTTTGGGAAAAGGAAGTTATTTTCACGAGTTTGTGAGAAAGCCTTTTGGTTTAAATATACTCATTAAAGGCACTGTCTCTTTTATAAGAGGAAATTCAAGTTAAGAAAAAAAAGGGGGGGGGAATAGGGGTCAGGAGTTGAACAGCTGTAGCAGTAAAGTCCTTGTAAGGAAGCATCCAGCACACATTTGTGTGTGTGGTTTTAATTAGTGGAAATACTTGCAGCTTCCCAAGTTTACATTTCCAATACTTGTTTGTGAAATGCAGAGAGATAAGTGATGCTTTCATCTGAAAAAATGTTAACTGGTATAGCTGCCCTCATGTCCATTTCTCAGGTAAAATTAGAAATAGAGCACAAATACATTTGGTAGGCTATGGACAATCTCAGTTGAAGGGCAGATGGATTAAGTACTTACACAAAATATGCATATCAGCATCTCTTAAGATAATCATTTGCATCATGTCAGATGTTCACAGTGAAGAATGCAAGGCTGAACTGAGAGTCCAAGGTATGGTCTCTTGGTAAAAAGATGCAGACATACCTCCATTTGTATTTCATAATTGAATTTTGAAGTGCATTTTTATTTTTGTTAATGACAGGTGATTTTGCTAGGGGCACTTCTGCCAAATATAAAATCGGTGCCTCTTGCTTGTCATGTAGTAGGATCAGCCCGATGTATCCCGTTAAGAATAATTTACAATGCCATCCTGCTTGTATAATTTAGAGTAGAACCCTGCAGAAGTGTAAATAGCGATAACATATTGAAGTTCTAAATAACACTTGTGTTCTGAATTCAGAAAAAGTCATTGAATAGATGATGCAAGCTATTTGTTTGGGTTTTTCTTTAATATATAGGTAAAGCAAAAATGTCTTAAAGTATTCTTAAGTTTTGTAGACAAAGCATCAATGTTACTGTATATGTGCTAATTGTGGCAAAGTTTTACATTCTCATTCTAGTCTGGTTTTTACAATAACATTAATTTTACAAAAAACACTTTTCTATTTTTATGTACTGACATATGCAATAAATTGATAAATTGAAACTGCTGTTAATGCCTTGTTCTAGTTTGTGGCCTGTCTTCAGTGCATGTACAGGGGTATTTTTGTGTGTGTGGTAACTGATCAACCTCAAGATACCATTTTCAGTTACTTAATAAAACCAGAGCATGTGGATTAGACATCTGCATTGTTCAATGCAGTGTTTGTGGAAAGTTGTTACAGCAGGGAAAAGCTTTATTGCAAATACCTGTTTTGAGTTTTGTCACATATCCTCACTTTCAGGAAGTGTTAATAAATAAGACTGATACATGGTAGTTCTCCATCCCTTTGAACACAATCTGCTTTTCAAAATTTCTCTGTTATCTGGGGGACTGAGAGATAGCCTAAATATTATGTCAATTAGGTAATATTTTAAGTGTTTCTGACTAGTTTTACCATCTATTGCTGGTAATATTTTAAATGTCAATTTTAAATGCTATAATGCCACTCTAGCAGGTTTATAGTTAAGTCATGTAGCTGCAGTGGGATACTTGAGCTAGAGCAACTCCTACTTTCTTACACAGAAATGCATAACTAAGCTTATAGCACCTCTGCTCCCATCCTGCATGGTTAATGTGCAATACACAGAAAATAAGGATTTGATGCTGGCTTTTCTAAAGCTGTAAAATGTGTGTCGTCTCCTGGATTACTTTAAAATAGAACTATCAGTTCAATTTTAACCCAATACCTAGGAAACAGGTGGGGGTGGGTGGTACATCTTAATATTTTATTCAACATCCCTATTATTTTAACAGAAAAAAAAAATGTTTCTAATTTGTGAAAAGGAAGCCATGAAAGTAAAGGAGCAGCTCAGATTTGATACCTCGTGTGAATACTGCCCTTGAATGAAAAGCAGTTTGCTGTCTTGTGAACTAGGTCACTACAAAACTTATTTGTGCAGTGCTATACTGAAGAATACCAGTCTTGCATGTGCCTTTTCTTGTTTGGAAATTGATAAACAGCTGAGCTATGAAGGAACTGTGGGCTACAGAGGAATTGTGTTCTGGAATGTCTTGTGATGTCATATGCATTTTGTTAGTAGATATGTGCAGGCCTTCGACAGACAAAGATAAAATACGGTATTTGAATTTCTGAGTGAGTGCTGCTTAAACATAGTAGATTCATAAGGGTATATGAGCATCTACATTAAAATGCTATAAATGAAACTTAAACCAAAAGCAGGGGACTCGCTGTCTTTTTAAAAATATTAAGTATAGGTAGGTAAGGTTTTGAGAAAATACTGAACCATTAGCTAAACAGTAATTACTTGCTCTGAACTTAAAATCCTTTGTTGGACCTTATTCAGGGTCTTAGCTCTGTCTCTGTAAGTGGTTAAGGAAGAGACACTGAATATTTTCTAGAAATGTTTTGAAAATGTTAATGTGATTAATTTGTTATGCTTCAGCTGGGGTGGGGGCAGAATAATTCTCCTATGCCTTGAGAAAGCAGCAATTTTACTTTCTCTGGAAGAGGCAGTACAGCTTAAGAGTAGACCTGGTTTTAATGCATTACAGAACACAGTTCCACTCATAATTGTTGGAAGTACATTTTTAATAATCTTAAGTGATGAGCTGAATAATGCAAAACTGCAAGGTTGCCGATGTCAAATGTCATCAGATGTTGCTGCTAGTTTTGATGAGCAACTAAGCAACAGATTTTCTGCTTGAAGACAGAAAGGAAGTTCTACAGCTGTTTTGTGTTATGCTAATTATTTATAAAAGTTCAAAGGGAAAAATCAGGCAGAGGCTGTTCCCTTCTAATGTAGCAATTAGGTACAGCTATGAAGAAATAATGCTATGATTTGAAAATACTTGGATCCCTGTTCTGTGCCCTCTATTAAAGGTCCATAGACTGGAGCAACAGCAGAGTAGCCACTCCCACATGAAGGGCCATGTCTTCTTGTTTATTTTGCTACCATACAAATACACTTTTAGCCCATCTGTGCAAAATCTGTCAAGTTGCATAGTGTGGAAGAGGTGAAGAAATGGAATACTCCGTATAGCTGGACTGTTAAGAGAAGTGAGCTACAGCTATATGACAGCTCCTTTCCCCCTGTGCAGTAAGAAGGAATGGCTTCTAACATAACATCATGGTGGGGGGAGGGAAGAGGGGGCAAAGGGAGGAGGCTGGCATTGAACTGCTGTAGTACATAAATCTTGTGTTTTCTTTTTGTATTTTTGTTTTTGAAATTGTATTTCTTTTATATTTTGTGTATTTTTATATTCCTGCTGCATACTTTAAGTGACACCTATAACAATTGCTTTTCCTTCCTGTGCCATTTCCTATTCTCTTTGAAAGCACTGTAATAACCATATAAAAAGTAATGATGACTGCAAGTCAGCTGCATGTTTACTTTGCATAGTATACATGCCCATTTTGGTCCAAGGTTGCCTGGATGTCTAGAGAAATAGTCTTAGGCAAGGAGTAAATCAAGCATGGTATGTCTACAGTGTGCAGAGACTTGTGTTATCCTAGGCAATTTTGAAATTCAGAGGCAGAGAAAAGAATACCTTTTTTGCTTCAGAAAAATCTGGAGGATTGTTTTTTCTTCCTTTTAATAAGGCAATGTATCAAATAAAGCTTTAACTGTTTGTATAACACATCCTTTACTTGCAAGGTATTCGACAGCTTTAAATTTAAGATAATGGTAAGATACACAACCACAGGAACACAGTATCCACAAATCGAGTGATTTTTGGATCTGTGTGGGAGGCAGGAACTTACCTGGTTTTGCTACTTTGTAAATTGCAGTTAATGGCTGAAAGATCTAATTAAGTGTCCTTGAAGGGAGTGTGTACTGTTTCAGAGGGATATCTATGAATACTTCTAATACAGATGTATGTAATAGCAGAAAACTGTCATACAGGATAATCATCCATCCATGTTGTCCATTTTCAGAAAGGACTTGAAATTCAATGTGTTTAAAATGGAACCTTCATTTATTCTTTGATCCTCTATCTGTTCTGCACTGTCATGTGTGGTAAGGCAAGTTATTGTGGCCTTTTTGTGTCTCTAATAACCACAGGGACCAGTTTGATTTTGTGGCTACTTCAGAAGTATGTGGAGTTGGACCTTTGCCACTGGAGGCGTACTTTTCGTATGGCCATTTGCGTGGATCTCTGGGTTGTAGCATCTGTACAACCTCCCTTTTGAAAACAGAACATTTGTTCTTAAGTAAACTTTACACTTTGGGTTTTTACACAAGTCTTCATATTTGAATCATCTGCTTCTCTTTTGTACATTAAACTTCATTATGGGGTTTTCCTCCCCCTCAAAGAGGATGCTTTTGTGGTTAAAAGACAGTACTGGATTTCAGGAAATCAAGAGTTCAGTTTCTGGTTCAACCACAAATTTCCTGTATGATTGCTTACTATCTCTGCCTTGGTTCCCTGCAGATGTAGAGATGCTGTCTTATAAATTTACAAGTTACCAGGGCCCATCGTGGTCGCATAATCTGATACTCTGCATAACAGAAATTAAAACAATTACTTGCTTTCAGAAATTACAGGGTTTGTTTCTGCTCTAACATCCTGGAAGGTTAGCCAGCCTTGATTTTGTCCAGGAATCCATTTCCCCTAGTGAAACACTGACCATTAAGAGTCTTCAGCGGTAATGGTTGTTTGAAGAGGTTTGGTTTGGGTTTTTTTTTTTCCTTATTTTGAGTTTTACTGAAAAGTTTGCTCTTTTTCACAAAGTAAAAAAAATATGATTAAGTAACATTCTTAGACTAGCCAAAGCATTTCTTAATAGTTTTTCTTGGCTAAACTAAAGAGGCCTCTTAGCCAGTCACCTTGAGCGTTCAACATAGCTCATTCTTTGTGTTAAGGAGCTGCTAAATGGTTGGATTCACTGTGTGTGCATGCATCAACTGTGCTGTGCATAAAAAATGGGACCACATTTTCAGAACACCTTTAGGTATTTATTAAACTTTAAGGTTTATTCCTATTTGCTTCCAGAGTTAGATACCAGGACTAGGTGTTTACTGCAGTTTCATGCAGTAGCATTTTCTTTTCTAGAAATAGTTTGGAAAACACTCCTTTCAACTGAGCTCGAGGTGGCTACTTGTCACCCTAAGTTTTTAGTGCATGCATGCATATGTAGCACGGTGTGTTCATCTTGAGCCAAAACCAGTTAACATGGTACAAACTGTTGCAAAAGGGTTTTCAGGGAAGCTGGCCAGTAGAAGCAGACTGCTAACTACAGTCTGAATACCTTGTTTGTGATAAGTTCTTTAGGCCTCTTACAGTCATTCTGGATTTTTGTTCTGAACCCTTTTCAGTGTTTGGTTCTGGCAGTCATAACTATATGTAAACAGTTTTGACGATACAAAAGCATAATTACTGCTACCTCTTATTTTTGCTTTATATTCTGCTCCAGCATATATAACCAAATATTACACTTCATTTTCAACACGAATGTTCCACTGAGAGCCTGTGTTCAGTTGGAGTCAACACTTTCCCATGTCTGCTAACAGGAGGCTAATCTGAGCACTGTCTAGTCCTCTTGAGTCATACATTAGTTTAAAATGCAAAAGAAACTACCTCTGTGTTAATCTTACTGATTTTGCTTTAAGCAGATTAAGGACTACTTTGCAGCTTTGCTGAATCGTAGGGACAGTGTGTTGTGAAAAGACATAGTGGCAAGCATCGAGGCACTGACTCTAGGCTCTGCAGGAGGGTTTTTTTGTTTTGTTTTTAATTAGTTCAAGTAATTTTTCTGAGTTTTTATTTTAATGCAATTAATAGCCTGCAATTTACTAAAGCTTCATTTGAATGTGTTAAAATGAAAGTTATTCAACTATGTATATTTCTAGGCAATTCATGTGTTTTTTCATAACTGATCTCTCACTGTTATTGTTTCATTATGTTTTTGTCATCACAAAAATTGACTGAAATTGTATTTTCTTTCAACTCATTTAACTACTTAGGAAAATATACAACAACACAAAGCTGCAAACAGAGTGATCTGTTTTGATATTCAACTAGAAATACCTGTTGGATTTAATTTGCCATGTGTGGGCTGTTCTGATTTTTCTCATCTCCCTTTGAAATTCTCATTTATCAAAATTGGATGGGTTTTTTTGGTGTTTTTTATCAGCATGTTATCAGTGTTCATTCTCAGACTAAAGTAGCACTGTACCAGCTGCTAGGAAGGAAATTAACTCTATCCCAGCAAAACTAGGGCAAGAATGATAAGGAAGATAAAACTAGGCATCTTACAGAAGTCCTCTGTGTCACCACAAGTATTTTGTCAGCCCAAATAATGACCCCATTTAAAGAAGGTGTAGAGAATGGGAAGAGCCTTTTTTCTTTAGAAGTGACTGAAATGATACTAATTATATACCTGTCTGTTATTATGTGTTAATGACCACAAAGACCTCATGGGCCAATTGTTTCTCAGTATTCCTGGATGGCTAGTTATAACTTCCATTCTCTCACTTGGCTTCATTTTCTTAAATAGCACTTCTTTTCCAACTGTCATTTTATCTTTGGAAAGCAATCAGTACTGGGCTGGTAGTGTCCTGATGTCTACTGATGGCATGTCTCCAGGGCATGTCTGCTTAGTTCTAATAATTGCTCATTCTGTTCCAAAAAACCCCTTACTTAAGTTAATTTTAAATTTCCTTCACAGTGCAACCCCATTTACACCTTAAATTAGCCTTGAAAATAGGTACAGAAGCAGTATGGTAGTCTGCACTGATTTCTGCATCATTTCTCACAGTATGTATGGGCCTTCTAGGGGCATCTTAAGATAAGTGGTATATTTTTATTCCTCTACATTTAGGCACTTTTCTCTGCAGGATATTGGGCAGTTGCTAGAAGCAGCAAAGTAAGGAAAAGAGTAGCTTGTATCACACTGAAAGATGATAAAGCTTATAATAACTCTCAATTTCTCATAGTCTTAAGAAATAGAAGTTGGAAAGGCTATGAAAGTTATTGGCCTGTTGTTGCTCCGTCTTCCCAACAGAGTCAGCTTGATCTGAAGTACCCTGATGGGTGTTGCCATCAGGATTCATTACACAGCATTCAGACTGACCTGTAAAATTCTCTCTTGAAAAGATAAAGTTTACTTACACTGTGCAAAATATCTTGATTCCAGTGGGGGAAGGATCAGTTTGATCTGTTCATTTTAGCCCTAATTGTGATGCTTTAGATCTTCTTTCTGTCCCAGATCACTGAAACTTTTTTTAAAAAAGGAGTAAAACTTTAATTTTCTGTGAAAAGACAATGCAAAAAGCATATGAGCATGTTTAGGATCTTTAGGTAGCCTTGCTGCTGCAGAAGAGAAAGGCATTCCTAATGCACAGGTTTAAGATGAAGGGATTAGGAATGTATTAAAAAGATGAGCTTAAGTCACACTTAAGATTTACCTGAAAAATTAAAGTATGCATGTTTAAAGGTTGTTTGGATTTTGTTTTTTAGTTTGTTTGGGGTTTTTTTTTTTATTATTTTTCTCTAAATGTTGTTTTCCTTCAATACCCCTCTGCCCCTTTTCTTATTTCCCCCTCTCTTATTCTTTCCCATCCTCTAGTTTTCACCCCTTTGAGCCCCCCTTCCCCAAGTTTCCTCTCCCCACTTCTCTGTGTCCCCTTCTGCATTAATCTAGGTCCTCAAATTCTGTACAGAAACCATATTTATTAGATAAGTTTAATAAAAAGTCATACCTTTTCAAGTTAATATGATGAACTGAGCTGCAGAATCTGCAACTTTACATAGCTGAGAGACCAGTAATTTATTACTCATAGCTGTGAATATTTTTCACTGTGTGCTTAGGAAACCACAAGTATTTTAGTTTGAATAGGTTGTCCCTTCTGTAGGCATATAGGCACTTTATAGATGAATATATATAAAAATATATATGATATAGGCTATGTACATCTATATAACTACACACACACACACAGAGGCACACACGTTGTCAGATGTGTATGTCTTAAGTACACTGGATGATATGCTGCCAGGAAACTTTACATTGCTTCTGCACTTCTAGATATCACCAGTGGTACTGGCTGTGCCTAAATTTAAAGATAATGGGAAATGGTAATATCAAGCTGCCACATAAATAGTTGAAAGTGAAAGGAGGAAGGTAGCTTAAACAAGCAACTCACAAGAAAGTACTCGCTTTCAAAATGCAGCACAGAAAGAAGAGAACTAAACGGAGACTGAATCTTAGACGTTCACTCTGTACATTAAGTTTAATCGTTGTATCAACGGCTTCATATGACAGGAAATGATCTGGGCATTTTGTTCACTTATTCAGGATGCCCTTAGTTTCAGAGAGCAACTGGTAACATGGAATGCACCTCGGAAGGGGACAGCTGAACTCTCCCTCTGGCTTTAGTGAGGAAAGAGCAGCGATGAAATCCGTGGACCTTGTGCATGTCATCCAACAGAAGAACACCGCCTCCTCTGCCCTCCCCAGCACTGCTTCAGGCACTACAGGACTTTTTTCTGTCACATTCCTGTGTTTTGCAATGCTCCTGTCCTCTTGCCTTGCAGCAGTGTCTCTTTACCATGTTGTCACCCTGAAAACAGAACTAGAAGCTCTGCGCAGTGAGCTGATCTACAGGGTCGAGGCAAGGTCTCCGCTAGACTTGCCACCCATGTCCCCTGATGAAAATAAAGCGAGTAGCCCTGTTCCTTCCTTTCTGCAAGTGTCTGCAGCTGGCACCAGGCAGGTAAGCTGGAGGGGTGGTTTTCAGCTTGCAGGGGGTGGGCAAATGTGAGGCTGCTTTCACTGCCTGTCTGTTCTCCCCGTTAGGAGACCAGGCTTCCTGGTCCTGGACCAGCTGAAAGCTTCCAAAAGGAAATCTGGACTGGGAGCAGAAACAGGTTGAGAAGGTCTGTTGTCCACACAGAAGAAACAGGTAAATAGCATCCAGTGGAGTGGGATGAGATGATGCAGTTTGATTCTGTCTTGAGAGAAGCAGCAGTGCTTGAGTTGTGTCTTCTCCTGTCAGCCCGTCTGTGCTCCCAGAACCCATTACAGTTTCCACAGTTACTGCTGAATGAATGGTGTTAACTGTAGGCATATTCTCTTAATGGTCACCATACAGAATCACAGAATGGTTTGGGTTGGAAGGGACCTTTGAAGGCCATTTAGTCCAAGCTCCCTGCAATGAGCAGGGACATAACTATTTAAGGTACCAGATATTCATGCTATCTGCAGGTTGAACTTTGAATATTAGATCCTAAATCTGCTTTTTGTAATGGAGGTATTTCTTGATGATATGGTAAAGCTGAGTAAAGCAACTTCAAATCGTTCAGATTGTAAATTGCTCAGTTCTAAATCCATCAGTCTCAACTCAGGGTAATGCCTAACTTGTTTCTCTCTGATCAATAATAGGGAGGGAAGGCTATTATTAAAAATGCCAAGTCATTTTTCTGGGAAAACACGCTCATCTTGAAAGAGAGAAGTAACAAGAAATATCCTTAATTTAGGGAAGTAGGAGCTTTCAAAGAGAAAGGCTGACTTGTACCTGTCAAAAAAGGCAGACTACAAGAAATTCAGAAGTTTAGCATAATTTCTACATGAAATCAATCTATTAATGTAATTAGCAAAGTTAATAAAGGCATGCCTATCCAGTAAGATTTTTTCTATCATGGCCTTTCTAAAAGGTGCTGCAGAGAACATTGAAGACTGTGCTTCATAGAAGACCTCTGATGTGTACTATAATGCTGGAATATTAATGAAATATATTTTTCTTTGGGGATAAAATGCCTATTTTTTTTTTTTTTTTCCCAAACACAATGATGCCTGATGGGATGAAATACAGAACTTCATTAAAACCGTTTGCATGCATATTCTAATTGCACTGAGTAATCAAAAATGTTTCTTTCAAAAAAGTTTCTAAATCAGTTCAGTCCTTTTACAGGTACTTTCAGATTGTTTTAACGGATAAAAGCTGTTATCTTAAATTATTAATACATGAAGTTTAAATGGACCAATTCATAGGTAAAGACTAAACCACACTTTGCTTAAAATATGCTTTTGAGGGACTAATCAATGTGAAATGTATTTTGCTTAATCTTCAGCAAGCTAAATGAAATTTAAGTTCTAGTGTATAATCACTCTACTTACCTCCAATATTCTCAAAAGGGAATATTCATTTAGGACATTACCCAAAATCCATAGGTTTAAATGGGGTTTATTCTATTCTATTAGTAATCTTTGGCTCAGGGTCTTGTTAAGAGTGATTTCACAAACAGGACTGAGGACAAGATTGCTTAAATTTTATTTCTTGTGTTTTATCATTCGAAGCTTCTCTGCTCTCCCCACTCTAGCAACTCCCAAATAAAAACTAGTGATCTAAAGCACAAGCATCATCAAAAATAAGGAGGCATGTCTTTTTTAAAATTAATGTTATAGGATCAGTACTCTGCAAGTTATCCAGTTCCTTTCACAGCAGCTTTCATCTTTATTCTTATTCCTGTTTGAGGGTGTATGAGGAGGGTTATGGGCTTCTTAGCTGTGCTTCTGGCAGGCTTAAAATTCTTCTCATGAAGTAGCCACCTGTAATTATTCCTATTTACCTTTATTCACATAAAATTCTATATAAGCTACTTATTTCTGTAAGGGGGTTTTTGTGGTTTTTCTTTTCCTAAAAAAGGCTTTAAAATTGTTCAGAATGGGTGACAGAAAGCACAGAAAAAATGTGGACATTTATTTAAGAGGAAAAGCTACGTAGGTTGACCTACTACAGAACTGTTTTCTAACATGACAATCATATTTTTGTATATAAAAAAGAAAAAAGTAAGTTAAAAATCTTGTATTTATATGAAAGGTCATGTGTTAGACAGGGTTAACTTTCTGCCTGCTCTAATTACAGCAGATTAAATTTGTCAGAGTTTAGTAAAATGTTACATTTTCTCAGATCAGATTTCACCGATGACCATGAACCCTACTAGTCAATGTTAAATTTTGTTTCAGCAGAGTGAGTGAAATAGGAAAGCACGGTGGTGTTCATGGTGCTGAATCCTGTCTGTTACTTGGTCATGTATGCAGAATTACTAGCCCTGCATTTTGATCTTCTCACATCCGCTTCTCAGTACCAGAATCCTGGCAGCCTCCAAATCATCCTGCAGATGTACTGCACTCATTCTGGTACAATGGCAGATAAGTTAGGGTATTGAGTGAGGTGCTTTGTTCTTGTCCTATTTCTGTTTGCTTCAACAAGCTCTTGAAGTAGAGTTAGGTCTGATAATTAATTGTTGACCCATAATTTCACTTTAGCACAGACGATTCCTTAGAAAGTGAATACTTGAAAATGTCACTGATACACAATTGCTTCTCTTGTGCTTCAACAGAGAGCAGAAGTAACGTACAGAACCATTATTTTATTTATAAGTAAAGTTGTGGTTTGATTCTGTTAAGGTCTTTTAAATTTTAATTATTAAATTCCAGAAATAGATGCCTCATGATTCTTTTTAGGTCCAGCAGAGCACTTCTTGAACATATGGAGCTCCCATATTTTTTTTCTATTTGTTTGATGTTGTGCACATGAAAGAGGCCACAAATAATAAATTTTAATTAAAACGTGAAGTGAATGAAAATGGATCTAACACAATGTTGTTCTTTCATATATTTATGGGGTATATATTTGACTGTGTTCATGCGTACAACTATTAGTCATCAGTTGCTGCACATTTTGTGTCTTGAGAAAATTTCCAGCTCAAGTAGGTTGAAGAGATGGGTTTCAAACATCAATTCCAAATAAAGCTGTCAGAACCAGAGTTCTTGATGCAATGAGTAGGAGTTAATGAGTGATTTTGAAAGGTACACATTATTGATATGCAGGCAGATAGATCATCTAAGCACTTCTGGCAAATGTCATATCAGGACACATAAGAACAGATGTAATCAGCCTTGTCTTTTTTTTTTTTTTTTAATAAATTTTGCCTGTAGAGGAAGATTGCTGCACAACAAAATCCTCTCCTGAATTTTGTACCCTGTTCACAATTACTGATTTCCTTGTCTGCATGTTTGTCCCTAAGCTGTATGTGCGCTTTAGTCCAGAAACAACATACAGGTTCCATTACCTAAGCCAGTTCAATGTGTGAATATCAAGTTAACGTTTACATGCGCTATTTGTGCCTCATTCTGATAATTATTGTGGGATTCTGATCCCCGTGGAAAACTAGTGAGGTGAGCATCAAGTCTTCTCTAAACTCCAATCAGGTGACATTTGCTTTGGCAGATTGGTACATTCGTTGGTTAGAAGTGTTTTGACCCTGTAGGTTATTGGTTTAGGTCACTGTGACAGAGAGATAGCAAGACATTTCACAAATAGAATTTGATTTTAGTGATCCTAAAATCAAGAAACCTAACTTTTTGTTGCTAGTCTAAATGACACATAAACTTCCCTCACCAAATATTCAAAATACTTCTTATTTTATTGTTTGAAGAGGGGAAATATGAGTTCTCTTACTTTAAAAAAGGCCTACTTCTTGAAAAGATATGTTATTCTTTTTTGTTTCTGCTGACAACAGTCATACTCAAAAGGAATTATGCTCTTCTATGTCAAAAGATAGAAAATTACTTTATAAAATGCATGCAATTTTACATGGATAATTCTATTTACTGAATGAATGAATTGGTGCTGTGTATTATGCAGAAAAAGGTGCAATCAAAAATACACAAAATATGCTCTGATTTTTAAGAACAATATTCTGCTTTATACTGTGTAACAGAAGTCTACATAAATTATTCTTAATTGTTTTCTTCTTATTCTGATTGTAACATGTTACTTGTAATTCTGTTCAGGTCAAAATAGTGCTACTAGTATTTTGAAGGTATTTGTTAGATCTGAATAATACCTGTAGCTATGACCAAACCATTTTAGTGCAGAGATTGGCTTAATCCATGATTAATGCCATATAAAGACTTTTTAATTAAAAAGCACCCAATTAAACAGTTTATAAAAATGCACAAGGAAAAAATAAAAGATCTCTTGTGGTAAGAAATTAAGAAGTTAAGAGAAGAACAATTGCAAATTGTTCAAGAACATGCACATCATTTATACATGGAATTATCTAGTGTTTAAGTGTCTTTTCAGAAGTCTACAGAGAACAGTTATAGACCAAAGAAAGAGTCTAAACATGTAGGTCTTTTGGTTTTTTGTTTTGTTTTTTTTTTTTTTTTTTTTTTTTTTGTTTTTTTTTGGTTTTTTTTGTTTTTTTTTTAAAGGACAGAGGTTTTGCCTGTTTTAATTTCAGCAAAAATTGAGACAGGTAACTTGGGCCTCAGGTAGCAAAACTTAAAAATTTATGCATGGGTTCACAGATAATAAACTTGAAATTTTTTTTGGATGGATTGTGAAGTTCGATTGCAAAGTACTGAAATGATTATGCAATTTAACTAATACAAAAACTTGCATGGGAGAACAAATCTGATTTTACGGATACCATGCAGATGTGCCAAAGGCTGCATTCTTATCCTGCTGGAAAGGCTAACTTATTTTTTTTTATATACTGTTGGTTTCATTGCTCAACACATAGAGAACACATCCCTTCATGTGCTGGCTGTGGTTTATAAAGGCATCTGGAGTCACTGAATTTTTCAGAATTGGCTGTTCTGTTCATGGAAGAAGACCGATTCTGAAATGTTCTTCCCACCCACAGCCTGCAGAGCTATTAAAATCAGGGGAAAAAAAAGTGCTCATCAAAGCAAAGCTATAAAGTCAAAAGAGGATGGGGCACATTTTATCGTTTTCAACACACAGTTTTGTACAGCTAGACCTTATGGTGACAATTAGTCTAGATATTTTTACACATTTTAAAAATACATTTTATGAACCTTATCTTCTGCTTGCATTATTAATTATTAACAAATTCTTTAGACTACAAAACTGACACTCAGGTTTGATTTACACTGTGCTGAAGGGCATTCAGGTAGAGCTTTTGATTTATTCTGCTCAGTACCGATAGTAACTATCCAACCCATATTTTGTAATGCATATATTCTTGATACTGTACTTCAGGTAAGATTTGGGTTCTTCTTGGAGTAGAATTGCTAACATTTCAATGTTAACTTTTTACTGGAAATCTCTGTTAATTATCCAGAAAATATACTCTGTATGTGTGTATTTTCTCCTTAATAGTAGTGTTGTTTACTTTGAATTTGTTTCAAAGAATTACTTAATTTTAAGCATGTATGTAGTTTCACTGAGGTAAAAATGAAGTACTTGTATATACTGGAAATAGTTATGTGTCTGTCTTGGCTTCTGAACATATTTTTGAAGCATGTTGTACAATTTGTCAAATGCTTCATTAGATATTATTCGGCCTTTGTGGCTTTAGATAAAACGGACACTGTGCCAATTTCTGTTCTCTTTATTGTCATGAATGACACTATTGTGTCCATATTTTTCCATGAAAAACTAGGTTACTATATTCCGTAGGAGCTTATTTCTATTTGCATACACTAAAAAAGAGAGCTAGTGAGATTTATTTTTTTTTTTTTCCAGAGGATATACATGGATTTGCTATCTGTAGAATAAAGCGGAGTTGATATGTGTTTTAAAAATATAGAAAATATCTTCGATGGGCCTGAACTTGCTGATTTTAATTACTGTGTGGCTGTTCGCAGCAATGATGACTAGTATTTCAATGCTGCAAACAACTGAAACGTGAATCCAGACTCACAGTCTGTGAATCAGGGTAGTTTCAATAATGTCAATCGAGTTTGCAGAGCAGGTTTAATAAGAGTTGCTAAAGTAGCCATAACTTTCACTGTTTGTAGACACTACTCATTTGTACCCCACTGGATAGCAGCTGGTTAGTGCGAATCACACCCAATCCTCTCTTGTTCGGTTAGTGGAAAATCCAGTGGCCACACTAGTAAGTTCTTTTAAAAGCAGGAATGAAAATTTTTATTTAGCTTACTGAAATACCCGGAATCAGCAAATTCCATTCACTAGGAAGACACTTCGCTCCAAAAAAGAGTGCGTTAGTACCTTGTGAAATAAATCACCTGATGAACTTTGTTGTGCGACTCCAGAAATCCACATTTTTATTTTATTTGGAAGTTTCTTTTTCAGAAAATTCTGTTGCTCACAAGTGTGACAGAAAAATGTCTGAAGTGTAATACCTTTTTTGATTTTGTGTTGGCTTGGGTTTTTTATTCCTTATCAGAAGGCAGGGAATTCAGACGCCTTTAAATTCTTGGTTTGAAAATCTATAGATTTTGGCACATTTTTTATGAGAAGTAGTAGAACTCAAGGAAATGTTCTAGTGTAGGAGATGGGGGCTTGCAGGACAGTGGTCCTCTTAATGTAAGTAGGCTCACAGGTTGTGTAATTATTGTGACATTGGAGCATTCCCAGATGCCAGCTGGTGCCACCGAGTGTTGCTCAGCATCCAGCCCCCTTCCGGTAATTTCAGGCAGGCTTCTGTGGGAAGGAGACTTAGAGAGAGACTGCTTTCTAGGCAAATTCTCTCACCACCTGCTGTGCAGTGAGAGGTTTGTGCTGCTGGGCACTTGCTTGCACATGTGAATACTGCTGGCACATGTAGAAACAACATCCCGTGGAGTAGGGCACTGCTCATGACAGTAAGAGTGGCCAAATCTGACCCACAGCCTTCTTACCCAAAAAGAGGTAGACAAAAAGAGGGATTCAGCAATCCATAGCTCTTGACTCTTGGTAAACGCATTTGGTCTCTATCAAGTGCAGTAAGTTTTCCTACTTGGTTTTCCATCCTTCAAAGTAGCACTAGAACCAGATGTTTTCATTAAAATCTGCTCTAAGCAAATGCAACTATCCTTTTATTTTTTTTATCCTTTTAGCAGTTTTTCTTTTTTTTCCCCCAAAATCTTTGTTTCACTTGGCGCCTATGTTTTAACATACTGCCACAGATTTCTTTGATAAAACTCCCAGTTTCTCCTTAGTCACTGGTCTCCATAGTTTTGAGCAACACATTAGTTTTGACAGATACTAAGCTATTTGTTATGTGTGCATTAATTTGCTAACAGTCATCTCAGTATCTTCCCTCTTAGCCTTAGTACAGGTCGACTGAATGTCAGTATCTGAAAACATACTGAAAGTACATACACATGAGAATTTATTTGGCAAGTATCATGTTGCCAGTATATATGACTAATATTTTACAGCAACTATGACTGGAAACTAATTTCTTTAAAGCATATAGTAAACATCATTAGTAAATCTGGTATCTGTCATAGTTGTCAGGGTTGGGTGGTTTTTTTTTTGGTTTTGTTTTTTTTTTTTTTTTTAGCTTTTGCTTAGAAAATGCACAAGGCTAATTGATCTGATCCTAGCTCATCTGACTTATTGCTTCATATTTCAATCATATTAGGACCACAGATTAAAACAAACAAGTATTACTTGTGCTATTATCTGAAGCCTCCTGCTTAGCTGCATGGTCTCTGAAGGTTATCTAATACATGTTGTGGTGTGAATTTTGTTTTTGTACATTTGAGTAAGATCTGCATTAAAATCAACAGGTTATGTTTTCAAATCTGTGGTGAGACCAAGAGAATTTTTTTTTTTTTTTAAGTTGTCTCAAAAGCTTATTCTATTCTACTACTGGTTTCTATTTCTTTGATTTCAAAATGCTTTCACTTCACAGTGCTGCAGGCCTGCTTGCAACTGATCGCTGACAGCAAAAGTGATATTCAACAGAAAGGTAAGAATATGTTCCATGATTCATAGCTAACTATTCCATGTATTAACTCTTCCATCTGATCTTGTCTAACTTCAAAGCAGTGACTGAGTTATGTCACCTAATTAAAAATAATTAAAAAGTCCCTGCATCTGGACAGCTCTTGCAAATATCCTCTTTTCAGTGGGGAAATCCAGTTAGTGGGACTGGAAGTCTTGACTAGAAGTCAGCTTTGTTAATTTTTGGCAGATGAAAATGAGGAAAGTGACTTTTCTTTCTGATTACCCAAAAATTACTGTTTCTTTTAGATGATTCAAGCATTGTCCCTTGGCTTCTGAGCTTTAAACGTGGAACAGCTCTGGAAGAACAAGGAAATAAAATAGTGATCAAAGAAACAGGATATTTTTTCATTTATGGCCAGGTGAGAAAGTTCGATTCCCCTCAGCATCTGACTTTTAAAAAGATTTTTAATGTCTCCATACAGTATGTTTGAAGTCTGCACCTTTTCATTTTGTAGGTGTTATATACGGATACAACATTTGCTATGGGACACCTAATACAGAGGAAGAAGGCTCATGTTTTCGGTGATGATCTCAGCTTGGTGACATTGTTTCGTTGCATCCAAAATATGCCACAGTCTTATCCGAATAATTCTTGCTATACTGCTGGTAAACATCTAAGTTTTCCTTTCCTATGTTTGCAAATAAACTGTATCAGATAGAATCTGCAGTGTTGGGTGATTAAGTGTTGTGATAGTTGTAAAGAAAATGGGCTGCATTTGTGGATCTGGTTAATTGTAAAATTACAGAATACTTTCAAAAAATATTTTTTATATAAAGTATTGGCAGTTGGAGGGTATGCATCTAACTTAAGTGATCTGAACAATTCCCCTCTCTCCATTAACTGTATAATGTAATTAGATACTTTAGTGTTATCTACTTCAGGCATCTAACTAAAGTATCTAAAAGTACATACTATGCTTAATGAAGAAATTAGTTTAACTTAGGTGTTGAGTCCCACATTTAGTTATACCATATATATATTTAGGAGTAATGTTCTACCTTAAAACATCATATATTACTTTTAGCCACCCAATTTTTGTCTACCTTACTCCAGGATTTCAAAAGACATTTCTTACCAGCTTAGTTCTCCTTACAATGGCTGCTGCTGTTTTACTCTTTGGTTAGATGAAAAATAGTTAATTCCTATAGGGAGTTCTTTCTGACTGCACAAATTTGAAACACCAATTAAAATATTTAATGCAAGTCCAGCAGCCTCAGTGCTCACTATATATGTATATTCCTGCATGAGCATTTAGGAATTATTATCGAAGCCTATTAAACCTTGTTTGGTTGCTCCTATTCATCTGTCTTTCTCCCTTAATGGTGGATTTGAGAGTTTTCTCTTTTAATTTACACAGATCTTGCTGGAAGATAAAAATCTTTTCTTTCAATGCTTTATTAAAAAATGGGTGACATTGAATGATGGAGTTGACTGTTGGCAAGTAGGGGCATTAAACAAATGGCATGGGGAAGGAAGCTAATTTTATTTACAAATAAACATAAATTAGCTACTTCCTCCTAGCAGGTGAGGCTGTCCAATCGTTTTCCTTAATTTCCTGTCCCTCTACCCACACATTCTGGGACCATACCCACCTTCAATTTCATCTGTCATCTTACTCTTGTATTACTTCCCACCTTAACTATGATATCTACTCCATCCTGCCACTTCACAGTTCCTGCTTCCCAAATTCCCACCCTTCTGCTTTCAGCTGGAAAACCAGATCCCACTGCAGTATTTCATGCTGCTGACCATGTGTCACAGCAGATGTTAGATGTGCTCTCAGCTCAGTGACTGCAACTTGAAGGTGAGGTGCTTTCAGTTATCACATCAGCTGATGTGCAGCTGGCAGGAAGTGAACTTTTGTGCGCTGCAGTTGCATCAGTCAGCTGATGTCTGGTAACTTCATTTGGTTGGTAAAGCTCATGAGACCTCCTCCAGAAGTGTGGGAACAGAATGATCTAGGACCAACAACACCCAATGCTGACCTTGACTGTCACATAGCCATACATTGAGGGATCTGGGTACACCACTGTGACGAATTTTTGCAGTGATCGCATAAGTGAACTTTGGTGTGCTGAGTGCAGAGTGGAAAGTAGGTCTAGCTCTACAGAGGATGTTAAGTGTCAGCTTTGGGTAGCTGACAATTAGGCACAACTTCTAAGATTTGTGCCTAGAAGATGAAAAAGCACTTGGCACAAGTAAGATGCTTATATTTTTTAAATTATGTGTAATGACTTTTTGAATATGGTTTACGAAAAGAATGTATTTGAAATATTAACTTAGAAATATTCCAAATCTTTTGCCAGGCATTGCAAAATTAGAAGAAGGGGATGAACTTCAACTTACAATACCACGGAGAAGGGCCAAAATATCCCTGGATGGAGATGGTACTTTTTTTGGTGCAGTTAGACTCCTCTGAAGCCCTTCATTTTTGTTAGTATGCTTAATGCAGTTTTCTTCTTTTCCTATGCCTTTATCAGAGAAATATTGAATTGTAGTAAAGCTGCCAGTTCAGACTCTTCCCATCCACCACCAGCTTCTGAGAACTTTTCTTCGGTTTAATAAGCGAACCCAAAACAGGAAACACACCAGACAGTTGTGAGATATAACCATCATGTGATTACCGGAAAAAAAATTTATTTTAGGCAATGGGAGACTCTAAAAAAACAATTGTAAAGCAATGGGTTTTGGGCTTTGAAACAATATCTTGTCCAGAAGGCAAACCAAAGAAGGAGCTGACCAAAAAGTATAGCATAAACAGGACCACTGACTATTAAACTATTATCCGTAACTGAAAAGGAAAACAAGTACATCATAGATTCGTTTTGTTTCGTTAATAAAATATTTGAAGTATGAAGTATGTGGAAGAAACATCGAACAGTTGATTCCTTATCAGAAAATGGAGGTGTCAAGTGGGTTCTGGGTTCTTCGTTTTTAATTTGACACCGTGATTTTGGGGAAGGGAAGTTTTAACGTATGGGATAATGGAAACAAACACTTCAGAAATATACGGAATAGTAGCCACTGGCTGGCTTGCTTCCCTGTGAATGAAAGGGGTATAAATTACTAAAATCTATTAGTAGTTAGTAATTAGAATTAATTTTACTGGAAAAAGGACATATGAGATGCTTCAACAGCTCACTCTTCAAGGCATTGCTACTCATCAAGGTATATGTGTAAACTTACATACATAAGCAAGGCAAGGATAGAAACACAGTGAGAGTAGACACAATACAGTAGGTGAACTTGATTTCTGGCTTCACAATTTCTGCAGTCATATATAGATGTGTATATATATACAGTATATATATGTATATATATGAAAGTATGGGCACACACATATATAAGCCTCTGACATTTAGGCAAAGAATTTTATCTTCTTTTGAATAGCTCATCCAATGCAAATATTACTACATACATATTTTTGTATTTCACTTGCTTTTTCATATGATCCATTCTATGCAATATAGTAAAAAGAAAAATCCAATAAACCTGGAACCAGTCTTATAACTAAAAAAATACTGTTGTATGCAGAAGTCTGGGCTTAATCCTTCGGTTAACTATAGGCTTTTTTCTGCAGTTTTGAATAGATTGATTAACTCTGTTTTATAAAATATATCAGACCTGTAGAAAGACTAAATAGATGTGGTGGTGTTTTTTTTTTCTCTGTATGCTTAGTTTAGTAGGTAAGACTTATGTCTATTTTTATCCCAATAATCCATGTGTATTGCGTGGTCAAGGTAATAGCATGGTAACAGTGTGGTGGTCTAGGAACTATTGTAAGGCAAACATAGAATACTTACTCCACTGATCTTCAAATAAGTATTGAAGTGCTACTGGAATAGATAAAATAATAAAACTCATGGTAATGAACTGTAATTAATTTGAAAATATTTTTAGGGGTTGAGACTTATGTCATATAAGCTCATTTAGTAAAGAAATAAGCTTTCTATATTGTAATCTCCTTGTCTGTTTTTATAAATCATGCTGATTTGATTGAGTTCTCATAGTGACAGACAACAAATAAGAGATTTGGAACTAGGAATTACGGACCATGGTAAACTAATGAAACAATTAATTCCACTTCTCCGGGCTTCAAGAAGACATTTCAGCAATAAGCATATGTGTATTTGATTACCACACTGCGATTTTTATGTAGCTTAACTACAGTTTCAAAATCTCTGCAAGTCTTCCTTATACAAATTAATTTATTTATGTGTTCTGGAGCTGAAGCTGCTGCTGCTAATGATGATCATTATTATTGTTATTATAATTATTTAACTTTGATGTGCTAAGTTTGCAAAAAAAAAAAAACAACCAACATTTTAAATCCTCTACAGGAACCCTCAGTTTAGCCAAAGTTTGTGTGTCGCTACATGTAGATAAAACAATTATTAGCATTTAGCAAGTTGTCTGTCATTACTGATGTACATTAAAGAGATGCCCAGAATCTCTAACCAGAAGCCTGTTGATTTTAGTCTGATTAGAAAATAGAAATTTCCCAGACACTTGATGGCTAAACTTACGAATTTGACTTTTGGTATGTAACTTTCCTCAGTGGTTTCAGTGAAATTGCGTGTGCTTAGCTTAAGACGATTCTGAAGGGGCTTGTGTTCTTAGAAGGTGCAGCTGTGACACAAACAGACACAGGGTAACATTTTAAACATACAGATCATAGCAAAAATGATGTGAAGCTAAATCAATTGTCATCACTGCTCTCTTCTTCACCATGTTTCTTCCTTCTACGGCTGGTGAATGTGGACAGAGCAAAAGTTTGGAAAGTGTTTGGGGTATGGTATTGCTTGGAGGAAACATTTCTCATTGGAGCACAAAAGATTTCAAAAGTGTTCCTTTCCTTTAGTAGGAAAAATCTGAACCTCAAGTTTCTTCACAAAAAATGTGAAGTGCGAGAACCTCCACCAGTGCGCAGAGAGTGGAAGCCAACAGACTTCAGATATTTCTACTGACAAAGCTGGCAATTTTGTTGTTGCTGGATTAGTTTTCTGGTGGCTTTTGAGAAAACTTGTCTTCTCAAAATTAATCTGCTTCTGCACAAAGTTGAGTTTTAACAGATCAGCAGTTTCTAACCAAAGCAGGAAGAAAAGGAGAATACTTCATTCCTGATAATTCTGCTAACAAACTGGTGATGCATGAGATAGCAAAGTGCATCCAGACCACAATGATGCTTGTGCTTGAGTTAGTGGGAGTTACTACAACTTTCTGCATTTGATAGATGTTATTTAAGTAAGTGTGATAGCTAAAAAGTAGTATCGAGTTGGTTCATACCATATTTCACATTCTTATCAAGGATATCAAGCATTTAAGATACGTTTCTGCAAATGCAACAATCTGCGCTAATACCCTTGTTCTTTTTCATGTTGTGTTAAGCAGCATCTTGGCAAACGAAAGCGACTTGAGCATTTTCTTTCCAGTATGTTTTCACAGAAAGTGTGAGCTTGTATTGTTCTTTCCTTTTTAATAATGTGCAGTTGGCAGGTATATAGAATCATAGAGTAGTTCGGGTTGGAAAGGACCTTAAGATCATCTAGTTCCAACCCCCCTGCCATGGGCAGGGACATCTCACACTAAACCATGCTACCCAAGGTTCTGTTAAACCTGGCCTTGAACACCGCCAAGGATGGAGCATTCACAACCTCCATGGGCAACCCATTCCAGTGCCTCACCACCCTCTCAGTAAAGAATTTCTTCCTTATATCCAATCTAAACTTCCCCTGTTTAAGTTTTAACCCATTACCCCTTGTCCTATCACTACAGTCCCTAGTGAAGAGTCCCTCTCCAGCATCCTTGTAGGCCCCCTTCAGATATAGCTGCTATATACATATACATATACATATACATGTATATATATATATACATGTATATACATACAGACTATACTCATTTACATGGCTCCCCCACCTTTGTCTGTTTTGAATTGCTCAGCATTTGCCATTTTAAGATGTTAATTTTGGTTGTCCCATACTTTTGCCAAGCTTACACTGCTGGAGTTGAGATTTTCTGTATTTCTGGTTTATCTCTCAGGTTGAATTGTCTTGAATAACTTCAGCCCCTAAAAGTTTTACTCTTCCAAAGATGAGGGTCAGGAAAACGCGGTGTTTGGATATTGTTCTAGTGATTTGGCTACTTCTTCTTTGGAAAGGTCTAGAGACTCTGTGCTTTGAAAAAAGAAATGTGTGTAATGTGGGTTTTGCTTTGTTCTAATTGGGGTTTTCTTTTTTTCCTTTCTTTCTTGTGCACTCGTATTTGGACAAGGTGTATGCTTTTGGAGAATATTTTATGCTTTCTCTAGTTATAAGCACATTCTATTATGGAAAAGGGAGAGGAAAATGTTCCCAGCAGTTTTGTCTCCTGGCTGAGTCCATGGATTACCACCACCAGTAAGATCTAAATTGTTTTTCAGGGTCAGTTCAAGCAGCAGTGAGAAGTTAGTTGATGCAAACATAGGTAAGAGGGAAGCTAAGTATTTGCTGTAGAAAGGGTCTCATGGAGTTTGCAGGTTATGTAGAGCTTAGGGGTGATGCAGGAAACAAAATGGATTTGGAGCTGGACTGCAGAAATGAGAGAGAGACCCTAACTGGGATTTGATTGCTTGTGATGTGGGGAGAAAAGCAAAGGCATGAAATGGACCTGGTGTGAAAAGCCTGGAACTAAGTGAGGTTAGGCAAAGATAGCAGCTTTGTGGAAAAGGGCCAAGCTTTCCTAGGGAAAAGCAAGCTAAACACAAGCCTGCAGTGAGCCTTGTCAGAGATGAAGGTTAAGAACATCTTAACAGGAGTGTCACCAGCAAATAAAGGGAAGGGGTATTGGCATCTTTCAGAGTATATTTGGGATACTACATCCGGGTTGCATGCACTACACCCCAAATACAAGAAGGACAGTGAGAAACTTAAGGGAGTCTATTTGTAGTACAAGGGGGTGGTCAAGTTGGAGTACATGCCTGCCCTGCAGGTAGGGGCTGAGAGAAATAGGTTTGTATAATCAGGAGAAGAGGCCTGGAGGTCCTAATAGCAGCCTTCCAATACCAATTAGGAGGTTGTTAAGCAAACAGAATCACACCCTTTGAGAGGTCCACAGTAGCGTGAGAAGAGGCAACACACACAAATCAAACTGGAAAGTTTGAACTTGACATAAGGAAAACAATTACCATGATGTCATGGTCCATTTGGATCTCTCAGATTCACAGGTCAACATATTCTGTAAATTAAACTTAATTTTATGAGCTTATTGGGAAGGAAAGATGACAAGGGTTCAGTCCCTTTTGTAAAGACTAGTCTAACATGAATTCACTGATTAATCACTTAAGTCATGAGGTTTCTAACTCCCAAGCTCTCTAATTCATAACTCATAGCTTGAAACTTGTGCACGTATGAACAAAACAGTTATCTAGCTGCCGGTGAGAGCAGCTTTATCCTTTCTCCACGTGATGCAGGTGTCCCCTGCATCACACTGAGAAGCATGAAAGCTTCAGGAGTCCAGCTGCTGTTCGATCTACTTCAAAACCTTTTGGGTAAGCTGACATATTTATATCCTCCAGCCTGGAAGTTTGGTCTACACTATTTCTGTGAGTTAGCAATTTATGAAAAAACAGACAGACAAGAAACGCACAAGGATGGTGGCTGCAGGAATCAGCAAGCTGCAAGTGATAAGGGCTGTATAAGACCTTTAGCCCTTTCTGGCCACTGTGTCCTGCCTGTATCTTGTCTTTGCTTTGACTTAATGGTGCTGATCCTAGCATACATCAGACCTTAGCATGAGCTATGTGTTAGCCAAAATCTGAGCAAGAAATGAGTGAAGGGACACCATGGGGACAGTCAACCACTGAAGCAGATTACCCAGAGGGGCTGTGAAGAATCTGTTGCTATGGATTTCCAACACCTTAATGAATAAATCCCTGAGCAATGTGGTCTGAATTCAGTGTTGATCCTGTTTTGAGCAGGCTGGAGTGCAGACATCCCAAATGATCCCTTTCTCCTGGCTGATTTTATGATAAGAAACCAGGAGAGGAGGGGAATACGAGGAGGCAGACAAAGGGCTGAGACTGGTGACAACAGGTCAGAAATGGTCCTGCTGGGGAAGGAAGAGTACTTATTTCCTGAGTACAAATGAAACATGGGTTCCTCATGTGTGCTTCAACAATATCAGCAAATATTTATGTAATGCACAGAGCAGGTTCCAGTTAAGCACAACAAGCTGCTACCACTCAGCGGGTACTGCAGAACCCAAACCTCAAGAGTGTAAATGGAATCAAAGCATGTGGCCGAGCAGTCATCTTCATTCACTCACTTGCAAATTTCCTTTGGCTTTTAGTTTCTTCCACCATTCCACCCTCCCCACTTCACGCAGTGAATAGGAGTCATTTACTTTCCTGCTGAACGTGGGGTATCAATGGAAAGTATTTTAAGATGGGGCCTAGATTCATTTTAAGAAATATTAGAAGGAAGTAGTAAATGAGGCAGAACATGCAAGAAGAGAAATGATAATGACCTATTTAAAACAGAATTGTATTCCTGCTCTGTCTGTGAGAGCTGGCTGAAACACTATGTTTACTTTCTGCCGGTTTTGATTTTTTTCTTTAAACCTGGGTTTGTTTCAATTCTGACTTAAAATACTTTCTCCCAATTTTTTTGGCAAATTTAAGCTTTTCAGATCCTATCTTTAATCCTGATGAATGTTAGTTCTTCAAGTGGCTGCAGGAAGTCCTATATGGCCCTCCTCTGGACTTGTTCCAACAGTTCCATGTCCTTTTTATGTTGAGGACACCAGAACTGCACACAATACTCCAAGTGAGGTCTCACAAGAGCAGAGTAGAGGGGCAGGATCACCTCCTTCGACCTGCTGGTCACGCTCCTCTTGATGCAGCCCAGGATACGGTTGGCTTTCTGGGCTGCGAGCGCACACTGAAGCCGGCTCATGTTCATTTTCTCATCAACCAACACCCCCAAGTCCTTCTCTGCAGGGCTGCTCTGAATCTCTTCTCTGCCCAACCTGTAGCTGTGCCTGGGATTGCTCCGACCCAGGTGTAGGACCTTGCACTTGGCAGGGTTAAACTTCATCAGGTTGGCATCAGCCCACCTCACAAGCGTGTCGAGGTCCCTCTGGATGGCATCCCTTCCCTCCAGTGTATCAACTGAACCAGACAGCTTGGTGTCATCGGCAAACTTGCTGAGGGCGCACTCAATCCCACTGTCCATGTCACTGACAAAGATGTTGAACAAGACCGGTCCCAACACCGATCCCTGAGGGGCATCACTCGTTACCGGTCTCCAGCTGGACATCGAGCCATTGACCACAACTCCTTGCGTGCGGCCATCCAGCCAGTTCTTCACCCACCGAGTGGTCCACCCATCAAATTGATGTCTCTCCAATTTAGACACAAGAATGTTGTGTGGGACAATCTGGAGCACCTCCCGTATGAAGACAGGCTGAGAAAGTTGGGGGTGTTCAGCCTGGAGAAGTGAAGGCTGCGTGGAGACCTCATAGCAGCCTTCCAGTATCTGAAGGGGGGCTATAGGGATGCTGGGGATGGTCTATTCATTAGGGACTGTAGTGACAGGACAAGGGGTAACGGGTTAAAACTTAAAAAGGGGAAGTTTAGACTGGATATAAGGAAGAAATTCTTTACTCTTAGGGTGGTGAGGCACTGGAATGGGTTGCCCAGGGAGGTTGTGAATGCTCCATCCTTGGCAGTGTTCAAGGCCAGGTTGGATGAGGCCTTGGGTAGCATGGTTTAGTGTGAGATGTCCCTGCCCATGTCAGGGGGGTTGGAACTAGATGATCTTAAGGTCCTTTCCAACCCGAACTATTCTATGATTCTATGATCTCTACATGTATGTGAGTTCTCGTTCTGGACTAAGCTCAGGGTACTTGCCTTCCAGAGCATCTTGGCCTAGGGAAGAGTCTTGACAAGCTCCTTTGAATCTGAAGACAGCCACTTTCAGTTTCCCTAGCTTAATACCCAACAGCCCTTTTGGAAGTCTATGCTGAGTTCCCCCAGACATCATTTTCAACTTGGTAACAGTTCCTTTGGTCTGAAATATTTTAAGTAGAATATGCTGGCCTCCACAAAAAGGTGGTTTTGGCAAAGTTCTGTTTTGTCTGAAAATTTCCAAGTTGCCCTAGTCTTTACCGCGTAGTTCCTTAAACCAGATTTTTCACAGGTGGTCAGTGACTGAATGTTCCTCATTTTCTGGCTGACTGTCTGATATCCTTGTGGTCTCATTTGCAGAAGTGTTGAAACTCACAGCTGCAACTGAAATTAGCAGGAGCTGTATGGAGGGCTGTATAATTCTGCTCAGAAATACTACAGCAACAAATATTCTGGAAGAATCCCTGGGAAAATAAATTCTGATCTAAAGGCAAACTTAGTTAAGAGTGTGCAGTCAGCCAAGAGCTGCACTTTGGAAAAGTAGGAGGAAAAGTTCTCAAATGATTGCTTGGATGCTGGACATTGTATGCATTCAGTGTGACAGGGATCTTAATGGGAAGGGCAATATGAGATTATACAAAGTAACTTCTGTTACAGCTGGCAAGGAAGTAGAACCGGGATTCCAAAGACAATTTTGGTTCATCCTCATTGTGAGCATTTAACTTCATTGGAAGATTTGGTGGGGGTTGGAGACAGAGGCCCTCCAGAGCCCTGTTCCTATTTTTGCACTGAACGAGCAGTTCCAGTCCACACAAACCTCACAGAAACTACTACATGTAGATGTGGAAGGGGTGGTGACAGTTCTACCTGTGCTTAGACAGTGTTTGCCTCCCCATTAAGGGAACTCAAAAGCAACCACTTCATAATTCATGACACCACTGGAAAGCAAACCTAGCACTTTTAAAGCAGTAAGAGTAAAGGGAAAGTTTTACTGGAGAACAGCAGAGAAACAGTGTCTGGTGGCAGACTGCTGGCTCAGGGTTTCTTACCTAGCTTTGTTTGTCATCCGAATGAGAAGATCACAAGGATGATAGTTTTTTAAAGCTATACAAGTCTGTTTCACAATAATCAGTTTATTGATTTTTTTTTATTTTTTTTTTGTCTCAAAGAGGAGATTTGCCACCTCCCCTCACACTATGATGGGGGCAGTAAGAGCAAAGGGAGTGGATGGGGAGAAGGGTCATGTCAGATGCTGTGACAGGTGGAATAGGTAGGTGAAAGGTAGCTGTGTGGGAGCGGGGCGTAAATCCAAGGCAGGTGCAAGAAGACTGCTGTGATGCTGATGCTGCTGCCTGTCTTCCCCCACCATCTCAGTTGTTCCATGCAACCTTTCAGTCCTGTGCTAGTCTGGCATTCATCACAACTGGTAATTTTTTCAAGAGCAAGTTCATGATAGGTCATACTTACGCTTCTATTCCATTATCAGTTGCGATTCGCAGCCAAAATCACCAGTCCCAGTGCTGAACCTGTAGAATACTGATGATGCTCTAGTAAGATGCTACACTGGAAATGTGAGTCAGGGCTGATGGAAACAAGCTGAGCAGACTAATGAGAAATGAGGTTGAGTCTGGCATTCTTTATCTGTAAAACTGTGACAGCACACTTTCCTACCTCTTAGGCTGTCAGAAACCTATCTTCTACCATCACTGGAAGCAGTGAGCAGTGGAAACAGAAGCACATGGTCTGCTACTTTTTCCATTATTTATTTCCTTTCTTTCTTTAGTTGTTCTAGCCAGAATCCCCTTTCCTAGCTTTCTTTGGCCTTGCTCTCTTGCATTCAACACGATCATGAAAAAATAACTCCAAAAAAAAGCACTAAAAAAAAAAAAAAAAAAAAAAAGCTAGAACAAGCAAGGGTTTTTATAGCAGAAAAGAAACAGCTAATTTGTATTGCTTCCCTCGTTAATTTTTGGTGGACAACCTCATATAACCATCGTCACCACCGTCTTTAGGGAGCTGGAGTCTCACATAGCTGGATGGCACAGCCGCCTTTTCCCCACCGGAGGGCAGCCAGTGCTCACACCAAACGGCATCTGTGCCGCATTTCCATCTCGGCACAAAACAAGCTGGTGGCAAAAAAATCCTCTTCTCTTTAAACTCAGAGTATCACTTCCGACAGTACAGGTGTCAGAAAGTGATAAAGATAAAACGGAAAAGGAAAAGAGAAAAAAGAAAGAGCTTCTGGAGCTCTTCCAATGTTCTTCATTCAATACCAATGAAGCAATCTTTCACGCATGTGAATGAACAGAGAGCAAAAGCTGTCTCTTATGTTTTGCTTAAGACACAACAAAAAAACCCCCACATTTCTTGAACTTCTTTTGGCTTGTCTGAGGGAAGAGAAACATTTCTAGTTTATTTCTCAATATGCAGTATCTAGTTGAGAGGAGTTTGAAAGTGAGCACAGTTGACATACAAAGTACAGACAAAACCAGTAATCTTGAACAGCACAGAACTGGGTCTTCCATCATAGGCCCAGTGTAAGAAAATCTATGAGTTTTAAACATTTAAGAATTTTGGTCATTGTTTCACTATGGATCAGGCCACCCTTATCATTAACTCTCACTTCCATTTATTTGCAAATCTGGGTCTACACTCTCTCAATATCTGTGACACCAGGCTCTCCCTGACATCAGAAATTCTGATTTATAGATTTACTCATCTCTACATTTCTAGTATGAATGGATCATTCTACAAACTCTTGAGCAGCTAAATGGTTTTGGTTTGGTTTGGTTTGGTTTGCTTGTTAAACAGGTTGAAAAGCTAGGATAGAAAGAATGGTATTGTTTCTGTCATTTAGAAGCCAATGCTCTGAGATGCATTCAGTAAATCAATTTTCCTTATCTTGGTTTAATAGCATAGTGGTGAGAAGAAAAATTGGTACTGGTTTTGCCATACGGCCCTTACCTTCTGAAGGCATTACTCACTTCCTTGTAGTTATCCTCCCGTTTTCCTTGTTTTCTAATATACATTTCACATTAGCACCAAGCTTCTTTGCTGGTAAAATGGGAACAATGCAAATCCCACCCCTTCAATACTTCTCTCAAACCCACAGCTTCTAGAGCTGATGTGTTGTTTTAGTCTTCTCAAATATTTGCTGCTTTGGAAATGGTGATTGCTTATATATATTCATTAGTTGTCTCCATAAAGTAATCGTACTAAAACTGATCCCTTGGGATGCAGATGCTGCTGGTCCGTGAAGAAGAGCCAAGCTGAATGACAATGTTATGCACCACTGGGACTAAGCACTGCCTTATTGCCCCATTTTATTACCCTGCTGGTGATGAATGTGGCAGATCACCTTGGCTTTATTTAAACACCCAGGACTATGCTCTTCTGACTTAATGAAGATATCTGTAATGAGGATACCTCCAAGTTTTGAGGCAACCATCCAGAACCCCACTGAAGTCCTTGGGGAGAAACAGGCATTTCTATGAGTTTCTCGTAAAGCAAATGATTCATGTGTTGAGTGAATCATACTGCAGATTACATTTTTTCTTTTTTTTCCTCTGTGACTATAAGACCCTATAGTTACAACCTCACACAATGTAGGTATCCAAATTTTGTTTCTAAGCTCACTTTTGTCTACTGCAGTAGCCAGGGATCACAAAAGGGAGCATGCCATTTCATTACACAGCTTCCCATACAGGAAGAGAACAAGACTATTGCTGAAAATTTTACTTCTTGCAGCAACAAAGGTGAAGGCTAAGAACACCAATGTCAGACTTGTGGATAGTAAAATTATTGTATTAATGCTCCAGTTTGGAGGGAGAAGTGTGATTTAATTGGAATTAATAGGTTAAATCAGACTGCTGACTTGGAGGTTAAATGGGTTGAGACAAGCTTTGCAGGAAGGAAAAGCAACAACAGTCTGCAAATTGAGCAAACAGTGGCATATAAAAATGGATTAGAGAGGATAGTCTTCAGGGCATTATTTTAAACTTGGCATTAAGTCAAGTATTTAAAGGCGATCACTTTTTCCCCCATTATGTGAGACTACTTCAGCAAAGGTTTATTGGGCAATATTTGTTAATAAACTGAGTAAGCAAAGTAGCCAATAAAATTCTGAGTGAGAGCGGAAGAGATTGAATTGGAATATATCAATAGTCCAGTTAAGAAGGTAACTGTATTCATAGATTGTTTCAATCCAGCATGTTATTAGGGAACAGAAAGCTGGAAAAGTCTTACCTTTATATTCATAATACACACACATAGAGGTATACACACACCTATACTGACATTTAAAGGATGAAGAGGGAAAACATGTAGATTCTGGTTTAGAAATGATCAGAGACTTTACATGTGTTTCTTAAAAGGGTAAAGAGGCCTATACAGGAAAGCAGTACAGTTTTACAATGCCTTCTGTCTTCCAGCGCCCTTCTGTCTTACCTCTGGACTCAGAACTCAATTCAAGCAATCACCTTGTGTAATCCTCCCTCCTGTGGGCCTCATGGTGCAAAAAATGGACCTTCCTCCTTTCCCTCCCTTTGAAGCTGACAACAGGAGGCCAAAGTGCTTTTACAGCCTGCAACTATAAGAAGTTCCCCTTAAATGCAAGTTCTTTTATTTCCACAGCATTTTTGGTGGCTTTCTTTCTTTTTCTAATTTTGCTTGGTCTTTGTTTGTGGCTGTGTCTGTCTTGGGTGCAGTGTTGACAGCAGGTAGCAGTGGTTCTCTGAAATACTAAGAATGAGATTTTAGAAAGAACAGCCCAGCTATCCCCAACGCACAGGGTCATCAGGAGAAAGAGGAAGTAATTGTAGTAGGAAGCCCCCTCCACTCACCCCATATTGCTCATCACCCCAGGCCACAACCTGCCTTGCATTTTCAGTATGGATGCAAGGATGGCCATTGCCACAACTGCATGCACTGGTAGTGCATGAAGATGAGCAGGGTCCATGAGGCCCAAAGCTGCAAGGATACCTGGGTGAGTTTTGGTGTGGAAAGTTCTGGGGCAAGGAAGGCATTAAGCTCACTGGGCAATAGCAGTCATGCTTAAATGGTGGTCTGCTGGTTAAAAGCTGACCAACAGCTTTTCCTCTGACCAGGCTGCTCTCCAAGTCAGCAAATGGTCCAGACTTAACCAGTGCCAGCCTCCAGCAGTCCTCGATCACTTTGAAGACCTGCAGAGAGAGCATTTTGTGAACTGCACGTGTGTAAAATACTAAAAAGAACGTAGGTATTGGCTTCTGGTAGAAAGCCGTTCACTGCGCACCTTTGGGAGGCTCCCGAGGACCAAGCCCAGCAGCTGGAAAAGCAATTCACTGGCAAACAGCTGCAATCACAGACGGAAAGCACATTCATAACACATTGTGAGGCACTTCTTCCTGAGCAGCAGTTGTAAGCAGGGTGCTGTAAGCAGGGTGACCTTCTGAGTAGGGCCTGGCAGCTCTCAAAGGAACCGAAGACTCGTGACTTAGCCACGTGTTCCCTACAGCAGAATCCCATTGCGAAGCTGCCGAGCCAAAACTCTCATCTGCATCTACAAATGAAGGCAGAAGGGAACAGCTCTTGAACTATGTTCCCATATGACTCTTCAGTCTTTACCAGCAGTGAATGTTCTTTGAAACTGCAGTTACTCCCCAGATCTTGTCGTCTCCTTCGAGTCACCAGCAGCCAGCAGAGGGTTACCGGATGTGGGAAGAATTAACCTTCTATTGGCACAAAACCGACCGTGCACAGAGCTGCCATCAGGTCCCACTCTGCTCTTTGATCTGGCAGTACATGGCCAGGACATAGTAAGTTATACTTAGAGAATCACAGAATGGGTAAGGCTGGTGCTCTGGAGATCAGCTCCAGCACTCCTGTTCTAGCAGGGCCACCTACGGCCTGCTCCTCATGACTGTGTCTCGTTGTCTTTCAGCTGTCTCTAGGGAGGAGGCTTAACAACCTTTGTATTCTATGTGAACAAAATGTCGAAAGAAAGCGCTTCTTCTATGAAGTGAAGAGTGACTATTTTCCCAAGTCTCTGGGAAGGAATTCCATTGAGAGGCAGAGAAATAATTCTGCCAAATCCCTTTATATCTATGGCCCACAGGCACACCTGTGCTGAAATACGCAGGATAAATCATTCCCCTTCACGCTGTGCCTGGCTGCTCCATAGAGAAACTGCAGTGAATGGAAGGGGATCGTATGACAACATGGGAACCCACCCAGGTTGGGACAGTCACAGCAGACGTTCAGAGATAGCATTCCACTGAACTGCACACGTGTAAAATATTAAAATGTATATGTTTATTTCTTCTGCTACACAGACTTTGACAATGAACCTTTGGGAACAGCCCTGCTATCCCCAACATGCAGGGCCACCAGAAGGAGGAGGAAAAGGAGAAAGAGGAAGTGCTTGGAGGAGGAAGCCTCCCCCCCCTCAGCCCATGTTGTTCATTACCCCAATCCACCACTTGCTTTGCACCTTCAAGGCCGTAAGGGCAGAGTGGCATCTCTGGTCACAGGGCAACACTGCTGGGGAACAGAGGGCCGCGCATGTGCCTGTGGGCCCGCCCTGTGTCTGTGGTTCGGGGACACCCTCTGCATGCAGCCAGGTGTGCTTGGCAGGGACACTGTCTCCTGCTTGCCAGGTCATCTGCTGCGTTCTCCATCTCATACTTGTTTCGGGTGGACCTTGGCCAGCAGCCAACTACCCATCCACCCAGCCGCTCACACGCTTTCCCCTCTCCCATGAGATGTAGAAAAGAGGAAGGCAAAAAGACCTGTGGATCATCTTAGTGGTACTTGGATAGGAAGAGCAACAGCTTCTGGCTTTCAGCCAGGCAAAACAAGAAAATCATTCTCTATTTTCTGTCAGAAGGCAGATGTCCAGCCACATCCTGGCAAGGAAGGCCACAGGACGCATAATGCTTTCTTGTGAAGACAAACAACATCATGGCTGGGAAGATCATGGAGCAGATCCTGCTAAGAGCTATGCTAAGGCACATGGTGGATAAGGAAGTGATTTGAGACAGCCAGGACAGCCTCACCAACGGAAAGCCCTACCTCACCAACCTCTCTGGTGGAGTTACTACATAAGGGGACAAAGGAAGGGCTATGGACGTTGTCTACTACGTGGACTTCTATAACGCCTTTGACACAGTACCCCACAACATCCTTCCCTCTCAATTGAAGGGATTCAGATTTAGATGGATGGACTGTTAGGTGGGTTAGGAACTGCCTGGATGGTCGCACCCACAGGATAGTGGTCAATGGCTCAGTGTCTGGATGGCCACCAGTGACAAGTGGCATCCCTCAGTGGTCCTTTTGGTTACTTTGGGTCCACCATTGTCCTGGTTTTATCTGGGTTAATGTTCTTCCTAGTAGTTGGTGCAGTGCTGTGTCTTGGCTTTAGGAAGAAGCAGGTTGGTAACACATCATTTTAGTTGTCTCTAAGTAATGTTTACTCCAATCAAGGTCTTTTTCAGTCTCATGCTCTGCCCATGAGCAGGGCACGGGAAGCCAGGAGGAAGCAGTGACAGGACACCTGACCCGAACTAGCTAAAGAGGTATTCCATATCACAGCATGCCATGTCCAGTATAGAAACTGGGGGGAGTCACCCAGAAGGCTCAGATTGCAGCTCAGCTCAGGCTGGCTATTGCTGAGCCACTGTATTTCCTTTCTCGGGTTTTATTCCCTGCTATGTCATTATGATGATTATCATTATTATTTTCTACTATTATATTTTACTTCAATTATGAAACTCTTCGCATTTCACTTCGCGTTTACCTTCTTCCGATCCCACTCCGCCCCCTCCCCCCGATTTCTCCCGCGGGGCTGAGCGAGCGGCTCTGTGGGACGCGGTTCCCGGTTCGCTTACACCACGACAGAGGGGCAGGGCTCCCGCCTAACCGCCGCGGTTACGCTCGCCCGGGCTGCCCCTGCCACCACGTCCTAGCAGCGCCTCCGCTTCTTAGCTGGGCTGCTTCTCCGCTGCCTCTGCCCGCCTTTGGCTCTCACCCGTCTGCCACCCTAGCTGGGAGGTGCGCTCGAGCGCTCCGCCCCCTCCGCGAGGCCCCCGCTCGTTCCCCTCACAGCGGCCTCCGCTCGCCCGCGGGGACGGGGGCAGTCTGCAGCAGTGGCCAATGGCCGCGCAGTAGGCGCGGCCCCGGTCCCATCAGCAGCTGCCTTCGGCCCTGGCGACAGCGTCCACGGCTGGTTTCGGGCTCTCCTCAGGCCCGCCAGAACCGGCGGGATCCGGTCAGAGCGCCTCGTGGCTACGCTGCGGCGGGGAGGTCTGTGTTGTCGAGCGCCTGAGTGAGGCAGTCAGTTGGGAGAGAATGCAGATTATCTATGAACTGCCCTGCCGGAGGAGGGAGGCCAGCCTCCAGTAAATGGAGAGATAGGTGTCATCCGATACGGCAGAAGGGCTGTGCCTGTGGAAGCTTAGATTCATAGAATTGTTAGGGTTGGAAAGGACCTTAAGACCATCTAGTTCCAACCCTGATGAATAGTCCATCCCCAGCATCCTTATAGCCCCCCTTCAGGTACTGAAAGGCTGCTATGAGGTCTCCATGCAGACTTTTCTTCTCCAGGCTGAACAGCCCCAACTTTCTCAGCCTGTCTTCATACAGGAGGTGCTCCAGCTCCCTGATCATCCTCATGGCCTTCCTCTGGACTTGTTCCAACAGTTCGATGTCCTTTTTATGTTGAGGACACCAGAGCTGCACACAATACTCCAAGTGAGGTCTCATGAGAGCAGAGTAGAGGGGCAGGATCACCTCCTTCGACCTGCTGGTCACGCTCCTTTTGATGCAGCCCAGGACACGGTTGGGTTTCTGGGCTGCGAGCGCACACTGAAGCCGGCTCATGTTCATTTTTTCATCAACCAACACCCCCAAGTCCTTCTCTGCAGGGCTGCTCTGAATCTCTTCTCTGCCCAACCTGTAGCTGTGCCTGGGATTGCTCCGACCCAGGTGTAGGACCTTGCACTTGGCATGGTTAAACTTCATAAGGTTGGCATCAGCCCACCTCACAAGCGTGTCGAGGTCCCTCTGGATGGCATCCCTTCCTTCCAGCATATCAACCAAACCACACAGCTTGGTGTCATCGGCAAACTTGCTGAGGGCGCACTCAATCCCACTGTCCATGTCACCGACAAAGATGTTGAACAAGACCGGTCCCAACACCGATCCCTGAGGGACACCACTCGTTACCGGTCTCCAGCTGGACATCGAGCCATTGACCACAACTCTTTGCGTGCGGCCATCCAGCCAGTTCTTTATCCACCGAGTGGTCCACCCATCAAATTGATGTCTCTCCAATTTAGAGACAAGGATGTTGTGTGGGACAGTGTTGAACGCCTTGCACAAGTCCAGGTAGATGGCGTCAACAGCTTTGCCCCTGTCCATCAGTTCCGTAGCCCCATCATAGAAGGCCACCAAATTGGTCAGGCAGGATTTCCCCTTAGTGAAGCCATGCTGGCTGTCACCAACCACCTCCTTGTTTTTCGTGTGCCTTAGCATGCTTTCCAGGAGAATACGCTCCAAGATTTTGCCAGGCACAGAGGTGAGACTGACTGGTCTGTAGTTCCCTGGGTCTTCCATTTTCCCCTTCTTGAAAATGGGGGTTATATTTCCCTTTTTCCAGTTGTCAGGAACTTCACCTGACTGCAACGATTTTTCAAAGATGATGGCCAGTGGCTTAGCAACTTCGCCAGCTCCTTCAGGACCCGCGGATGGATTTCGTCAGGTCCCATGGACTTGTGTACGTTTAGGTTTTTAAGATGGTCTCTAACCAGATCCTCTCCTACAGTGGGCCTAGGGTCCTCATTCTCACAGTCCCTGTGTCTGCCTTCCAAGACTTGGGTGGTGTGGTCAGAGCCCTTGCCAGTGAAGACCGAGGCAAAGAAGTCATAAAGAACCTCAGCCTTCTCCAAATCCAGGGTAGCCAGTTCTCCCGATGTCTTCCGGAGGGGGCCTACATTGTCCCTAGTCTGTCTTTTATTCACTACCTACCTATAGAATCCCTTCCTGTTATCCTTAACATCCCTAGCCAAGTTTAATTCTAACTGGGCCTTAGCTTTCCTAACCTGGTCCCTAGCTTCCCGAACGCCATCCCTGTATTCTTCCTAGGCTGCCTGTTCCTGCTTCCACCTTCCATAAGCTTCTTTTTTCCTTTGAATTTTCCTGAGCAGCTCCTTATCCATCCCAGGAGGTCTCTTGGCCCTGCCGCTGCACTTCCTTCTAGTTGGGATGCAACACTCCTGAGCTTGTAGCAGGTGATCCTTGAATAACAACCAAGAATCTTGGGCCCATCTGCCCTTTAGGGCTATATCCCATGGAACCTTACTAAGCAAGTTCCTGAAGATGCCAAAGTCTGTTCTCTTGAAGTCCAGGGCAGTGAGCTTGCTGCACACTCTTATCACTGTCCCAAGGATCTCGAATTCAACCATCTCGTGATTGCTGCATCCAAGACTGCCCTGGAGCATCACATTTCCAACGAGCCCTTCCCTGTTGGTGAGCACAAGGTCAAGCATGGCACCTCTCCTTGTTGTCTCCTCTATTACTTGGAGAAGGAAGTTGTCTTCCACACAATCGAGGAACCTCCTGGATTGCTTGTGCCGGGCTGTACCGTCGCTCCAACAGATATCAGGGTGGTTGAAGTCTCCCATGAGAACAAGGGCCTGCGAGCGTGAGGCTTTTCCTATCTGTCTGTCGAGTGCTTCATCCACAGATTCCTCTTGATCAGGCGGTCTGTAACAGATCCCCACAGTAATGTCTCCCATCGCTGTTCTCCCTTTAACCCTGCCCACAAACTCTCTGTCGACTGCTCACCCATCCCCAGACAGAGTTCCATACTCTCCAGCCTATCCCTAACATAAATAGCAACTCCCCCTCCCAGCCTGCCAGGCCTGTCTTTTCTAAAGAGCCTATAACCTTCCATTCCAACACTCCAGTCGTAGGAGCCATCCCACCATGTTTTTGTGATGCCTACCTACTATATCATACACCCATAGACATGCACACATCTCTAATTCCTCTTGTTTGTTCTCCATGCTACGGGCGTTTGTATACAGGCAGCTGAGCCGAGCTCCAAATGAAGCGGGCTCATTGGCTGGAGCGGCTGGAATATCTCTGCATCGCTCCGAGCATTTATTGTAGGTGCTGGCAACTGAGTGGGTGTGTTGGGATGGAACAATGCCCCACTCCCCCAGCACATCTAGTTTAAAGCAACCTTGTCCAGTCTGGCAAGCCTCCTACCAAAACCACTCTTTCCCTTCTTTGTTAGACTAGCCACCAGTAGACCTGGCCTACTAACTTGGGTCCCATATTCAAGACACCCAAACCCCTGACTATGACACCACCCTTTTAACTATTTATTAACCTGGCCAATCCTCCTAGGTTTTTTAAGGTCCTCCCCTGTATCCTGGAGAATTGACAAAAAGACAATCTGAGCTCCAGAGCCCCTAACCACCTCTCCCAGGGCTCTGTAGTCCTTATGTTCTCCAGGTTACTTCTATCAACATCACCAGCACCCACGTGGATCACTAGAAGCGGGTAATAGTCTGTGGGACTTACTAGAGCAGGCAGCCTCTCTGCAACATCCCTGATCCATGCCCCAGGTAGGCAACACACCTCCCTCGAGACCGGCTCAGGCTGACAGATGAGTCCTTCCTTATCTTCCTTTTTCAAGGGGTACTGTTTGACCCTGACTGCCTGTTTTCCTTCCTTGAGCTTAATCTGTATCAGAGGTGCATTTTTGGCTTTCCCAGGTACGTCTGTAGCCCATATTCCTTGGAATACCTGAACCAGTATATCTTCCCTGACTTCTTCCTCAATGTGATTAGTGATCAAAACTAAACATCTCTATATACTATTGGTCATTTACTTCTAAAGTGATCTCGCCTCCTTTGAAAGTAATAGTTGCTCCCAAATGTTCCAATAAGTCTCTCCTTAGGAGAGCTTCTGGCGAGTTAGGCATATATAAGAATTTATGAGTGCCCCATTGCTTTCCCAATTGATATTTCAATGGTTTACAAAAATAAGCCTTTTCATTTTGGTCAGTCACCCCTTTTACCATAATTATAATCATTCCCCAAAGGCATTAAAGCTTTGTTTAAAACTGAATATGTTGCGCCCATATCAACTAAAAACTCCACTTCCTTTTCTTTGTCCCCTAGCTTCATTATAACCAGTGGATCTGCTAGGGAAGATTCCCCCGATCCCCATCAGTCTAGTTCCAGTCCAGTCACCGGAGCGGAGCCACCCCATGGCACTTCCCCTCAGGGCAGTCTCATTTCCAACGTCCTAACTCTGATCGGGTTCCACAGAAAAAGAGCCTGCTCCCCCACCTCCTCATCCCACAGGAGCTACCCAAGCTCCCCTCCTTTCCCCTTTCCTGCCTGCCTCTGCAACAGCACTTCTGGTTTAACCCTTTCTTAACTCTGAATGTGAATCTGCTGCTTGTTGCCAGTGACAGCAATCTCTTCCTCCTTATCAATATCTGATAGGACAGATAATAGAGGGTGCTCCTCTCGGAAGTACTTGTGATACATAATTTTCCTACCTATCTTCCTGATTACTGTTTTTTTAACTTTAAACATCATTCCTCCAGTATCACAACCTGAACAACATCCCTCCATCTTAACTTTCCATTTCTCCCTGTCCTTTTCCAAAGCCAAATTTAAGGGGTCTGGCAGAGCTATATTAATTTTGCATTGCATCTGTCACTCCAGGTGGTTTCTTAAAGTAAAAAACATATCTGCATACTTCATACTTCATACTTCATCCCATTTTCCTTCTCTCCTTAAGAACAACATTAGTTGTAACATAGTATTATAATCTAAAGTTCTATTAAGTGGCCATTTCGCCCTATCTTCTAACTTATAAAGTGGCCACCACTGATTACAACATTTAATCAAGGTCCTCCTATTCTCCGTCCCTCCAGGCCTCGCAATTTCTTTCCAATGTGCTAAAATACATCCTAGGGGCTCTTTTTCAAAATTTCCTTACTCTGACCCGCTCCCATCCTTTTCCGTCTTAGTTTCTCCTTTTCCCTGAATTTTCTTTAGTATTTTTCAGGAACCCTCTTCCACTTTTCTACCCTTACTTCCTGCCAAATCCCTGGGACTTTGTGAGTTTTCCACAAATCAAACCACTTATTTTTGGTCCTAAAAAAGCATCCGACGGGGTGGATATGATTATTTCTCCTCCTATATTTTCTGATACACCCAAAACAATACCTTGCCCACTGAGCCTGCAAATGACTATAAAAATCTCCTTTACACAGCAAGCACTGCCACAATATCCATGCAAAATGTCACCTGTTACATATAGTTGTATTCCCACAAGGTAAACGTGGGTTTCCTACTGATTGCTTATGAGCTTGCCTCGCATGTCAAGCTAACAATTTAGGGTGTGCTATTTGTCGTAAGGCTAGCCATTGTGGGAGAGGCAACTGTGTTCCACCCCAGTTCTTAAACTTGTTAATGATTATACACAGACAAGACGCACAAAACAAGAAACATAAATGCTTTGTCCGTCTCCGGCCGCTCTCCTCGCAGAGAACACGGAACTGCGGATCAGGACTTCACACTCGCTTCGTAGCTATGCCACGTCTCAGTCACACAAAACACTTACACATGGGATCCCACAGACACACTCACACAATGCTTCCGCTTACCCTTCTCCTGCTTCCTACACAGTCATTAGCAGGTCCGTCCTGGCTCCCAAAACCTGGGATGCGGCGGAAACCCAGACTCACCTGATCCATCCCTAGTATCGCTAGCGGCCGCTCTATCAGTCAACGAGTCCCCAGCCTGCTTGCAAGCCCTACCTGCCAAGGGGAACTACGCTGTGCACCAGACGTCTCTGCGTGCCTTACCAGCAGCCCCGGGCCAAGCGTATGGCTTATAGGCCCCCTAAATTACAAACAAACATACCATTTTCCGCAGCCGGCACAGGTTGTTGTCTCCCCGCAGGGAGCGGACAAGAAGCGGAGGTCCTCCAGGGAAACAGCCTGGGGCACCTAGGATGTCCGCCCCTCAGCCGATCCTGCAGCCGAACAGAGATCTGCCTGGCTCGCCAAATTGATACGCGGATAGACTCCACAACTCGTTAAAGTTGTAAAGTAAGTATGCTTTATTCAGCCCTGAGACACATGGGGGATCGCTCCTCCAAAGGCATGCGCACCCCAGTGTTGTTTCCCTCTACATTCATCCGCTAAAGTAATACGTATGCATTAGGTTACTCAATATGCCTATACATATTAATGTCCTATTCCCGCTTCGTATTATAATGAGCTAAAAGGTCCTTTGCTCTTGCGCAGTGTCTCCTGGTGGTCATGGGTGAGGGTCTCAAGATGAAGTAAACGAGCCTTCCTCGGGCTTGAACTTTTTACCTTGGTCCCAAACTTTTTACCTCGGGCCTAAACTTTTTATGTCTAGTCGTCGCGCATGCTCCCTGGCTGTTTAAACTGCACGGCTGGTTCTTATCAACAGTCTACATTGCTTAGCAAGCAGTTTCAGCCCCTAATAAATCATCCCTTAACCCTAACTCCCTTGCATTGGTTAACCCCAACTCTCTTGCATTAGTTAACCCCTCGCATCACTTACTCACGCACATGCATAGTGAAACAAAGATGTATTGTGTCTTGAAACAGAGAGGCAGGATGGCATGGGGAGTGGGCACAGCTTCCATACACGGGGACAGCATGGTTAACACCACCTCCAGAGTCCATCATAGTAATAGTGGTACAATGAGGAGCGTACAGGGACAACACAGCCTGGATGCCTGTATACATGGCTGAGGTATTGAAGGTCTTGAATATCACAGAATCATAGAATAGCAGTTTGGAAGAGACCTCAAGGATCATCTGGTCCGAGCTTTCTAGGAAAAGCATGACCTAGACTAGATGTCTCAGCAAAATCCTGAAGTGTCCAGTGTTGGGGAATCCTCTGCTTTCGTGGGGAGATTATTCCAGTAGCTGATTGTTCCCAGTGTCTGATTGTTCTCATCAATATGATCTATATCATCTTCTATCTTTTGGCTTTGGGCTTCAGGTGAGCCTCTGTTAGCAGCGCAGGGTGTTCCTCAGGGGCCACTCTCATCCTGTGGTAGAAAGTGTGGTGCCAGTGTTCTTCATGTCATCCCAGTTGGTGATGATGCTGCATTCAGTGGGGTACCTACTTCATGTTAAAGAAATTTCCCCACCCTAGGTATCCCATACCAGAGTCTCAGGCTTTAAGTCCAATAAGGCAGTTAGTTTGAGTAGTACAGTGGTAGAAACAGCTTAAGCTGGGTGCCTCTGGCGAGAGACCTAGAACACAGAAATCCCTGGGCCTTTACACCCTTAACATTTAGGCACCCATTCTTGACACACTCTTCATGTGCCTTCCACACACTTTTTGGTTTCTCTGAGGTCTTTTTCTTCTTTAGTGGATTCTTTCTCTGTTTCCAGATGGGTTGGTACCTGTTTCTTACCAGGATGGATTACATCTTCTGCTGATAGTCGGGGCTTCCTTGTCTTCCAGTTTGCACTGGCCTCAGGGCATTCCTTCGCCAACCAGGAAGTTAAAGAGAAGTTCATTTCAAGAGAAGCATCTTGTGGCCTAAGCTCCAGCAGTTTTAGTTGTTCAATCTAAGCAAAACTATTGAGACCAACATACGGTGAGAAGAATTCAGATAATTTTATTTACAACAGTCCTCTCTTTGTTATTATTAAGCATTCCTGCTAATATGTCCAAGAGAATTGAAGAAGGTTTTGAAGGTGTTTAACTGCCATCCTTAGTCTCACATATAGTGCTATTACTAGCAACAGGCATAATATAATCAGAGCTAACAAGATTACCACTGGGTGGAGCACAGGATTATAGATCCCCATAGCTATTGGTCACCACCCAAAGAGACCTTCCCACCATGGATGTTCTCTGTCCTTCTTCATCCTTCCAGTACCATGATGTATCTCTTCTGCATCATGATGAATGGTGAACTGGGAGGGAGTTCATCCATTGTTTAAAACACGGGTCTAGTAGTTGATAAAGCTCACCATGGTTTAGTAGTTTCCTCACTAACACAAGCTGCATTGCAAAAGGGGTAGGCAATAAATCTTGACTCAAGTGTATAATAACAATTAATAAGGCGTAAGAGTTGCTACATAATTAAAGTCGCATCCCTTAATCTTTGTGAAGTTATAAACACAACTATTTGAGTGATTACTAGTATCTACAGTAATGTCATCTACAACTGTCAAACCACAAAGGGTTTCTCACGTGACAATAGGATTCCAAACTGGTTTCACAGCATGCAGCTATTTTATTAATTTCCCCTTCTCGACGAGTTCTTCTATTTCCAGGGCAATTTCAGTGAGTTTTTGTTCTTTTTCTAGGTTATAATCTTCTTCGCTTGTAGCTGCATCTTTCTTCGATGCATTGTTGACAGCAGGAAGCAGCTGTTCTCTGCAACACAAAGAATGGGTTTTGGAAAGGAGTCCTCATGAACAGGAATGAAAAGGATGGTGGGAAAAACCTCACAACTGAAACAGCCACCCCAGCAGTGGGATTGTTCTACCTGGAGAAGGCTCCGGGGAGTACTTATTGTGGCCTTTCAGTGTATAATGGGGGATAATAAGCAAGATGGGAATGATACTTCTTACCAGCCCCTGTAGTGACAGGGCTAGCAGCAGTGGTTTTAAATGGGAAGAGGGTAGATTTAGACTGAACAGGAGGAAGGCATTTGTTACAATGAGGGTTCTGAGGCACTGGAGCTGGTTGCCCATGGAAGCTGTAGTTACCCCACGTCTGGACCTGTTCAGGGTTTGGTTGGATTGGGCTCTGAGCAACCTGGCAAGGGGAAAGATGGCCCTGGCCCTGGCAGCGGGGTTGCTCTAGATGATCTCTAAAGGTCCCTGCCACGCCAAACCACTCTACGCTTCTACGATCCCGAATGTATACATGCTAATGGTGCTGCCCGTGAGACCTGCACTCCAGGATGCTGCCACTGGAGGTGCTTCATTGCGCAGAGCAGCCATCCAACCAAGAATGCTGGAAAAAACAACTCACCGTTTCCTTTTCTGCCACTTCAATTTCAGCAGGTAACCCAAAGCTACCAGAAGGAGTATGGATGCAAGGATGGCTGTTGCCACAACTGCAGTGAATGCTAGCATGCTTTTGGGTTCCTCAGCCTGTGCTGTTTCCTCACCATCATGATCAGCATCTGTTGTAGAAGAGACGGTCCCACATATTTCTGTATTCTGCACTGCTGACAATGCCATAGCCCCGGGGAGAGCGGGAACAGCGCGTGGTGCGGCAGTTGGTGCCGGCAGGCAGCGCAAGCACCTCAGGGCCAGGGCCCGCTCTGGGAGCTCTGGTCTGACTGCCCCAGCCGTGGCAGCGTCGGCACCAGACAGAGCCGATGAAAAGGGAGGCTGCAGTGCAGAGCTTGGAGTGCAGAGAGTGCCTGCGCTGGTCTCGTGAGGCGAGGGTGCACAATGGGCAGGGCTGCACTCGGTGCTCCCTGGTGGAGGCCCTCGTGCAGCAGGGGCTGAGCTGCAGGACACTGTCAGTAGCTGAAAGATGTCAGGGAGTAGAGAGGGAGCAGCACCACTTGCTCCAGGCCCAAACTGTGCAGAGGTCACAAGTATCCACTGTAGCGCATACAGAAAAGGAGGAGGGCATGAATCCAGGAAGCTGGGAGCTAGTAAGAGTAAAAACAACAACAGCAACAACAAAAAAAAAAAAACACCAACAAGAAAAAGGAGGAAGAGGACAATTAAAAAGCAAGGGGCTTCCTCCAAAATCCAACATTCCCACCCAGAACTGCTTCGCAGCTCTGCAGGGGCCTAACGAGGAAACGCACACTGCACCAAACGAACAACCAGCTGATGCCACAGTAAAGAGGGTCACTACTGGTGCCTCCAGGAAAAAGCAGCAGATCACAGCAGTAGGGGACTCTACTTTGAAAGGAACAGTGTGTTGCCTGCCAGGGGCTCGGATCAGGGACGTTGCTGAGAGGTTGCCTGGCCTAGTAAGTCCCGCTGACTACTACCCACTTCTAACGGTCAATGTGGGTGCTAGTGATATTGACAGCAGCAGCCTGGGAATCTTTAAGAAGGACTACAGAGCCCTGGGAAAGGTGGTTAGGGGCTCTGGGGTTCAGATGGCTTTTTCATCAATCCTCCAGGTCAAAGGGGAGGACTTTGAAAAGGCCAGGTGGATTTGGCAGGTTAATAAATGGTTAGAATGGTGCTGCCATAGTCAGGGGTTTGGTTACGTAGAAGATGGGACTTGGTTGCACTGGAATGGGTTGTGCAGGGAGGTTGTGAATCCTTCATGCCCGGCAGTGTTCAAGGCCAGGTTGGACAGAGCCTTGGGTGGCATGGTTTACTGTGAGGTGTCCCTGCCCATGGCAGGGGAGTTGGAACTGATGATTTTAAGGTCCTTTCCAACCCTAACTATTCTATGATTCTATGATTTGGGAGGCCACGTTTACTGGAGGCTGGTGGAGCTGGTCTGACAAAGAAGGGGAAATGCTGATTTGGTAAGCTTGCCAGGCTGGTCAAAGCAGCTTTAAACTATATGTGTTGGAGGGAGGCATCGATTCATCCCAACACTCCCAGTCAGTTGTCAGCGCCTGTAATAAATGCTTGGAGCAATGCAGAGCTATTTCAGCTGCTCCAGCCAATGAGTTGGCTTCATTTGGAGCTTGGCTCAGATGCCTCTATACAAACTCCTGTAGTATGGGGAATAAACGAAAGGAATTAGAGATGTGTACACAGCTGCAGGGATATGATATCATTGGCATCACAGAAACATGGTGGGATGGCTCCTATGACTGGAGTGTTGGAAAGGAAGGTTGTAGACTCTTTAGGGAAGACAGGCCAGGCAGATGGGGAAGGGGAGTAGCTATTTATGTCAGTGGTAGGCTGGAGTGTATGGAACTTGGGGACAGATAATGAGTCAAAGGAGACCTTGTGGGTCAGGGTCAAAGGAAGAACACTGATGGGGAATATTACTGTGGGGATCTGTTACAGACCACCCCATCAGGAGGACTCTCTGGATGAAGCTCTCTGTAGACAGATGGGAGCAGCCTCACACTCACAGGCCCTTGTCCTCATGGGGGACTTCAACTATCCTGATACCTGTTGAAGGGATGGTGTAGCCCGGCACAAGCAATCCAGGAGGTTCCTCGATTGTGTGGAAGACAACTTCCTCTTGCAAGTAATAGAGGAGCCAGTGAGGAGAGGTGCCATGCTTGACCTTGTGCTCACCAACAGGGAGGGGCTTGTTGGGAATGTGATGCTCCAGGGCAGCCTTGGCTGTAGTGATGATGAAACGGTTGAGTTTGAGTTCTTCAGGACAGTGTGAAGGGCACACAGAAAGCTCAATGCCTTGGACTTCAAGACAGCAGACTTTGGCCTCTTCAGGTACTTGCTAATTAAGGTTCCATGGGGTAAGGCCCTAGAGGGCAGGGGGACCCAGGACTGCTGGCTGATATTCAAGGATCACCTGCTCCAAGCTCAGGAGTGTTGTGTCCTGACAAGAAGGAAATGTGGCAGGAGGGCCAGGAGATCTCCATGGGTTAATAAGGAGCTGCTGAGGAAATGTGGAGGATAAAAAAGAAGCTTATAAAAGGTGGAAGCAAGGACAGGTGGCCTGGGAAGAATATGGGGATGTTGTCTGGGAAGCTAGGGACCAGGTCAGGAAAGCTAAGGCCCAGTTAGAATTAAATCTGGCAAGGGATGTGAAAGATAACAGGAAGGACTTCTGTAGGTATGTAGCAAGCAAAACACAGACTAGGGATAATGTGGGCCCTCTCCGGAAGATATCGGGAGAACTGGCTACCCTGGATTTGGAGAAGGCTGAGGTTCTTAATGACTTCTTTGTCTTCACTGGCAAGGGCTCTGACCACACCACTCAAGTCTTGGAAGGCAGATGCAGGGACTGTGAGAATGAAGACCCACTTAGGCCCACTGTAGGAGAGGATCTGGTTCAAGATCATCTTAAGAATGCGAATGTGCACAAGTCCATGGGACTTGATGAAGTCCACCTGTGGGTTCTGAAGGAGCTGGCGAACGAAGTTGCTAAGCCAATGTTCATCATATTTTGAAAAATCATGGCAGTCAGGTGAAGTTCCTGACAACTGGAAAAAGGGAAATATAACCCCCATTTTCAAGAAGGGGAAAATGGAAGACCCAGGGAACTACAGACCAGTCAGTCTCACGTCTGTGCCTGGCAAAATCTTGGAGCATATTCTCCTGGAAAGCATGCTGAGGCACACGAAAAACAAGGAGGTGGTTGGTGACAGCCAGCATGGCTTCACTAAGGGGAAATCCTGCCTGACCAATTTGGTGGCCTTCTATGATGGGGCTACCGAACTGAGGCACAGGGCAAAGCTGTTGACGCCATCTACCTGGACTTGTGCAAGGCGTTTGACACTGTCCTGCATGACATCCTTGTCTCTAAACTGAGGAGACATCAATTTGATGGGTGGACCACTTGGTGGATAAAGAACTGCCTGGATGGCTGCATGCAAAAAGTTGTGGTAATGGCTCAATGTCCAATTGGAAACCGGTAACAAGTGGTGTCCCTCAGGGATCGGTGTTGGGACTGGTCTTGTTCAACATCTTTGTTGGTGACATGGACAGTGGGACTGAGTGCGCCCTCAGCAAGTTTGCCGATGACACCAAGCTGTGTGGTTCGGTTGATACGCTGGAGGGAAGGGATGCCATCCAGAGGGACCTTGACACACTTGGGAGGTGGGCCACTGCCAACCTCATGAAGTTCAACCAAGCCAAGTGCAAGGTCCTACACCTGGGTCAGGGCAATCCCAGGCACAGCTACAGAGAAGAGATTCAGAGCAGCCCTGCGGAGAAGGACTTGGGGGTGTTGGTCAATGAGAAACTTAACATGAGCTGGCAGTGTGCGCTTGCTGCCCAGAAAGGCAACCATATCCTGGGCTGCATCAAAAGGAGTATGACCAGCAGGTTGAAAGAGGTGATCCTGCCCTCTACTCTGCTCTTGTGAGGCCCCACTTGGAGTATGGTGTAGAGTTCTGGTGTCCTCAACATAAGGACATGGAGCTGTTGGAGCAAGTCCAGAGGAGGGCCACGAGGGTGATAAGGGAGCTGGAGCACCTCCTGTATGAATGCAGGCTGAGAAAGTTGGGGCTGTTCAGCCTGGAGAAGAGAAGGCTGCGTGGAGACCTCATAGCAGCCTTCCAGCATCTGAAGGGGGCCTACAAGGATGCTGGAGAGGGACTCTCCATTAGGGACTGTTGCAATAGGACAAGGGGTAACGAGTTTAAACTTACATAGGGGAAGCTTAGATTAGATATAAAGAAGAAGTTCTTTACTGTGAGGGTGGTGAGGGACTGGAACAGATTGCCCAAGGATGTTGTGAATGCTCCACCCCTGGCAGTGTTCAAGGCCAGGTTGGGCGGAGTCTTGGGTGAGATGGATTAGTGTGTGGTGTCCCTGCCCATGGCAGGGGCGTTGGAACTATGTGATCTTAAAGTCCTTTCCAGTCCTAACTATTCTATGATTCTATGGTTAAATGTTGGTCTGCAGACTAACAGACGCAGAGCAGCTATAGTGAACTTTTCCTGTGACTTAGCTGCTCTCAAAGTCACCAAATGGCCAACACTTACCAGTGTCATCCGATGGCAGACCCCGGTTGCCTCGAAGACCTGCAGAGAGTGCATTCTGTTGAATTGCTCATGAGTAAATTATTTAAAAGTAAAGGTTTATTCCTTCTGGCAGACAGACATTGACAACGTACCAAGGAGACGCTCTTGAGGATGAAACCTAGTTGCCTGTTCAGCAGCTGGAACAGCAATCTGCTGTGGAACAGCTGTATTCAAAGACAGAAGGGAAAAAGCATTAGTGACATGCTGTGACATGGTTCTTCCTAAGCAGCAGCTGCATAGGGGCCAGAGTGACCTTTTCTATAGGTCCTGGCAGCTCTCAAAACAAGTGAAGACTCTCTGCTTACCCTTGCTTTCTCTCCAAGGCTGTACATCAGGATCCCACTGCGAAGCTGAAGAGTCAACACCTGCATCCACATCTGCAACCAAAGGCAAAAGAGAACAGCTCTCATGAAAAATGGTTCATGTCATGTTGTGCATCTGTGAGCCTTGTCCAAGAATACAAGGGAAGATGGAAAAGAGCTGCTTGCCTAGAGAAGTGAAGAAAAAGTTACTGCGTACCCCCAGGATAGTCTTCATGCTGCAGAATGCGGTTCAGTCCAGAATCACGACCGGTAGGCACTGCTGTAAATAAATAGAGACGAGAAAGCTCTTTGTTCCAATTAGCACTATGCTTCTTCAGAAGAGAACTGTAGGGATCGGAAGAGGATCATGGACTGGTGCCTCCCACCCACCCCAGAGCTGGTGCTTCTGTTGTTGCCCACTCTACCTGGGCGTAGTGCTGCCCATGGAACAGCCTGGCTATCCCTGATATGGAGGACCTCCAGGAGGAGGAAAAAGAGGAGGACGAGCAATCGATTGGAGGAGGAGACCCCACACACTCCCCCCATGCTGCTTATTGCCCCAGTCCATCACCTGCTTTGCACCTTCCAGGTCGCAAGGGCAAAGTAAGGTAAGGGCAGTAAGGTAGGCCATCTGGGTGATTTCACAAAGCTCTGCACAGCCTCACAGGGATCTTCTGAGAGTTCACAGGCAACTTCTGCCAAGGCATGGAGGGCTGCACAGATGCCTGTGGGTCCACCCTCTGTCCATGGTTTGGGGACACCTTCTGTGTGCAACCAGAGGTGCCTGGCAGGGACGTGGTCTCCTGCCTTCTTGGTTATCCAGTGTGTTCTCCAATCTCCTACCACATGGTGGGTTGACCATGGCCAGCAGCCACACACACACCTGCTCTCAAAGTGAATAAATGCTCAAGACTCACCAGTGGCAGCTGCCAGCGCAACACGATCACCTTTAAGACCTGCAGGGAAAGTATTTGGTTGAATTGCACATGAGTAAATTATTAGAAAGTACAGGTTTATTCCTTCTGGTAGAGAGACATTGACAATGTACTATTGGGATGACCCAGAGGATCAAACCCAGGATCCAGTCCAGCAGCAGGAAAAGTGCTCGGCAAGGGAACAGCTGTGTCAAAGACAGAGGGGAAATAAGAGGGTTCATGACGCACTGTAAGGCAATTCTTCCTAAGCAGCAGCTGCAGAGGGGCTGGGGTGAGCTTCTGGATGGGTCCTGGCAGCTCTCAAACGAAGTGAAGACTCTCTGCTTACCCTTGCTTTCTCTCCAAGGCTGTACATCAGGATCCCACTGCGAAGCTGAAGAGTCAACACCTGCATCCACATCTGCAACCAAAGGCAGAAAGGAACAGCTCCCATGAAAAATGGTTCATGTCATGCTGTGCATCTCTAAGCAAGAATATAATGCAAGACGAAAAAGAGGTGCTCACCGTACAAAGTGAGTAAGGAGTGACTACTTACCACTAGGAAACTCTTTACACTGCAGAATGTGGTATCGGTGAGAATCGTGACCGGTATGCACAGCTGTAAGCAAATAGAGATGAAAAAGCTTTTTCTTCCAACCTGCACTATGCTTCTCCATAAAAGAACTACAGAGACTGGACACGGATCATGGACCATTGTGAGATCCACAGGGAGGTCCAGATTCTGCCAGGATCAAAGGAAAAGTTCCCTGCTCTGATGCTACTGATCCCACCACTTACTCACTAAGTGGGTCCACAGAAGCTGTGTTACCTCCATGCCTCCCCACAGGGCTTCTGCCTCCCACCCGCCCTGAAGATGTTGCCTCTGTTGTTGCCCACCCTACCTGGATGTTGTGCTGCCCATGGAACAGCCCCTCTACCCTCACAATGCAAGGCTGCCAGGAGGAGGAAGACGATGAAGAGGAAGCGATGGGAGGAGGAGGCTCCCCACACTTCTGCCATGGTTCTCATCACCTCAACTGTCCACCTGCCTTGGACCTTCCAGGTCATAAGGGCAGGGTGGCGTTTCCAAAGCCAGACACAGAATAAGCCAGGATACGTGTATGTGACCTCACAGAGCCCTTGCGTGTCATGACAGGGATTCTGTGTCACAGGGCACCTCTGTCAGGGCATGGAGGGCCCTGCAGATGCCTGTGGGCTCACCCTCCATCTGTGCTTTGGGGACACCATCTACACACAGACAGAGATGCTTGGCAAGGACACTGTCTCTTGCCAGCCAAGTCATCTGGTGTGTTCTCTGATCTCATACTGTGGGATGGGTTGACCTCAGCCAGCAGCCAACCACCCACCTGTTCTCAAAGTGGAAAAATGGTGTAGACTGACCCGTGCCAGATGCTGCCAGACCCTGGTCATCTTGAAGACCTTTGGAGAAAATGTGTCATTGAACTGCACATGACTAAAATACTAAAAAGTACATGTTTATTCCTTCTGGCAGACAGACATTAAGAACGTACCTCTGGAAAGTCCCCTGCTGCCCTCTTGCCACTCCCAGCCTGCAAGCCTTTGGATGGGGGATGGATGGAGAAGAAGCCTTGATGCTGGTCAAGCACTGCTCAGCACTAGCCAGGGCTGTTCTAGCTGCAAATGCGAGGCAGAGCGGCACAGGGGCCATGAGGAAGAAGGGCAGCGCCACACTAGCCAGACCCTTTGCATAACAACCCGAAGGATGCCAACACACGATCAAAGTGCACCTGAGCTGGGATGCCCAAAGTTGTGGGGAGCCTGCAGCAAAGGTTTCGGAGCCCCAAGGATTTAGAGGGCTGCTGGTTGCTGATGCTTGTGTTCTGCGTCAGGTCTGGCTCCTGCTCCTTGTGCTCAGACATCCCCATGTCAGCAAGCTAAAATAACACCAAATCTTTCTGCCACTGCCCAGAAGGGAAGTGACAGCCCTAGGTGCATCTTGCTGCCTGCCTGCAGAGCACGGGGCTGGGCATCTCTGTTGGGGTTACTTTGGCAAGGTTTTGGTAGCAAGGGGTGCTGCAGTGCTGCTTCATGTGAGAAGATACTCAAGTGGCACCCATGTCAGACAGGGCAAGTGCCAACTGCCTCCAAAATGCCTATGCCCCTCTCCAAAGCTGAGCCAGCCACGTCCATTGGTAGTGCTTCTGTGATACCGTATTTCCTAAAGGGTAAATCCAGTGCACAACAGCCAGGTGAGAGGAGTGAGAAGATGTGAGAGAAAGAATCCTGCAGGTGGGTAAAGGAAGAGGGGGAGGAGGTGCTCCAGGTGCTGGAGTGAAGGTTCCCATGCAGTCCATGGTGAATACCATGTTGATGCAGGCTGTGCCCCTGCAACCCAAGGCATTAGTGGTGGAGCAGACAGATAGATATCCACCTGCAGACCATGGAGGATCCTGCACCAGTGGAGGTGCATGTGCCCTGAAGGGATCATAGAATCATAGAATAGTTTGGGTTGGAAGGGACCTTCAAAGGTCACACAGTCTAACCCCCTTGCAATGAGCAGGGACATCTTGAACTAGATCAGGTTTCCCAGAACCATATCCAGCCTGATGTTGAATGTCTCTGTGAATGGCGCAACTACCACCTCTCTAGGCAACCTGATCCAGTATTTTACCATCTACATTGTAAAGAATTTTTTCCTCACATTCAGGAATCTCCCTGAATGTCCCTGAATCTCCCCTTTTTTGGTTTAAAACCGTTACCCCTTGTCCTGTTGCAACAGACCCTGCTAAAAAGCCTCTCCCAGCCACTTAAGAACTGAAATTCTTCTAACTGTATGTTGGTCTCAAAAGTTTCACTTAGCATGAGTAACTAAAGTTGCTGGAGTCCTTCATGAAAGGACTGTTCTAGAGTGGATGGATGTCCCACAGGGTCACAGGTCCTGCCAGTACATGGCATGGTATATAGGGGTCTTCATGTGAAATTTGCTGTTCTGTCTCTTCTGTCTGTCTGTCTGCCTGCCTGCCTGCCTACCAACCTACCCTACCTATGTTTGTGGGGTTGTTCACAAACTGATAAAGGATAAGAAAATAAATTTTCATTTAACTGTTAAAACAAATTGCCCTTCCTTTGAAGGCATAAATAAATACAGAAAATTCATTCTATCAGATTAATGAGGTAAAGCCATTTTATTTATTTTCTCTAAGCAGCGAGGCCTGTCTGCACCCTGGTGTTTTGGAAGCTTCACACTTCAGCTTTTCTCCATTCACTTGAAGAACACTTTACCTCCTCAGGCTTGTGCTAGTTCTGCTGATCCCAGATAGGGCCTCTGTCCCTGCAGCAACTACCAGCAGGGCTCAGCCATTCTTACTACTCGTTGTCACCTTCTTTTCTCCCTTCTATATTCCTCTCCCTGCCTCTTGTTGACCTGGCATGAATATGTTGCCCTTATCTTGGTTAGTAAGTTCTGCTCTGTGGCACAAAGAAAGTTTGTATCAAGGACATTGAGAATACACAACAACAAAAAAAAAAATACAACTTACTAGATTTTCCAAAGTCTGTGCCTTAATGATACTTAGAAATATGAAGCAGCAGACCAATTTGCACTATCATAACACTGTTCAGGCAATTCGAGAAACCCTGGTTTTGAAATCTATCCAAGATCTAGCAGGAGTTGTGAACACTCAGATACTCTCTGAATCCACAGTGTTCTTGCTTTTATGACAAACACTGGAAATTTAGCTTTCCATAAAAAGGGAATTGGTTCCTTCTCTGGTTTTGCAAAGCATGATTGCTTGCAATGGTATATAATTATTGCACTAAACCAACCTTGTCACATATACAGTTAAAGCAGAAATAGTGCTTGTGTCGTTACTAAGCTGGAGATGAGGGACTTCTGCTGGCATCTTTATGGCTAGCACATTCCATCCCTATACAGTGGAAAGTTTTCAGATCCTCCTCTAACCAGTGTTCATCTGTAAACACTTCCTTAAATTGGATTCAGCCCAAAATCTAAACTGCAAGGATGCAACTACTTTCCCTATATCTCAAGGAAATGTTTTGTGGTTTCTCACTGGGACATAATGGATAATTATAGGTGGGACTCTAGTGATCTCTATTATTAAGTCCCTGCTCTGGGTTGTTTATCATGTAGCCAAACCTTAACCATTTAGGCTAAAATTTTCCATAGTGAAGGTCTGCTCCAGGGTAGGTTTTATTTCCAAGAGGGAAAGAAGAGGAAAATATGTTGTCTTGACCAAGTTAAATACATTATTCTGTGAGCAGTAAAACCACTGCAACTGGGACAGGTTTGTACCTCAAATGCATTCTCCAGCCTCTCATAAGGATTGAATGAATGCTGAGCTTTTTTCTTTTACCTGTATTAAGAAGGTCTCTCTTCTGTACTGGTGTTTTTATGAAACTTGTAGAAGCTGGATACACTTGGGGCTTCTATCCCCTTGTGGATGGAATTTGTTTAGCAAATAAAGACATACAGAAGCAATATCTGAGTGGAGGTCTGCCTACATGTGAGTCCATATGTTCTTTTCCTTTAGGAAAGAAGGTTAAAAATCTATGTGGAAAGCATTTTATTTTTGATTCTGCCACCCACTCCTACCCCAAGCAAAATGGGGGGATGCTTTGCTTCCTAGTCACGCAGGGGATCGGAGCCTGAAACTGGGTAAGCAATCCATAGGAAAACTGAATGGGGAAGAGTAGCTTCACTGGGAGTGGAGGAGGGTGTTTTTGGTCAGAGTGAAGTCAAAGAGCCTTCATGTCTAGCACATCCCATTTTTTTAAAGTCCTTGACTTTGTAACTTTAAAGTTCTCTTAATGTATTTTTTTGGGATGTATTTTAATGTGTGCACCTGAAAATAGGCTGTCTTACTTTCTTAGGCCTTGTAATACTGAGCTGACCTCAAAAGCCTTCGTATTCTGGGTGCAAAATTCAGGCTCTGTGATGAAGGTGGTGCACTTGACACAATGTTGAACCTGGTGAGATCTAGATTTGCAGTGGAAGCAAAATTCAAAGTCTGGGCTTTTGGACGCCCAAAGTTGTGGGGAGCCTGCAGCAAATGTTTTGGAGCCCCAAGGATTTACAGGGCTGCTGGTTGCTGATGCCTTTCCTCTATGCTGTGTTTTGCATCAGATCTGGCTTCTGCTCCTTGTGCTCAGACATCTCCATGTCAGCAAGCTAAAATAACACCAAATCTCTCTGCCACTGCCCAAAAGGGAAGAGATAGCCCTAGGTGCAGGGTAGGTTGCTCCATGTCTGGACCTGTTCAGGGTTTGGTTGGATTGGGCTCTGAGCAACCTGGCAAGGGGAAAGATGGCCCTGGCCCTGGCAGCGGGGTTGCTCTAGATGATCTCTAAAGGTCCCTGCCACGCCAAACCACTCTACGCTTCTACGATCCCGAATGTATACATGCTAATGGTGCTGCCCGTGAGACCTGCACTCCAGGATGCTGCCACTGGAGGTGCTTCATTGCGCAGAGCAGCCATCCAACCAAGAATGCTGGAAAAAACAACTCACCGTTTCCTTTTCTGCCACTTCAATTTCAGCAGGTAACCCAAAGCTACCAGAAGGAGTATGGATGCAAGGATGGCTGTTGCCACAACTGCAGTGAATGCTAGCATGCTTTTGGGTTCCTCAGCCTGTGCTGTTTCCTCACCATCATGATCAGCATCTGTTGTAGAAGAGACGGTCCCACATATTTCTGTATTCTGCACTGCTGACAATGCCATAGCGTGTTTCGTGTTTGAGAGGCTCAAATCTCGCTGCATCCAGGTGTGTCTTCAGGCAAGGAGTGCTCGCTGGGGATATTGTTCCTCAGTGGTGTGCAATGCATATTATAAAGTCATAAAAAAGACAAAAGAGAAATGAAGCAGAGTGCCTTAGCCCTGTGTTCCCCCTGAAGTTCTGGAATGGCACCCAGATCACAAGCTGGAGAAATGTGGCCTGCAGCCACAGCTGTAATCACACCTGGAGAAGAAATGTTCCCCTCAGGTGTTGCAATCTACTTCTTTAGAAGTGGATGGTAGTGCATGAAGATGAGCAGGGTCCATGAGGCCCAAAGCTGCAAGGATACCTGGGTGAGTTTTGGTGTGGAAAGTTCTGGGGCAAGGAAGGCATTAAGCTCACTGGGCAATAGCAGTCATGTTTAAATGGTGGTCTGCTGGTTAAAAGCTGACCAACAGCTTTTCCTCTGACCAGGCTGCTCTCCAAGTCAGCAAATGGTCCAGACTTAACCAGTGCCAGCCTCCAGCAGTCCTCGATCACTTTGAAGACCTGCAGAGAGAGCATTTTGTGAACTGCACGTGTGTAAAATACTAAAAAGAACGTAGGTATTGGCTTCTGGTAGAAAGCCGTTCACTGCGCACCTTTGGGAGGCTCCCGAGGACCAAGCGCAGCAGCTGGAAAAGCAATTCACTGGCAAACAGCTGCAATCACAGACGGAAAGCACATTCATAACACATTGTGAGGTACTTCTTCCTGAGCAGCAGCTGTAAGCAGGGTGCTGTAAGCAGGGTGACCTTCTGAGTAGGGCCTGGCAGCTCTCAAAGGAACCGAAGACTCGTGACTTAGCCACGCGTTCCCTACAGCAGAATCCCATTGCGAAGCTGCCGAGCCAAAACTCTCATCTGCATCTACAAATGAAGGCAGAAGGGAACAGCTCTTGAACTATGTTCCCATATGACTCTTCAGTCTTTACCAGCAGTGAATGTTCTTTGAAACTGCAGTTACTCTCCAGATCTTGTCGTCTCCTTCGAGTCACCAGCAGCCAGCAAAGGGTTACCAGATGTGGGAAGAATTAACCTTCTATTGGCACAAAACCGACCGTGCACAGAGCTGCCATCAGGTCCCACTCTGCTCTTTGATCTGGCAGTACATGGCCAAGACGTAGTAAGTTATACTTAGAGAATCACAGAATGGGTAAGGCTGGTGCTCTGGAGATCAGCTCCAGCACTCCTGTTCTAGCAGGGCCACCTACGGCCTGCTCCTCATGACTGTGTCTCGTTGTCTTTCAGCTGTCTCTAGGGAGGAGGCTTAACAACCTTTGTATTCTATGTGAACAAAATGTCGAAAGAAAGCGCTTCTTCTATGAAGTGAAGAAAGAGTGACTACTTTCCCGAGTCTCTGGGAAGGAATGCTGTCGAGAGGCAGAGAAATGATTCTTCTGCCAAATCTCTTTATATCTATGGCCCACAGGCACACCGGTGCTGAAATACACAGGATAAATCATTCCCCTTCAAGCTGTGCCTGGCTGCTCCATAGAGAAATTGCAGTGAATGGAAGGGGAACGTATGACAACATGGTGTAGACGCGGAGGTCACGAACAACGCTGAGATGATCAATGTGATCAAGCAATTGCCAAAGTTTATTGCGCAGACACTGGGTTATATACCAATCTTGTTCTTCCAGCTTACATCATATCCTTGGATACAGCAATTCCATTGGCTGACATTCAAAAGTTAACTTGCGTCATATACTTAGATAACAGCAATTCCATTGGCTAACACTCAAAAGTTAACAAATGTCGGCTTGCTGAACATTACTTGCCGACCACAACTTTTCAATGTCCTGATTCTACAGGTTCACATCCTATTTCTAACCATAAAACTTTACAACACCAGCAATCTTACTTCCTCAGACGCTCTAATTATATAAAGGCCCAAGTTCTCTTTATTTCAATCACAGGAGTACGAGTTCTGTCCAAGACCTCTTGCCTCTGCTCACAGCTGTGACAAACCCGCCCACAAATCCCCCTTTTTGTTTTTGAGCAGAGGCATTTATTCCAGTCCATATATATGTCCATTCTCCTCCATGAACGCGTTGACAATTCCTTCCGGTGGAGCCGTCCACTGAATAAACCATACTTTGGATATAACCTTCACACCTTCACAATCAACGCCCTTCCACAAGCAAATATTCCACAAGCTATGCACAAGATCACTATAAGCGTTAATAACAACCGTACCAAACTATATATCAATGGTTTTAACCAACCACTAACTCCCAGGTTCTTCAACCAATCATCTAATCCTGTTTCAACCTGTATCTTATTAACATGCTCTTGCAATTCCTGAATTCTTGCGTGTATAGATTTCGAATGATCAGACAAATTAAAACAACGCATTCCATCAAAATCATCACACCCATGTCCATGTGCTAGCAACAAAAAATCTATAGCGGCGCGATTTTGCAAAATAGCTTTACGATTGCTATCAACATCTTTCATCAAGTCAGTCAAAACATCCGACGTGAGATTAGCTTCTTTTGCGGCCCAACATGCCAGCTTCTGCAAATTGGCGTTAGCAATTGCTGCTGCACAGCCAGGACAAAATACGCTAGCTAACAAATTTTCTACTTTTCCTATTAGAGTTACCGAGTCATTACAGGTTGCTGACAAGGTGTCTAAAGTGCGTTTACTTCAGGTTCTATTCTGCACCCTTAAGAGTTCCACCGATGGTGCCAGAAGACTGAGCCTTCCCAAATAACATGGCCCTCCACGTGGAAATTTTGGGATACCTTGCCAAGCGTGATCACCACAAATCAAAAAGACTCCCTTAGGCAAAGCTAACGACACGTTTGGGAAAAGTTCATGCCGACCAAACTCTTCGAGCCCTACAGCTCCCCCACACCATGCTCGGGTCTCAGAAGCTTTTCGTATCCCATAAATACCCGATCCAGACACATCGGTCCACACATCAAGTGGCTGGCATTGCACACCGCTCCTAGAGCTTACACACCTCATTTTAACCGGGCTATCAATTATACTAGTGCTAAAGCCAAAGCACAAGCCATCTTTAGTTCCATTTATGGACCCTGCTAGCTGCAATTCCTGTGGATCCCATGGTAAAGTTTTATTCAAGTGCTGAATTAATAAAATGGACATCCAAGCTACTGTCCGGTTTGCGATATTACCATTGATACAACCTCCACACCAAACCTGTTTGTTAACCCTGGACTGCTGGCAGGCCATCTGATTTTCATGACACCAGTCATCAGAAGCATTAGCCTTCTGTCCTTCTTGTTGCAATATGGTTTGGTTAGCTAGCGAAATGTTGCTTAGATATCCCAGAAATCTTTCTGTCTCCAAAGAGGGTATACCAATTAAACAAGTGCGGAATGGATCAGACACAGCTGTTAAAGATATACAAAAACTAGAAGTGTTCTGTTCGCCCATGTTACCCACATGTTCTGTTGCTGCCTTGTCATCTCAATAAGCAGATCGTCCAACGTCACAGCGATTGTGACAGCCATCATCAAGATCCCGACGTGGATCGATATGGCTTCACCCAGCGGCTTGGAACCCATATTGGCCCAGCGTCTGTAGAAACACAAACATATCCTCTTCCAGTCATTATAACTTCAACTGGCCCCTTCCACAGACCTGAACCCAGTTCCTTATACATGACTCAAGCACCTGTTTTTTTAACACATGTGGACAACAAGGCGCTGCCATGATGTCGTGGTTTAAGCCCAGGCCGTAAATCAGAACCACGAAGTCCACTTCCCCCCCCCCCACACCTTTCTTCCCTCCGCTTCTGGAGGGACGGGGAGGAGAATTGAAAGAATGCAACTCCCACGGGTTGAGATAAGAACAGTTTAATAACTAAGGTATAACACAAATCACTACTGCTACCACTAATAGTAATAATGATAAAGGAAATAACAAGGAAGAGAATACAACCGCTCACCAACCGGTACCTCACCCCCACCCTGTCATGATCCAGCCCTTCCGGGCACTCTCAGTTCTACATCCTGGGCATGACATGCTGTGGTATGGAATACCTCTTTGGCTAGTTTGGGTCAGGTGTCCTGTCCCTGCTTCCTCCCAGCTTCTCCTCCTCCCTGGCAGAGCATGAGACTCACAAAGTCCTTGGTCAGGGTAAACATTCTGACCAGTAACTGAAAACATCGGCTTTATCAGTATTATTCCCAGGTTGAAAGTCAAAACACAGCACTGCACCAGTAGAAAAAATGACTGCTACTGCTGAACCCAGGACACATGAACAACAATAGGTGGCTCCATGCGATCCCCAGTTAGCCGTAAAAAATTCATCACATAATTCGCTTTTGCTAACCGGTCTGCAGGTGGAACAGGGGCTCCCCCTTTTTGTTTTTGTAATAATGTTTTTAAAACTGCATGAGTGCGTTCAATGATAGCTTGTCCCGTGGGGGAATGAGGAAGTCCTGTAGAGTGGCGTATACCCCATAAGGCACAGAAATGAGCAAAATTGCGAGAAGTATACGCAGGACCATTGTCTGTCTTGATGGCTAAAGGCACTCCCAGGGCTGCAAAAGCCTGGGAGTAAATGGTGAATTACGTGCTTGGCAGATTCTCCGGTCTGAGCTGTTGCCCAAACCGCCAAAGAGAATGTATCTACAGAAACATGAACATATTTTTGACGACCAAATTCTGAGACATGGGTAACATCCATCTGCCACAGCTGCAGGGCCAAAAGGCCACGAGGATTGACTCCCAGCCGCAAACCTAGGCCTGATTTCTGACAAGCAGGACATGACTGCACTATGCCCTGCACATCAGAAAAGGACAGATTAAATTGATGAGCTAACACCTTAGCGGATTGATGGAAAAAATCATGAGATTTGCATGCTTGTTCAAATAAATTCGGAGCAGGCCCAGTCCACATAGGAGCTGCGACCAACTGATCAGCCTGCAAATTCCCTTGTGCCAAACCCTCAGAAAATTGGTAACTTCAGATATGAGTGATAAAATATGGCACAAGCCATTGATTGATAGCCTGGATCAACTGTAATAATATAGACAGCAAAAGAGAATTTTTAACAGTACGAATGAGAGATCGTTCTATGCGTTGGACTATTCCCACAACATAAAGAGAACCAGAAACAACATTAATTGGTTGGACAGTCCAATGTAAAAAGGCCCAAACCACTGCTTTTTATTCCAAAGTCTGCAATGAATCAGCTGCTTCGCCATCAATTAAGTGACGCTGCCAATGATTATCAGCGTACCATGTAACTACAGCACGCGGAGACTTTCGCCCAGCATCAGTGAAAACAGTCAATCCTTTTACTGGTTGTCCTGGGTTCAGCAGCAGCAGTCAGTTTTTCTCCTTCTTAGTAGCTGGTGCAGCGCTGTGGTTTTGACTTTTGGCCTGGGAATAATACTGATAAAGCCGATGTGTTCAGTTACTGGTCAGAATGCTTACCCTGACCAAGGACTTTGTGAGTCTCATGCTCTGCCAGGGAGGAGGAGAAGCCAGGAGGAAGCAGAGACAGGACACCTGACCCAAACTAGCCAAAGAGGTATTCCATACCACAGCACGTCATGCCCGGGGATGTAACTGGGAGTTATCCGGAAGGGCACATCCTCTTCTCTGTCGGGCTCATTTCCGGCGGGTGGTATCGTATTCTCTTCCCTTGTTATTTCTCTTATCATTATTATTACAGGTGGTAGGAGTAGTGATTTGTGTTATACCTTAGTTACTGGACTGTTCTTATCTCAACCTGTGGGAGTTGCATTCTTTTGATTCTTCTCCCCATCCCTCCAGAAGAGGAGGGAAGAATGGTGGGGGGGGGAGGAAATAGACTGCGTGGTTCTGATTTACGGCCTGGGCTTAAACCACGACACTGGTATTTCAGATCTAATTGGAAATTGTTCGAAAGTTTGAGATGTCAGCAGAGGTAACAATCGGGACTGGGGAAAAGAACTACTAATATTTCCTGGATAATCTGCAAGAGCTACTTGCAGGGCAAGTGAATTCCCCAACAAGTAACTTAAGTAATCCTGGGTTATTGGTACTGTGACAGAGGCTGGTTCCTCACCAGCAAGGTCAATAACTCGGTTACGACCTCTCATGATCAATTGAGCAAATAATTCTGGGCATGTCACAAAGTCTTTTTTGGTTGATACAGGAGAAAAATCCATTCTAAGATATGCAGTTGACCTTCAGGCAATTGGCCGATAATTCCAAATGGATAGACATTCTGTGGACCAGAGTTGAGAATAAAGAACAAAATCGGTAGATCATGGATTCTTCGAGAAGCCACTGCCGAACTGATTTTGTTCATAATTCTCTGTAAGGCTTCTTTTTGGAAATCAGATAATCGCCAAACGGTGTTGGCTTCTGTTGCCTGACCTAACAACGGCATTAATGATGCTAAGTCGTCATTAGTGATTCCACAAACAGGCTGGACCCACTGAATATCTCCCATCAATTTCTGAACATCCATCAGGGTTTCTATCTTACTGGTTAGAATGACTTTCTGAGGTTTAATTGAGCTACAAGTTATCTGCCACCCCAGATAGTTCCAGGGAGCCTGTCGCTGGACTTTTTCAGGTGCAATGACCAACCCTCTCCCTTGTAACACTGTGGTGATGGTTATTAAAATGTCATCTGGTAAACTTTTTTCTGCAAACAGAATATCATCCATATAATGGTAAATCAAAAAATCATGATACTGCCTGCGCAGGGGGATCAACGCCCATGCCACATATGTCTGACAAATAGTGGGAGAATTTTTCATGCCTTGTGGCAGGACTACCCAATGATATCGCTTTGCCGGGGCTTGTTTGTTGACACTAGGTACCGTAAAAGCAAATTTTTCACAATCCTCTGGGTGGAGTTTTATAGTAAAAAACCAATCTTTTAGGTCTATTATCAGCAGCTCCCAATTCTTCGGGATCATAGTCGGTGAAGGCAACCCTGGTTGCAGCGCACCCATATCCTGCATAACTGCGTTGACTGCCCTTAAATCATGTAACAATCTCCATCTTCCTGATTTTTTTGGAATAGTGAACACTGGGGTGTTCCAGGGACTAGTGGACGGGACTATGTGTCCTGCCTGTAATTGCTCGTCTACCAACTCCTGTACTTTTTGCAGCCATTCATCTCTAAGCGGCCACTGATCTATCCAAACTGGCCTCTCCGTCAGCCAAGTCAATTTCAGGATAGGGGGCTGCTCTTCAGTGACCGCACCTAAAAAGGTGATGTAATTAATCTGGTTTGTAACTGGCTCAAAATATCTCATCCTATCAACGCCACAGGGAGATTCAAGACATATGGCTTTATAGTTGCTGTGCCCTCATCTGAGAGGGTGAAGCAAATTAAGCCTGGACTAATTAAAGTTTGCTGACAACCACCAACCCCAGGTTGGTGCTTGAATTAAGGGGCAATCAGAGGGCCAACTGTGTGTCGGAATATCCGTGACATCAGCCCCGGTATCTAAAATGGCGATCAGCCTGATCGATTGTCCGTTACAATGACTCAAACAAACAGACTCTGTGGGCTTCCCTTTTGAAATTTCCTTGGCTAGTAAGACCTCAGGTTGTCCTGTGGAACCGAAACCTCCTGATCCCCGTTCCTGTTTACCCTGACATGGCACCTTTGCTTGAAACGGTATTAATTGTGCAATCTTCTCCCCTTTCAGGATAGACACTGGAGGGTGCAATGTATAAACCATAATTTTGATATTTCCGCAAAAATCTGCATCGACTAATGCCGGTATTACAAAAATTCCGCAACGTGACACTGAGGAGCACCCTATTAATGCACTTAGTCCATGTCCCAACGGACCCCAGAGTGCAGAGTCAATCAGGCGCACCTGAGTATCCAGTAGCGTTACATCTATTGTGGTTGCCACGTCCACTCCGTCACTGCCGGCTGTGGAGGAGGTGAGGCTGTCCAAGCACCCTGCACTTTTGTCTGAGTGCGAGGGTAAGCGCTCGACTTCCTGTTTCCCGGACCCTTACATTCTGTCGTATTATGTGTGGGCTTTTGGCACCGTACGCACCATTTTGATCCAGTTTGATTGACTGCCTGATTCTTGGGTTGTGACCTCGCTGATGCCCTACATTGAGCCCTAATATGACCCAACTTTCCGCAATTATAGCATCTTCTATCCTTTCCTTTTCCCCCTTTCCTCCGGACAAGTGGTTGGACAGCAGCACCAAACGCCTCAGCCATATATGCCGCCTTCTGTTTATGCCCCATGCGTTCTACTGCTTCAAGCAGCTGAGCAGCAGACGTCCCCCTCGGCAAAGTACTTAAAATCCGTCTTGTCTGATCATTGGCTCCATCAAAGGCCATGATATCTAGCAATTTTCCTTTCATATCATCACTTAGATCAGGATTTTTTCTCAAGGCATCAAATAGCCTATCAATAAATTGCTGATATGACTCCGTTGGTCCCTGTTTAATAGACAGAAATCGAGGGGCAGTTTTCTCATCAGGCAAGGCATACCAGGCTTTCAATGCCTGCTCCTCGGACAAGGCTAGGACAGTCGTTGGCAGATTAGCTTGCGCCTGCGGATCATCATATTGAGCTTTTCCTAACAAAACATCGGCCGTTACCCCCAACAACAGGTCTCCCAGCTGGTGAGGCTGACTAGCAACCCTTTGGCAGGCTAGATCCCACTTGTTAAAAAACCAAAGCTGCAAATGCGGAGCAAGCAGCGATTGGGCAAGCAACCGGATATCATATGGCGCTAAGATATAAGCTGAAAATATGTGAGCAATTATGTCCTGAGTATAAGACGATTTCAGTCCATAGGTGGTCACTGCCTGCCGAGCCTCCTTAACTATTTTTAAATCAAAAGCCTCCCACTCCTTTACCCCTTGCTGGGTGGTGAACACTGGATAAACAGAAGGCCCCATGTCGGCAAATTCCCCATCTACAATTGCATCCCTGATAAACCTGCGCCAACAATGTGCCAGATTTTTCCCGCCTCCTGATCCTGCCAGAATTCCCCTGCCTCCCAATCCCTTCCCCGACTCCTCCCCCAGAATCCCTTCCTTCAAAAAAGGATTATATGAGGGTGGAGCAGACAGCCCAGCAGCTCCTCCCCCGGCCTCCAGAGCTTCCAGCCTTTTCAGGATCAGTTGAAGCTGTTCATCTGCTGGGTCAGCTACCCTCTGTTGATGAGCTGAACAGACTGGACTGCTCGGAATCAGAGTTGGAGTCGGGAGGATGTAAGTCTGGTTCTGACTCCAGGGATCCCGGACCCGGGTCCAATGCAGACTCAGGGTCTTTTTCCTCAGGATCTGGGACGCAGGTGGTCGTTCCTTCTACTCTTACTGCACTCTGTGATTGCTGTCGAAGCTTTTTCTTCCCAGCCAGTTGTGACGGTTTTTGGGGAACAGTTCCAGGCACAGTAGGAGAAGCAAACGCCATAGATGTCGTGCCTACTCCTGTTCCCGAATGTTCTGAGGAGGGGGCAGTGGCCATAAGTACAGACGTCACCGCTGCCCGTTCAGATTTCATTTCTTTCAAAGTCTCTAACACCAACCTCCACAGAGTGGAGTGCTTTTGTGGTTTTTTTGTCCCCTTACTGATCTCATCCCACAGTGCTTGTCCTATACGCTCCCACTCGGAAATTTCGAATGCAGCTTGCACAGTGGGGATAAAGCCACAATCACGGGACCATTTTAACAGCCTTTGCAGGGCGGCACTATCATATTGCACTCCTCTCTTAGAGAGAATATGTTGGAGGAGCTTCACCACTGCCTGTTCCTCTTTATAGCGAGTGCCGCATCTCCTCCTCGGCCGCTCACATGATCAGGGTGAGATTCCTGAAGTTTTCGCAGATGTCTGACTTCCAGCGCTGGGGCAGCAATGCTTTCGGCCGGCTCTCCCCCCCCTCTTTTCCTGTCGGACTTTCAAACTCGACTCTGCGAGTTACCGAGCTGAGGGTCCCTGTTCGGGCGCCACTTGTAGACGCGGAGGTCACGAACAAAGCTGAGATGATCAATGTGATCAAGCAATTGCCGAAGTTTATTGCACGGACACTGGGTTATATACCAGTCTTGTTCTTCCAGCTTACGTCATATCCTTGGATACAGCAATTCCATTGGCTAACATTCAAAAGTTAACAAATGTTGGGTTGCTGAACATTACTTGCCGACCACAACTTTTCAACATCCTGATTCTACAGTTTCACATCCTATTTCTAACCATAAAATTTTACAACACCAGCAATCTTACTTCCTCAGACACTCTAATAATATGAAGGCCCAAGTTCTCTTTATTTCAGTCACAAGAGTACGAGTTCTGTTCAAGACCTCTTGCCTCTGCTCACAGCTATGACAAACCTGCCCACAACATGGGAACTCACCCAGGTTGGGACAGTCACAGCAGACGTTCAGAGATAGCATTCCACTGAACTGCACACGTGTAAAATATTAAAATGTATATGTTTATTTCTTATGCAACACAGACTTTGACAATGAACCTTTGGGAACAGCCTGGCTATCCCCAACATGCAGGGCCACCAGAAGGAGGAGGAAAAGGAGAAAGAGGAAGTGCTTGGAGGAGGAAGCCCCCCCCCTCAGCCCATGTTGTTCATTACCCCAATCCACCACTTGCCTTGCACCTTCAAGGCCGTAAGGGCAGAGTGGCATCTCTGGTCACAGGGCAACACTGCTGGGGAACAGAGGGCCGCGCATGTGCCTGTGGGCCCGCCCTGTGTCTGTGGTTCGGGGACACCCTCTGCATGCAGCCAGGTGTGCTTGGCAGGGACACTGTCTCCTGCTTGCCAGGTCATCTGCTGCGTTCTCCATCTCATACTTGTTTCGGGTGGACCTTGGCCAGCAGCCAACTACCCATCCACCCAGCCGCTCACACGCTTTCCCCTCTCCCATGAGATGTAGAGAAGAGGAAGGCAAAAAGACTCGGCGACCGCACCCCTGCCCCTTGCCTTGAAAGAGCCTCTGAGAGGGCAGCGACAGGTCGCTGCCCGCCGGGCGCAGGGAGGAACAAGCAGGTCGTGTTGTGAACCCTGTTGCTGGTGTCCCAGACTGCTGACCAATATGGTCGCCTCCAGAAAGAGAGCTTGCAGTAAGGAGACTGTAGCAACTCAGACAGAGACCCTGCCCCAAACCGTGGCTGTTCCGGTCTCTGGCTGCAGGGAGTGCCAGAGCCTGCTGCTGCCGAGGGAGGGAGGCCAGCATTCCACCTGCGTGAGCTGTGAGCAGGTAGAAGATCTGCTTAGCTTGGTGGCAGAACTTAAGGAGGAGGTCGAGACGCTGAGGACCATCAGGGAGTGTGAAAGGGAGATCGACTGGTGGAGTAACTCCCTGGCGTGCCAGTTGGAACGGTTCCAGGGAGATACCCCCCAAAAGGGGATGGACCCCCTGCCCTCTCAGACAGAGGGGGATGACCCGAGACAGCCCCTGCCCTGTAGCTGTCGCGCAGAGGTAAGGGACCAAAAAGACGATGAGGGCTGGAAACAAGTTCCAGTTCGGAGTTGTGGGCAACCCTCCTCCCTTCCTGCCCTGCTTCCCCAGGTGCCCCTCAGTAATAGGTTTGAGGCCCTGGATCTTGATGGAGAGGTAGGTGAGGATGTGATGCAAGGCCAGACTACAAGGTCACATAGGAAAAGGCGGTCGACTTCGCACCTCAAGACTGCCTCTTATAAGAAAGAAAGAAAGGTCATTGTCGTAGGCGATTCCCTTCTGAGAGGAACAGAGGGCCCGATATGCAGAGTTGACCCTCATCACAGGGAAGTGTGTAGTCTGCCTGGAGCCCAGATCAGGGATATCACCAGGGCGCTCCCCAGCCTGATGCACCCGACAGACTACTACCCGCTGCTGGTCTTCCAGACAGGTGGGGGGGAAGCTGCTTCCCGCAGTCTGAGAGGGATGAAGAAAGACTACAGGGCCTTGGGGCGGATGGTGAAAGAGTCTGGGGCTCAAGTGATCTTCTCCTCACTTCTTCCATCTTCCGGTGATGACGTGGGACTGAATGGGAAAATTCAGTCCATAAACAATTGGCTACGAGACTGGTGCTTCAGGCAGGGCTTTGGGTTCTTTGATAACGGCTGGTTTTATAAGGCTCCAGTCCGGATGATGGCACGTGGGAAAGGTTTATCTAACAGAGGCAAAAGGATGCTGGGGCATGAATTAGCAGGGCTCATTTGGAGAGCTTTAAACTAGATTCGAAGGGGGATGGGGTTGTAACTGGGCTTGCCCCAGTGGGGCAGCACTCTAGAATTGATGAAGACTGGGAGGCCTCCTATAATCCTAGGGTGGAATCGGTGAGCTCAGCTCCCTCCTTGAAATGCCTGTACACCAATGCGTGCAGCATGGGAAATAAGCAGGAGGAGTTGGAGACCTGTGTTAAGTCAGGAGATTATGATCTGGTGGCAATTACAGAGACGTGGTGGGACAGCTCACATGACTGGAATATACTCATGGAGGGCTATGTCCTTTTCAGGAAAGACAGGCCAGCCAGGCGGGGTGGTGGGGTTGCTCTTTATGTGCGAGAGCAGCTGCAATGTACTGAGCTCTGTCCAGGAACAGGGGACGAGCGAGTTGAGAGTCTGTGGGTGAGAATTAAGTGGCAGGCTGGCAGGGGTGATACTGTTGTGGGTGTCTGTTACAGGCCACCAGATCAGGGTGGGGAAGTTGACAAGGCCTTCTACAGGCAGCTGAGAGCGACTTCACAGTCACAGGCCGTGGTCGTTGTGGGGGATTTTAACTTCCCTGATGTTTGCTGGAAGGACTACACAGCAACCCAGCCACAGTCCAGGAGGTTCCTCCAGTGTATGGATGATAACTTCCTCATGCAAATGGTGGATGAGCCAACCAGGAGAGGAGCGCTGCTGGATCTCATCCTCACTAACAAGGAGGGTCTGGTCGAAGCAGTAAAGGTTGAGGGCTGCCTTGGTTGCAGCGACCACGAGATGGTGGAATTCAGGATCTTGTGTGGTAGGACCAGTACAATAGCAAGTAGAATTGCAACCCTGGACTTCAGCAGGGCAAACTTTGGCCTTTTCAAGCAATTGCTAGGGGAAATCCCATGGGCAAGGCTGCTTGAAGGTAAAGGGGCCCAAGATAGTTGGTTGACATTCAAGAATTGCTTATTCCAAGCTCAAGAGCAGAGCATCCCGACACGTAGGAAGTCAAGGAAGAGGGCCAGGAGACCTGCGTGGCTAAATAAGGAACTGCTGGGTATGCTCAAGTGGAAGAGCAGAGTTTACAGGTCATGGAAGGAGGGGCTGGCCACTCGGGAGGAATATAAGGCTGCTGCTAGAGGATGTAGGAAGGCAGCTAGGATGGCTAAGGCCTCCTTAGAATTAAATCTGGAGAGAGGGGTCAAGGACAGCAGAAAGAGCTTTTTCAAATACATAGCTGATAAAACTAACACCAGAGTCAAGGTTGGCCCACTGGTGAATGGGATGGGTGCCCTGGTGACAGAAGATACAGAGATGGCAGAGTTATTGAATGCCTTCTTTGTCTCTGTCTACTCTGCCGGAGGCAGTCCTGATGAGCCCTGTACTCCTGAGACCTCAGATGAAGTCAGGTCAATGGAGCAGTTTGCCTTAGTTGATGAGGAATGGGTTAGAGACCAGCTGAGCAATCTGGACATCCATAAATCCATGGGTCCAGATGGGATGCACCCGCGGGTGCTGAGGGAACTGGCGGAAGTCATTGCTGGACCACTCTCCATCATCTTTACCAAGTCTTGGGAAACGGGAGAGGTGCCTGAGGACTGGAGGAAAGCAAATGTCACTCCAGTCTTCAAAAAGGGCAAGAAGAAGGACCCGGGTAACTATAGACCGGTCAGCCTCACCTCCATCCCTGGGAAAGTGATGGAGCACCTTATCCTTGATGCCATCTTAAGGCATGTCAAGGATAAGAGGGTTATGAGGGGCAGTCAACATGGCTTTACCAAGGGGAAGTCGTGCTTGACCAACCTCATAGCCTTTTATGAGGAAATAACACGGTGGATGGATGATGGCAGAGTGGTGGATGTGGTCTACCTTGATTTCAGCAAAGTATTTGACACAGTCTCCCACAGCATCCTCATAGCTAAATTGAGGAACTGTGGTCTGAATGATCAGGTAGTGAGGTGGACCGCGAACTGGCTGAAGGACAGAAGCCAGAGAGTTGTAGTCTATGGGACGAAGTCTAGTTGGAGGCCTGTATCTAGTGGAGTGCCTCAAGGGTCAGTATTGGGACCAGTATTATTTAATATATTCATCAACGATTTAGATGAGGGAATTGAGTGTACTGTCAGCAAGTTTGCTGATGACACTAAGCTGGGAGGAGTGGCTGACACGCCAGAAGGCTGTGCTGCCATCCAGCGGGACCTGGACAGGCTGGAGAGTTGGGCAGGGAGAAACTTGATGAAATATAACAAGGGAAAGTGTAGAGTCCTGCATCTGGGCAGGAACAACCCCAGGTTCCAGTATAGGTTGGGGAATGACCTGTTAGAGAGTAGTGTAGGGGAGAGGGACCTGGGGGTCCTAGTGGACGGCAGGATGACCATGAGCCAACACTGTGCCCTTGTGGCCAAGAAGGCCAATGGCATCCTGGGGTGTATTAGAAGGGGGGTGGTCAGTAGGTCGAGAGAGGTCCTCCTCCCCCTCTACTCTGCCCTGGTGAGACCGCATCTGGAATATTGTGTCCAGTTCTGGGCCCCTCAGTTCAAGAAGGACAGGGACCTGCTGGAGAGAGTCCAGCGCAGGGCAACTAAGATGATTCAGGGAGTGGAGCATCTCCCTTATGAGGAAAGGCTGAGAGAGCTGGGTCTCTATAGTTTGGAAAAGAGGAGACTGAGGGGTGACCTTATGAGTGTATATAAATATATAAAGGGGGAGTGTCACGAGGATGGAGCCAGGCTCTCCTCAGTGGCAAACAATGATAGGACAAGGGGTAATGGGTACAAACTGGAACACAAGAGGTTCCACTTAAACTTGAGAAGAAACTTCTTCTCAGTGAGGGTGACGGAACACTGGAACAGGCTGCCCAGGGGGGTTGTGGAGTCTCCTTCTCTGGAGACATTCAAAACCCGCCTGGACACATTCCTGTGTAACCTTATCTAGGTGTTCCTGCTCTGGCAGGGGGATTGGACTAGATGATCTTTTGAGGTCCCTTCCAATCTCTAACATACTGTGATACTGTGATACCCCTGGATCATCTTAGTGGTACTTGGATAGGAAGAGCAACAGCTTCTGACTTTCAGCCAGGCAAAACAAGAAAATCATTCTCTATTTTCTGTCAGAAGGCAGATGTCCAGCCACATCCTGGCAAGGAAGGCCACAGGACGCATAATGCTTTCTTGTGAAGACAAACAACATCATGGCTGGGAAGATCATGGAGCAGATCCTGCTAAGAGCTATGCTAAGGCACATGGTGGATAAGGAAGTGATTTGAGACAGCCAGGACAGCCTCACCAACGGAAAGCCCTACCTCACCAACCTCTCTGGTGGAGTTACTACATAAGGGGACAAAGGAAGGGCTATGGACGTTGTCTACTACGTGGACTTCTATAATGCCTTTGACACAGTACCCCACAACATCCTTCCCTCTCAATTGAAGGGATTCAGATTTAGATGGATGGACTGTTAGGTGGGTTAGGAACTGCCTGGATGGTCGCATCCAGAGGATAGTGGTCAATGGCTCAGTGTCTGGATGGCCACCAGTGACAAGTGGCATCCCTCAGTGGTCCTTTTGGTTACTTTGGGTCCACCATTGTCCTGGTTTTATCTGGGTTAATGTTCTTCCTAGTAGTTGGTGCAGTGCTGTGTCTTGGCTTTAGGAAGAAGCAGGTTGGTAACACATCATTTTAGTTGTTTCTAAGTAATGTTTACTCCAATCAAGGCCTTTTTCAGTCTCATGCTCTGCCCATGAGCAGGGCACGGGAAGCCAGGAGGAAGCAGTGACAGGACACCTGACCCGAACTAGCTAAAGAGGTATTCCATATCACAGCATGCCATGTCCAGTATAGAAACTGGGGGGAGTCACCCAGAAGGCTCAGATTGCAGCTCAGCTCAGGCTGGCTATTGCTGAGCCACTGTATTTCCTTTCTCGGGTTTTATTCCCTGCTATGTCATTATGATGATTATCATTATTATTTTCTACTATTATATTTTACTTCAATTATGAAACTCTTCGCATTTCACTTCGCGTTTACCTTCTTCCGATCCCACTCCCCCCCCCCCCCCCCCCCCCCCCCCCGATTTCTCCCGCGGGGCTGAGCGAGCGGCTCTGTGGGACGCGGTTCCCGGTTCGCTTACACCACGACAGAGGGGCAGGGCTCCCGCCTAACCGCCGCGGTTACGCTCGCCCGGGCTGCCCCTGCCACCACGCCCTAGCAGCTCCCCCGCTTCTTAGCTGGGCTGCTTCTCCGCTGCCTCTGCCCGCCTTTGGCTCTCACCCGTCTGCCACCCTAGCTGGGAGGTGCGCTCGAGCGCTCCGCCCCCTCCGCGAGGCCCCGCTCGTTCCCCTCACAGTAGGCGCGGCCCCGGTCCCATCAGCAGCTGCCTTCGGCCCTGGCGACAGCGTCCACGGCTGGTTTCGGGCTCTCCTCAGGCCCGCCAGAACCGGCGGGATCCGGTCAGAGCGCCTCGTGGCTACGCTGCGGCGGGGAGGTCTGTGTTGTCGAGCGCCTGAGTGAGGCAGTCAGTTGGGAGAGAATGCAGATTATCTATGAACTGCCCTGCCGGAGGAGGGAGGCCAGCCTCCAGTAAATGGAGAGATAGGTGTCATCCGATACGGCAGAAGGGCTGTGCCTGTGGAACGTTGCCAATCTTGAGTTTAGAATTGCAGGT